>NC_143565.1:36376875-36987500 GCF_054136105.1 Typopeltis vanoorti
CGGGTTTACTAAAGGTCGTGTTTGGACAACTTGCTCACATTTTATAATAATTTTACCATTGAGTTAGACAAGGCGAATGAATACACCATGATACTTTTGGACTTTACTAAGGCTTTTAATAGGATAATACAACATGGAAGACTGTTGCATAAATTGGAGAATATAACATAGGATTATAAACTGTTAATGCAGGTAAGAGAATGGTTGACTGACCAGTATTAAAAAGTAGTATATGGAGAATGTGAATCTGTAAGATTTAAAGGGATCAGTAGTATACACGAGGGATCAATTCTTGATCCATTGTTATTAATCTTTACATCAATGATATTGGGAAAGATTTGACAGTTGGTACAGCTGTTTATTGTACCAACTGGGCCGGGCCCTCGGGAAAAAAAAAAAATCAGCTAACGCCTTTTTATTCCCGTATATAGGGAGTAGGCGAGGTGGCTTTTAAAAAAAGAATTCTTCTTACTCTTTTAACAAATTTTATAATTAATATCTGATTTATTTCGAACTGTTTAATTTTTGTTACTGAACATTTTATCAAATCATTCTTATTACAATTGCTTTTACATTATTTTATACAGTTTAGTACTTTTCTTACAAGTATTGTTACAATTCATATTTACTTTTGTGTGTTGCAGTCTTTTTTTACTATTTTGCATTATTCATTTACTTTTATATTATTCAACATTTCTTATTTATAATCTTATTGTTTTTCATACTAAAGTTACCTTTACAACACAATTCTATTTGTTTTTATTATAGCTCTGACAAATATTGGAATTTGAATATTATTGAAAAAATACCCATGGATTCTTGTTTAAAGACAGGAACTTTAACACAAGGAGGAGCAAGTACTTCTGCTGGCACATCTACTCGTATGATTGGAGAAGATATGGAATTGCAAACGACGGTTTCTTCAAAAGCTAATATTAAAGAACAAGAGTCATCTAAGAACAGACCAAAACAGAAGTACCATGAAAGTTATTTAAATTATGGATTTACATGTATTGGCAATACACATGCTCCTGATGCAATGTGTGTTTTATGTAATAAAATACTAGTAAACAGTTCTTTGGCTCCAGCTAAACTTCGGCACTTCAAAATGAAACATACTGATTACAAAGGAAAAGATATACATTTTTTTTAAGAGATGACGTGACTTGCTAGAAAAATCTAAACTTCAAATGGCTACAATTACTACAACTGAAAATGCAACAGAGGTGTCTTTTCGCGTGAGTTACCGCATTGCACTTCATGGTGAAGCTCATACAATTGGTGAGACACTCATTAAACCTTGTATGAAAAACATTGTATTGTGTATGTTAAATGAGCAGGTTGCTAAAAAAAAACAGATGCAGTACAATTATCAAATGATACTGTTTCATGCTGCATCAGAGATCTTTCTGCTGACATAGAAAAAGAGCTAATTCATCGACTTAGACTTTGCAGTGAATATTCATTGCAAATGGATGAATCTACAGATGTTGCAGGACTCGCTATATTACTAGTGTTTGTTCATTACATATTTGATAAAAGTATTGAAGAAGATTTACTGATGTGCAAATATCTACAAGAAAAAACTACCAGGGAAGATATATTCAACTGTATTAATAATTATATTACAAAACAGGAAATTGGCTGGGAGAAGTGTATTGATATTTGTACAGATGGTGCTCAAGCAATGGTAGGAAAGATGAAGGGAGTTGTAACACATATCCTGCAAGTAGCTACAAGAACCATCAAAAGTCATTGTGTTTTGCATGGACCAGCACTAGTAACAAAAAGAATTCCCACATATTTAAAAACTATTTTGGATGAAGCCGTAAAAATGATCAACTATGTAAAATGTAATAATAAGAGGAGTTGCCGCTAGAGGGACTTGTGGTCTGTAGTGTTTGTTGAGAGCTCCTGATAAAATAAGTGTTATTTTAAGTTATCATTGACAATTTTGCTTGAATATTGCATAGTTTTGTTTGCTTTTTGTATCTTAGTGTGTCTGTTTGTGTGTTTATGGTGTTTCAATTATTAATTGGATAAAATACGATAGAAGCGTGCACATGGCTCCGGTAAGAAGGAAAATGGTGGCTAGTAATAATGGTTTGCCATCTTTGTTCAATAACTGTAATATAAAGGAGATTATTCAATGTACTAATCTGCGAAATGTATGCTTTGCGGAGAGCAGTTAGAGTATCGTTAGATGATGATAATGGAGTAAATGTGTGTAGAAAATGTAAGGAAAATGAGGAATTAAAGTGTATTTCAGGTCGTGAGTGTGATATTTTTGTCAAATTTCAGAATGTAGAAAATAGCGATAAGAAATTGCGAGGTTGTACCAGAGAGCTGTGAGGGCGTGAATGTAGAAAGTGTGAATGAAGGTATTAATACAGAGCAAATTAATGGTCTAATAGATAATAAAAAAGATGAGATAGATACAATGAGTGAGATTGCGCTGTAGCGGAGCGATACATAGAGCAAAGCAGCAGCTGGAGCATATGCACAAACGTCTACCGAGTGTACCAGCCAATAAAAAAAAAGTATGATAGTAAAAATAAGAGTATGATTGTGAACATAAACAAAATGAAGGAGCAAGTGCTGTATGGAGACTCGTTAGTACGAGGTGTGACAGTAGAGAATTTGACAAAATCGTACCAACCTAGTGCGACCATTAAGGACATAAGTGAGTCTATTAGGGAGCACAAGCAAAGGGTGAAAGAAATGATAGTGGTAGCAGGTATGAATGATTTGAAAGGATATAAAATGGAAATGATAGAGGACCTGAATGAATTGTTTGAGGCTGCAAAAGAAAAGAGTGAGAGAGTTAGGATGATTAGTCTTTTGCTGCGGTATGACAGTGAAGAGTTTAGAAGGAGGGCCATAATTATTACAAATGACTTTATGCATGGGTTATGCAGGATGAGTGGTGTGGAATTTGTGGATGTGTGGAGTGAGTTTGATGGGCAAAAGGATCTATATAAGATGGATAGTTTGCATTTGAATGGATTTGGTGTAAGGAGACTTGAAAAAAGTATTGTTGAATGAAGTGGATGTGCAGAATCAGGGAAACTAGATTTATTGAGTGGGGGGGGGGGGTAGATATGCAGACCTTAGGGAGGCAGTTGAGTGTGTGAATGAGTATAATATGCCTGGGTGAATAAGGACAACAAATGAGAATGGGATAGTTAATATAAGGCATCAAGGTAGGGATGGGGCTAACAGGGGTCTGCAATTCATGTATACTAATGCTAGGAGTATCAGGATTAAGAAGGAAGAATTTTTGACCTTGGTTGTCACTTCCAGACCACAGGCTATTGGCATTAGTGAAACATGACTGATTGAAGATGATATAGCTAGTGGGATTGAATGTGAGGGGTATAGTGTGTTCAGGAATGACAGGGAGAATAAAATGGGGGTAGGAGTATTATTGATGATAGCTGATGAGCTGCAGTGAAGGAGAATAGAAGTTGAATTGCAGGATAGAGAAAAGAGCACATTTGAGGCCATTTGGTGTGAGATTGAGGCTAGCAGAACAAAATATACAATTGAGTGCTGCAATAGACCAGGTGATGGAAAAGATGGTGGAGATAGTATGCATAAGCAAATAGAAGAAATGAGTGGAAGAAGGGTAATTATTATGGGAGATTTCAACTATGGTAGCATTGATTGGAGGGAGGAGAGGACACATGGGAGGAAGGAATTGGATTTTATGTGGGTATTAAGGGATAACTATCTGTGACAAATACTAGGAGTCAGAGAGTGCTTGCATCTGAGGATTTGGATATAACGAATGTGACCACGTTGCCACCAATTGGTGAGAGTGATCATAGGCTCTTGACTTGGGAGGTGGCTAAAGGTGTGGAATTTACAATTAAGAAAGGGTACATGTAGAATTATTGGGCTAGTAAGTATGACAAGCTTAGGAGTTTGATTAGTTCAGTGCCATGACATGTAAAACTGCAAGGGCTGGATGTTGATAGTGCATGGAAGGCGGTTAAGACGTTTTTGCAGGAGGCAATGGCTGACTGTATACCTAGAGTCCGAATAATAAATCAAGTAGGGATTAAATGGATGAATAACACCATTAAACTTGAGCTAAAAAAAAAAGAGAAACAACTGTGGAGGGAATTTAAGGAGACAGGTGACCTGCAAGCACATGAATGGTATAAAGCCCAGACCAGAAGGGTAACAAGTGTGGTAAGAAAAGCAAAAGTGGATTATGAAAGAACATTAGCCATGCAGGCTAAAGAGAATCCCAAACAGTTTTTTTGGTATGTTGCAAGTAAAAGAAAAAATGTATACTGCAGATTGATTTTAAAGAATGCCGATGGTAGAGAAGTAACCGAATCAGTTGATATAGTAGAATTATTGAGTGAGCACTTTGCAAGAGTATATCATCCATGTGGTGACATTGCAGAAATGGAAGAACAAACAGCTTATACGGGAATTGTGGTGAATGAAGTGGAGGTGAATAGTCTATTACAAAATCTCAGTGTCAACTCATCTGCAGGATTGGATGGTATACCAGCTCGTGTCATATGAGAAACGGCTAAAAAATTGTCAGTGCCTTTGACCATTTTATTTGAGTCTCGGGTCTGGATTAGTCCCAAGGGGGTTGAAAGAGGGGAAAATAGTTTCACTGCATAAAGGAGGTTCCAAGACTGCTGTTGAAAATTACTGACCGATCAGCATATCAGGAATTGTTGTCAAGGTCTTGGAGAAAATAGTCAAGAGGAAAACACATGATTCGATAGATGAAAATGGGATACTCTATGGAGGACAGCATGGTTTTGTGAAGGGTAGATCATGCCTCAGTAACTTGCTCACGTTCTATAACACAGTGACAGCTGAACTGGATAAGGGTAACGGGTTTACAGTGATTCTACTGGACCTTGCTAAAGCCTTTGATAGGATACCACATGGAATTCTAATCAGTAAATTGCAGCATGTGAGAATGGATATAGGGTTGGTGAGATGGATAGGAGGGTGGTTGATGGAGAGATATCAGAGAGTGGTTAATTCATGAGTAGAGTCCAAAAGACGACCTGTGACTAGCAGTGTGCCGCAGGGTTCTGTTCTTGGACTGCTACTGTTTAATTTGTTCATTAACGATATAGGAAAGTATCTGAGAGGAACTGTGCATCTGTTTGTGGACGATGCAAAGTTAGGTGGAGCAATAGTGAATGCTCAGGATGTCAAAATTTTGCAGGATGATTTGGATAGTTTGGAGGACTGGGCTAAGGAGAATGGATGTCGATTTAATGTGGAAAAATGTAAGGTTTTGCATTTTGGGTTGAAAAGATTAGCAGCAGTATATCACATTGGTGGAACTGTACTCCAGGAGATTGACGAGGCCAGGGATTTGGGAGTGTTGGTGAATAGGGAGTTGAAGTTTGGGGGACACATCGCAAAAGTGGCAAAATCAGCTCATCAAATCACTTGGTTGCTGAAAAACATTTTAACAAGCAGAGACAAACAGGTTATTGTTCCTCTGTATCGACCCTTGATAAGACCCCATCTAGACTACTGTGCCCAGATATGGGTGCCAGGGTTTCTTCTTGATGGGGAGGAGGTGGAGAGGATCCAGACACGAGTGACCAAGATAATAGCAGGACTATAGAATGAACCTTATGAGAACAGGTTGAAGATTTGTGGGCTGCAGAAATTGGTTGATAGACGGAAAAGGGGTGATATGATTGAGACAGTCAAATTACTGAAGGGTTTCTATAAGATTAATTCAGAAAATATTTTTCAGAATAGGACTGGTAGTGGGAGGACTATGGGCCATCCATAGAAGCTTGGTAAGAGTGTGGTTAGCAGGGGTATTAGAGCTAGGTTTTTTACTTGGAGAGTAGTAAATGAGTGGAATATGCTGCCAGAGTCTGTTGTGGGTGCCATGACTGTAAATGAGTTCAAGGAGAAGTATGATAGATACTGTGTGAATGTTGAATAGTTGTTCTTGACATGATGTTGGGCCTCCCTCGATGAGTCTAAGGACTCCTTGGAGCTGCCTGTAATAATAAAAATCTCGACCACTTCAATCCAGATTATTTAGAATTTTGTGTGATGAAATGGGTAGTGCAGTAACGCACTTTTATTACATACTGACGTGAGATGGCTATCCAGAGGAAAAGCATTATTGAGGCTTTTTGAACTTCGTAGTGAATTAATGGTCTTCTTGATGTCACATAATTTAGGACAAAAGTTTATTGAATTATTAATAAATTCTTCATGATTGATGAGTCTTGCTTATCTGGCAGATATTTTTACAAAGTGCAATGAAATTAACTTATCATTACAAGGAAAGAATATTACAATTTTTAATACAAGAGATAAAATTGCATCTTTTGATAGGAAGTTGCAATTCTGGATTTCTACAGTTGAAGAATAATTTTGATTGTTTTCCCACCTTGCATGAATTTTTAACTGAAATAAATTCTAAAGTAAATGAAGAAGTATCTAACATAATTTTAGAACACTCACATGACTTGCAATCGACCCTTTTGCAATATTTTCCAAAATTCAGTGACGACAATTCCTGGGTTCTGAATCCATTTACAGTGACAGCTAAGCCAGCAGGCTTCAGCACAAGTGACTATGAAAATCTAATCGACTTAATTAGTGACTCCGATTTAAAACAAAAAATACAAGGAACTGCCAATAAATGATTTCTGGACAAATTTAACAGAAGAGTACCCCAGCGTGTCAAAACTAGCTATTCTTGTTTTACTTCCTTTTACAACGACATATTTATGCGAGGCAGGATTTTCATTTTATGCTGCAACCAAATCAAAGTCCAGGAACAGACTTGACACTACACCAAATACGAGAATTCAACTTTCTAATATTGTGCCTCATATCAAAAGAATTTGTAATTCAAAGACCCAAAAACATTGAAGTCATTAAGAACTTAATTTGCAATATACGTGTTTTTCTATTTTTATGTGTTTTGTTTTTACTAATTAACATTTGACAATAAATGATTGTTTTTTTCTTAACACTTAGATTTACTCATTTATTTTATTGATATTTACCTACCCTACAAAACCAGCACACAGGAGAAAAAGTCTGCATTCACTCATAAGTACTTATAATAATATTATAAATTTTTGGTGATCAGAATGGGATATGTCAATGAAAATCAGCACAATTTAATTTAATTGATGTTTGATTGATAATTAATTATCAATTATTAATTAACAATAAAATAAGCTAAATTACCAAATAATTATTAATTAATAGATTACAAAATAACCAAGGTGTTCCGTGAACATTTCAGGATTTGTGAAGTGTTCCGTCGTAGAAAAAGTTTTAGAAACCCTGGTGTAGCTGATGGGGTTCACTGTAGGATTGATGGTGGATTGAGTGGTGGAGATGGAGAGTTGTGAGTAGGTGTCCTCCCTCAATGAGTCTTTGGACTCCTTGGAGGACACCTGCTCTACAACTTTCCAACTACAGTGAACCCCCATCATCTACACTGCCATCTGCCACCCACCACCACTACTGTTTTCACAGACAATCACAAACATCCATGCCCAGGGCAGGATTCGAAACCTTTTGGCTGGAGAGCGGATTATGCTCAATGAAACTGATCAGGTTAGGGATCTTACAATTTTAGTAGATAGGAAGTTGAAGCTCAAGGACTGTATAGCAAAGATTGCAAATACAACTATTGCAATGCTGAAATGAAACCTGACATGTAAGAATAAGGAAGTCATTTTGCCTCTTTACAAAGCCTTGATACAACAGGATATATTATTATTATTATTTGACACATCCAGGGAGTGAATCCAAAGACTCATCAAAGGGAGGGCACCTACTTTACAACTCTGTCTTCACCAACTACACCAACACCATCTACCACCCACCACTACTAACATTTCCACAGACAATCATAAACATCCATGCCTAATCCGGGATTCGAACTCGCAGCCTTTTGGCTGGAGTGCAGATACGCTAACTACTCGGCCAACTAGGCTTGCAAAATGTTCCTTCAGTCGGCAACTAGACTCAAAAACTTAGAAGTCTTTCTTTGTGCAGTCAAGTGCCGTAGAGTGCAAACATCACTTCTACTGAGCTACACAGACTCCTTAATATATACAAGCTCACCTCACCTCACTGTTGCTCACAGGTTTGTTTCCTGGTTTTCATGGCAATGCTGATATACTTGAGAAAGTACAAAAGTGAGAGTTAAAGATGATATTGGGATTGTGGAATATAGATTTTGAAGATATATTGAGGATTGGTGGATTGCACACACACTAGCAAACAGTAGAAAGAGAGGTGATATGATAAACATTCACAAACTTCTGAGAGGGTCATCCAAGGATATACCATTAGATGGAATTTTTCATTTATGGAGGATGGGCTCCATCTTCCACTTTTTGAGCAAGTCCAAAAAGTGACTGTGGTTTAAACATGAATCAAGTTTTATTTATATTTTCTTATTATAATTCTTATTATTTATTTAATTTTTTTTTTGTAGGAAGTTTTTTCATTGGTTATATAATTTAAATTAAATTTCCAAGAAAGTATATCCTCATTTAATCCTTTATCCAAGTGTAAGCAGACAAAGTTTGCACCTGAAATATCTTCAGGACTAGGCTACTTGTATGTAGAAGTCATTGACTTCACATTAATTGCCTTAGTATCTTATAATGGCAAGCAGACATTCTCTCAGACATGTATGATATAATGTATTATGGGAAGGGTTACTACCCAGGCCAGTTTCAACTTTTACTGAGGTCTCATCAAGGGAGCCAGACCCTGAAGAGATACCAAGGTTGAAGTAATGCAGAAGTCTTATATTTCGTATATATTTATGAATTTAGGGACACAAAACACATGTTGAAAAGATTATTTTACTGATTAATAATAAAATAATAACTTGACGTTTCGACCCCTGTCTTGAGGTCATCATCAGAAGGATACATGTGTATAAGAACCACGCTACATGCTGTTGCACTCTATACAGGTAAATTACATCTACGTTGTTAACTAATCTTTTTTCTTAGCCTGCCCTCTAGTGATAAAAAAAAAAAATTACCAATAAAAACTACAATAAACTCTGCTAAAGTCCTCACGTACTAGGATTCTTCTGGAATTATACAGTTTATATTGTTATACTATGATTATCCTCTGGATTTGTACAGGTTGCTATTGAATGTTCAGGGGGAAAAAAAAAAACATTTCACCAAGTCTTCTTTGTATTGAGATTTTTTTCTTTTGTGTTTGCTATGAAGGTTGCAGAGGTCCTCCACATTCTTGGAATGGTTAGACCATCATTTTTATACAGATTCGGATCATGTTTGAGCATTTTACATGCTTCCTTGAATTTCCGCTCGAACCAGGTTTTGGTGAGGTGTAGGGACTTGGTACCTTTCCAATCAATTCTGTGGTATGTTTGGAGTGCATGGTCAGAAAGGCCAGTTTTTCCAAAATGGAGGTATTTTATGTGTCGTTTGTGTTCATCCTTTCTGATTGGGATGGTTTGCCCTGTTTCCCCTATGTACAGTATGTTACATGTGTAATGTATTTTGTAAACACCTGGGTGGGCTAGGTGTGGCAGGGGATCCTTGGAAGAACCGAGTAGGTGTCTTAATTTTGTCGGGGGTTTAAAGGTGGTTTTGATGTTGTATTTGTTTATTGCTCTGTCTATGTTTTCAGAAATGCCTCTAACATATGGTATAGCAATAGCATTCTTGAAATCGTTTTTGTTATTAGTGGTATCTTTGTGTATCTTGTGAATGGTTTTTATACTGTATCCATTTTTTATAAAGGTATGTTTGATGGTCTCATATTCATGGTTAAGAGCTTGTTCATTTGAACAAATGGTTTGAGCTCTGTGTTTAAGGGTGCTTATAACACCTAGTTTTTGTGTTGGGTGGTGATAAGAAGTTTTGTATTAGTACTATGTACTGGCCTGTGTGTGTAAGTTTGCAGTAAACTGAGAAGGAGAGACAGCTTAAAGAAAGACGTGTGACAAGTGTGTCTAGGAACGGAAGAGAGTTTTTTTTTCCTATTTCAATGGTGAATTGGATACGTTTGTGTTGTTTGTTCAGGTGGCTAAGGAATGTATGTAGTGCCTCACGACCGTGTGGGCCAAATGGCGAAAATATCATCGGCATGCCTAAAGCCCAAAATTTGGGCTTTAGGCACGCCGATTCTAGAGCTCGTTGCTCAAAGTCTTCCATATAAAAGTTCGCTACTATCGGGGAGGAAAGTGGTGAGCCCATGGCTGTACCCTCTTTTTGAAGGTAAAATTTGTTTTGCCACACGAAATATCCGGAGCAGAGTACGTGGGCAAAGAGGGCTGTGATGATACCATCAAACATACCTTTATAAAAAATGGATATAGTCTAAAAACCATTCACAAGATCTTCTGCAAAGATACCACTAATAACAAAAAAGATTTTAAGAATGCTATTGCTATACCATATGTTAGAGGCATTTCTGAAAAAATAGACAGAACACTACACAAATACAACATCAAAACCACCTTTAAATCCCTGACAAAATTAAGACACCTGCTCAGTTCTTCCAAGGATCCCCTGCCACACCTAGCCCACCCAGGTGTTTACAAAATAGATTGCAAATGTAACATACTATACATAGGGGAAACAGGGCGAACCATCCCAATCAGAAAGGATGAACACAAACAACACATAAAATACCTCCATTTTGGAAAAACCAGCCTTTCTGACCATGCACTCCAAACATACCACAGAATTGATTGGAAAGGTACCAAGTCCCTACACCGCACCAAAACCTGGTTCGAGCGGAAATTCAAGGAAGCATGTAAAATGCTCAAACATGATCCGAATCTGTATAAAAATGATGGTCTAACCATTCCAAGAATGTGGAGGACCTCTGCAACATTCATAGCAACCACGAAAGAAAAAAATCTCAATACAAAGAAGACTTGGTGAAATGTTTTTTTTTTTTTTTTTTTTTTTTTTTTTTCCCTGAACATTCAATAGCAACCTGTACAAATCCAGAGGATAATCATAGTATAACAATATAAACTGTATAATTTCAGAAGAATCCTAGTACGTGAGGACTTTAGCAGAGTTTATTGTAGTTTTTATTGGTATTTTTTTTTTAATCACTAGAGGGCAGGTTAAGAAAAAAGATTAGTTAACCACGTAGATGTAATTTACCTGTATAGAGTGCAACATCATGTAGCTTGGTTCTTATACACATGTATCCTTCTGATGATGACCTCAAGACAGGGGTCGAAACGTCAAGTTATTATTTTATTATTAATCAGTAAAATAATCTTTTCAACACGTGTGTTTTGTGTCCCTAAATTCATAAATATGAATGCTGATCACCGTGTAACCTTAAAAGAAAGAGATTGCCTATATATATTTGCCAACCCATTTAATAACCTATAAGCTTCTATCATGTCCTTTCTTTTCTGCCTCTGAATTAAACTTTGCAACTAACACACATCCACACATAAACTATCCTCATAGGTAAGCTTACCACAGACCTGTCACCAGCTTGGTCATTCATCTCTGACTCCTCTCCACCACATCCTGATTCCCAAGAAATCCAGGCAACCAAATCTGTGCATAGTAGTCAAGATTAAAGCAAACCATAGCCTTGTAAAGAGGTATAATAACTTCCCTATCTTTACTTGACACCTGTTCATTCTCACATTCACACACATACTCACTTGCAATTTTCCTTTTTCCTCCCCCCACCACACACACACGCACACACACATAGCAGTAACTTCTCCGATTTTACACTACCATACCGTCACCAAGTAGAACTTTCTCTGAAAATTTTACTCCAAATCCATTCACATGCAGCTCATCACTGACAGAGATTCACTCCAAGCATCTAAAATTTTATTCCATTTTTCCCACAACCAGTGCATTGACTCATTTGCAATCATGCCCCTTCTTCATTTGCTCCTATGATACCTTGGCAAAAGACTTGCAAATTTTATTTCCTCATTCTTCTTTTACACTTCTTCCAAGAACTTTTCATGTCCTCTCCCAATACAATGAGAGTTACAATTTTTTACTATTTTCTTATGCTCTAATTTTCATAATATTAATGTTTTGTTATAGTTACACTAAGTTTGCTACTGATTTTTAAAGGCTTTTGAAGATACAAAAAGAATATAGACGAGTAATATAACATATGTTGGAACTGCTTATAATTCATTAATTGGTTGTTCTTTAATTGAACAATGCAAAACATTTGGGCTGTTACTTGCAAATTTGTATAATTGACAATGTGCCAGTATTTTGTTATGTGTTGGATGTGCTTTGTCATATTTTTTTTGAAAATCGAAGTTTAGATAGAGTGCTAAGAATTAAAAGTAGAAAATGCAAATAAGTTTTTGCCCCAATAAGAATGGATTATGAGCAGTTTATTTTTTTATTATTTTAAACAGACAAAAATTAATTTTGGCATGCTAGTTGAAGCTTAAATCTGTCCATTTTATATAGTCTTCCTAGTTTTATTGTTTGTTTGGTAAGTGTTCCATTTTATTATCATTATTATTACATGATACCTCTAAGGATTCATCATAGGAGGGCATTTCCACACCACACAATCCACTGTTTGCACTACTTATCCTTCATCTACACATTACACCATATGTTGCCTACTAATAATATTTATGTCTGTTAATTGCATATGTTCTCTGGTCACTTTTCATGCAGTATGTAAAAAAAAAAAAAAAGGTTTCTGGGTGAAAAAGCCTTCATACATCTGTATCAGCTGAGACTGGCTAGCTGACCTTTAATTAAAAAAGTCCATTCCTCTCATTCGTGAGAATTGAACTTGGATCTTTTCCAGTCAAAGGATGCAGTATCTTTTGGTTCTCAAACTGCAATAGGAAAGTTATTTTACCTAAAGATATGTTGTGAGTTGTAAAGTTTCCAGCTTCTGTTTAAATTTCTCTAGTTTATATTTAGCTATAAAAATATTTGAATAGTAAGCTATATCCGCAAATTATATTATGCCAATTTTTTTCCCCCAGAAATACCAGAATGGCAGTTTAGATGAAATGACAGCGTTTTTAGCAAATTTGAAGACAACACTGGAAATATTTGTCAACCGAATGAAAAGCAATTCAAGCAGAGGACGGCCCATAACAAATGATACATATGTACAAACTCTCTTTATCAGCATCACAAATATGCATTCACAGTTACTGAAGTACATTCAGGAACAAGATGAATTAAGAGGTAATAGTTTGTTTCATTAATGTTCAGCATGTTTAATTAATATATATAATTGAAAAAAAATTATACAAAGATTTCTTAAAAGTTTGGCAATCTACTCCTTCCTTTTTGATGGTAAAAAGTGACCAACTCTGTTTAAACTTGAAAGAGCTTGGAAGACAATCCTTGCAGCTAATGTCTTCTACAACAGCAATCAAGAAACCCTTAAAAATCTACACTATAGCACCAAAAGACTGTCAGATTATAGTGCATGAGATTGGTCACACTATGGACATCTCAACTGAACATACGCATCATATTCTGACGAATGGGTATGTCTGCAAGGTGAGTGTTGCATTCATTGACACTGAAACAAAAACACATTCAATGTCAGTTTCAAAAGAATGTTTGGAGCATTTTATGAAGAATCCAATGAATTTTTTTTTAGGAAATATGTGACTACTGATGAGACTTGGATCTGCCACTACAAACCAGAGAGGAAAGAACAGTTGAAATAATGGAAATATTCCAAATCTCCACTTCTGAAGAAGGCAAAGGTAATTCCACCAGCTAGTGAAGCCATGCATCAGTCTTTTGGGATTCTAGAGGGATAATAATGATCAGCCCCTTCACAAAAAAATTCATGATGAAAGACTAGGAATGGCTGGAGAAAAAAGTACTGTTTCACTATGACAGTGAAACCACACTTTTTTCTCCAGCCATTCCTTAATTCCTTTTCTCCAGCCTCCAAACTTAGCTTCAAATTGTTGCTATAAACAGAGAGTGTACTGTGTTAGCCTTTCACAACAATTACAAGAAATCAACCTGATTTCTCATATCTGTATTGAGTCAAGTATTTTAAGGGAGCTGTTAGGAGCACCAGCCCAAATGGGAGAACAGTATTCAATGGTTTTACAGATTTATGATTTGCAAAGAGTTAGGTGTATGTTGAGAAGTAAAGTAATATCTTGAACAAAAGAGAAAACCTAATTTTTTGAATACTGAGAAGTGATATTTGTAATATGCTATAACAAAAAAAATTGTAGGTTAGAGTAACAGGCACCAGAGATTAGTATATGTTGAGTGAATCTAGAAGAATGAGGGTAACTAGTGGAGTGCCCCAGGACTCTGTACTGGGGCCACTGCTCTTTAATTTGTATGTTAATGATATAGAGGAAGATTTTGAGGGGATGATATTCAGTTGTTTGCATGACGCAAAACAGGGGAGGATAAAAGTGATGTAGATATCCTGCAAGATGATTTAAATAAATTGGTGTATTGTGGGTTAAGGAAAATGGTTGTCAATTTAATGTTGCAAAATGTAGGGCTACGTATGCACTTCAAGTTGATAAGGTTACTGAGTATCACATTGATGGTGCTGAATTGCATGATAATGATGAGATTAAGGATCTAGGAGTAGCAAACAGATAATTGAAGTTCAGAGGCCATATTGCAATTGTTAGCAAAATAGCTCAAAGGATTACTTGGGTGTTGAAAAACACATTAACAAGTAAAGATAGGGAAGTTATTATCCCTCTTTACAAGGCTATGATTTGCCTACATCTCAACTACTATGCACAGATTTGGTCAGCTGGGTTTCTTGTGAATCAGGAGGTGGTGGAAAATATTCAAAGAGCCTGTACAGATATGTGGAAAGCAACCTATAAGGATAAGTCAAAGGCATGGATTGCAAAGTTCAGTTGATAGCAGAAAAGAAGAGAGTTCTATAAGATTGGCATAAAGAAAATTTTTCACTGCATTGCACATAGAGAACTAGGGATCAACCCTAGAAGTTGTATAAGAGTGTGGTTAGTACATACAAACTAGATTTTTGCTTTGGGAGTGGTGAATGAGTGGAATGGGTTGCCAGAATTATTTATTCCATTCTGTTTTCATTCAATAATAGAATGACAATAATAGGAATACCATTAAGGAAAATATCATCTTTGCCAGATGGGAATGAAAGTTTGAGGGTAAAAGATCTCTCCACGGTTTCCCATCATATACATGAAACGTATATGATGGGAAGTTACTTAATAGGCCTTTGGCACCAAGGCCTGTTAAGGAAGCAAGCTCCCATTGTGCCAAACCCAATCAAATGACTTAGAAATATCAATTGTCTTTAAAGCATTTCCACATACTTTTTCATGCCATTTGTCCACATGTTGATCAACAGTGGCAGACATGCCGACTATGTTATTACTTGAGAGGCTTCAAGGTGATGTAGAAGTTAAGTGTTAATGGGTTTTTTTTTACTTTAGAAAGAACTGGAGTAATTTAATGTTAAGGATTTGTTTCCATTCTAAGAAGGAATGGTATGGATATGGGCTAATTTTCATTTTAAGATAGGTAACAGCTTGGGGGGGGGGGGGGAGAACGCATTAGTAAATGTTTGGTATCCAGTTGAGAGGTTCTTCTGATTATCTTTCTGGCAAAAATAAAAGCAGGTGCATTGAATGTTGTAAGTTTAGAATAATAAGCCAAGATCAGTCATCTCTGAAAAAATTTGAGTAATAGAATGCAAAAAAAAAAAAAAAAAAGAGATAGAAGCAGCATTGAACAAATGTGGGCTAATTTTTACTGTTAAAATTAGTGCATAAGTATCCCATTTTCAAGCTACTTAACTAGATAACAGCTTTGCAGGTGGGGGAGGGGGGAGACTACATGGAACAAGAGTTAAATCTAGACCTGAAACTCAACTCAGTTTTGGTAAGAGACTAGAAAGCATGACAGCCATTAAGACTTGATGCAAGTTTCCTGCTTTTAGTCCTTTGAAAAATTGGTTTTAGATGCATTAATGATTGGCTTGCAGCTGTTTCAGGAAGTGGTATAAAGAATGCTACTTACATTCTTAGCCTATTTCTAAGATACAACCAAAGTTTAAATAAGATATGAGAATTTAAAGTGTTATGAGAATAACATGAATGTTTTCCCTTATCAATGAGAATTGCTTCAGGTATACCTTTAGTGCAGCTATTAGAATCAAAAGACTGAGAATAGAAATCCAACAAGGAAATAAGTCATAGAAGCCATGAAGAGCATTCCACTTAATATTCTTATAATAGCAGACAGCATATGGATGGGATTGGCATAACATTTCATCACAAATATAGAAGACAATTTGTTCAGCTAAGTCCCAAATTGCCACTCCATTCTCATTCATTTAGTATCCAAGTACCTACTAAATAAGTGTGCACTGTGAATGTCAAGATTGGACATTAAGTCAGTTCTCTGCATTCCGTAAAGACTATGTGGAGGAGCTATTGTCAGTATCTATCTTCCCAGGATTAAGGATTTTAATTTTGTAGATCTGAAAAAAAAAGCATATGAAAAAGTGCCAAGAGAAAACCTATTCCAGCTAAAATCATACGATGACATCATACAAAGATGCAGTGTATAGTCTATGTAGTAAATCAGCAGATGGAGTTGACAGAAATACAGGAAAATGGTTTAGTGTAAAAATCAATGTAAAATGATGAAAGAAGTATAGGAAGATGATTTGATTGGGAGAGAGTGCAATATCTCCACTCTTATTTATTATCTCTATGAATCATTATGTGGGAATGTGACACATTAAACTTGATTTCAAAATTAACAATATTCATTTCAGTTCTTTATGAAGATGATGTTATTTATACTTCTAAAGAAATCCAATAACTTAGACTTAACTATTGTAACAAATTTTACCTGAAAATCATACCAATGATAAATACTATGAAAAGGCAGGAATATCTAAAACACCAGTTGCATTCTTAATAGAACTATAAAACAAATAAAATATTTCAGCTATTTAGCCTCAGTTGTTAGTGAAGATGGCAAATTAAATATGGAAATAGACAGTAGGAATAAGCAGAACTATGGTCGAAAGTCAAATGAATATATTTATTTAGAATAAGAGAGAAATTATCCAAAACACTAAACTATGCCTACAAGTTAAGTGTTCAAACCAGTTCTAACTTTAGGATCCGAAGGAGTTGGGTTAAATATAAAACAAATCAAAGAAACCGTGGATTTGAAAGTTGTGAGAACAATGAGGAGAATGAATAGTTTCCATCAATGGCAGAATCATTGATAAATATTAAAGAATATTAAAAATGAATGTCTTTACTGCCTCAGCAGTAAAGACAGCAAAGCAGAAGGCTTGGGAATCCTTTGGAGAAAGATTAGACTCATCCTTTGCAAATGCAAACAAAGTATTCTGGCAGACCATCCGCCGCCCTTCGAGGAAGGAAATCGTGCACAGCAAGGGCAATTAAGGCCTCTGATGGTGCACCTTTAACAACAGAGAAGGATATCCTCTACAGATGGAGGGAATACTTTGAGAGCCTTCTTAACCCAGGTGGCCCAGCAGTTGTGGACATCCAAGAGGTGCAGATCGGGGCAATGACTAGTCTCACAGCAGAAGAGGTCCATTTAGAATAAAATCGCTAAAATCAGGCAAGGCTGCTGGCGATGATGAAATTCGACCCGAAATGCTAAAAGCTTTAAATCGAGATGGTGTTCTCTGGCTGTCTTGAGTGTGTCAGGCTGCTTGGATATCTGGGCGAGCAATAAAGCAATGGCAGATAGGCATAATAATACCAGTCTTCAAGAAGGGAGACCAGAAGAATTGCAGTAACTATCGTGGCATCTCTCTGCTCAGCCTGCCTGGAAAAGTGTATGCTAGGTGCTTGGAAAGATGGTGCAGGAGCATAGTTGAGTCAAAGTTCCAGGAAGAACAATGTGGCTTTCATCCTGGTAGAAGCACAACTGATGAAATCTTGGGAATATGCCAAGAATGTCTATACATGTTTTGTGAACTTGGAGAAGGCATATGACCGGGTTCCTCGGGATAAGCTTTGGCAAGCAGTTCAGGAGTATGGAGTTGATGGCCAGCTATTATCTGCCATCAAGTCCCTGGATGAATGCCCAGAGTTTTGTGTCAGGGTAAACAGCACCGTCTGAACCTTTCACAGTCTCCGTTGGCTTCCGCCAAGGGTGTGTTCTGTCACCCCTCCTTTTCATAATATTTATGGATGAAACATTTGTGGTCTCAAGACAACCATCCCAGTGCACTCTACATGTAAGTGGAGTCCCAATGAGGCAGGTGGAGAAGTTTAAATACCTTGAGTCCATATTCACAAATGATGGAAAATGCTAGATACTCAAATTGGCTTTGCAAGCTCAATATTGCAGGAGCTTGGCCGTTCGGTAGTATTGAAGCGGGAGTTAAGCCAGAAGGCAAAGCTGGCTGTCTTCAATACAGTCTATGTCCCCATCCTCACCTATGGTCATGAGAGTTGGGTAATGACTGAAAGAATGCAGACACGAATCCAAGCGGCTGAAATGAGGTTCCTTCGAGGGGTTGTGGGGCTGACAAAACTCGACAGAGTCAGAAGCTCTGTAATTCGGGAAACCCTCAATACTCAGCCACTGCTTTTCCGTGTTGAAAGATCACAGTTACGTTGGTATGGGCACCTGGTCAGAATGCCACAAGAGAGGCTCCCTCAGCAGGCCCTCTTTGCCAAGCCAGAGGGTGGGTGGACACGTTTGGGAATTCCACCAGAACACCTGAGTTGATAGCAGAGGATCGTGACCATTGGAAGTTCCTCTTGCAGCTGTTGCTCCCACAGCCCAATTAGGAAAGGTGGGCCTTGAAGATGTATGTATGTATTAAAAATGAAGATATGAAAGAACCTGACATTATTAACATTTGGAAATGTGTGCATTCTGATCTAATCTCTGCAAGTATGGTCACTTAAATTCAATGGACAAGGAAAGAAATGTTAGCAAAACAGATATTTGATGAAATTAGAAGACCAAAATATCTATGTAACAGATCTGGCGAAAAATTATTGATTGGAAGTTAGTGATATATAATCATGTAGTAATATCGTTGTATCCTGTACACATCTAAGCTGTACAGTGAGGAAGTTGATGATGGTGATGAACTTATGGCATTGGACACATTATGTTATTATGTGATGTTCCAAAGAAACAAATGCTATGTAGAAGGGAAAAGATTTCTTGCTTTCAGGAAATATAATAACTGTTAATTAAGAGAATTTCTACATTTGATTGGTATGTTCATATTTCTGAAGGTGTAGGTAATTATATTTTTACCTGCTTTAATCAGATACTATTTGCATGACTGGCAAATAGTATTTGATTAAAGATACTATTTTCCTTAGACGATTGAAGGTTGAATTTGTCTGTAACAAATAAATATCTAATAATTTATATGTGAGATTATGGATGATATAGTAAATTACTATTGCAGAGAATGAATTGTATCCCACACACACACACACACACTGGTGCACTGCACAAGCAAAACAAAGCAAAAAATGCCATAAAAATAAAATACCCTGAAAACCTATTTCAAAATAAAGAATAACAAGAAATTGTTTGAAGAATTTTTGATTATTTCGCATGTTTTCTATTCTTTAACCTCAAGAAAGAAAGAAAGAAAAAACTTTGCAGAGTTTATTTCCAAGAAATTCACTAATCCTAAAAGATTAGCAAAGTTATCTTGTTTTTTGGAAATCATCTGAGATGAGAAAAATGAAATAAAGAATTATAAAGCTTTGTGAAAAATTGCATTTCCAAACCTAGTGATATATCCAGACTTTGAGATTAAATATATCTGAAATGCTATAAAAAATATTATATCTTTATGATATAAAAAAGAAAATATCTGATTATTTTATGAAAGGAACAATAACTGTGGTTTTTTATGTAATATTTTATTTATTTTTGATGACAGTACTGGCAGGAAGTAAGAATGGAAACCACATAAGGAACTAATTAAGCCTCATTTGGATTTCTGTGTACAGATCTGGTCATCTAACTATATTAGCAATAAGGAAACTTTGGAGAGAATGCAGAGGAAAATAATTAAGACTGTCTCAGGCCTATGGAATATTGAGTATGAGAATAGATTGAAGGAATGTAGTCTTCAGAGTTAGATGGAAGGCAAGAGGGGTGATATGATTGAGATTTTATTATTATTATTATTATTCACCTCCAGGGAGTCCAAAGACTCATCGAAGGGGGAACATCTACTCTACAGCTCTGCTTCCACCACTCGCAATCCACCAACTGACCGCACCAACACCATCTACCGCTGACCACAACCACTAGTATTTCCACAGACAATCACAAACATCCATTCCCATGGCAGGATTCAAACCCGCAGCCTTTTGACTGGAGAGCGGCCACTCTAACCACTCGGCCAGCCAGACATATACTGGAAAGTTCTGATAAACACCTAGAATTTTATATATATATATATATGTATATATATATATATATATATATATTGTTTTATGAAAAAAATTGAATGACTAGAACCGAGATTTGATTAAAAAGGTTTTAATATAAACACACTACTAGTTTCGGCCTGTAACAGCCTTCTTCAGGTGACATTATAAAAGAAAAAACACTAAACATTGAGGGTTAAAAGACTATGAACATCATAGACAGTCTTTATACATAATTAGCATTAAAACGTTGTAGTTGTATTTGAAGCTGTTCTTTCATTTGTTGCATTGTTGGGAGAGTGCATGCTTGCTGCATCACGTGAACGCCAGTACATGATTACAGCTGAATGACTATCAGAACTTCAAAATCGTACAAACAACTTATTAAAAACAACAACTGAATCATCCCGAAACGTCCGTTTATCTCTTCGCTCTCTCCATCCGTTAATTCCTCGCATATATGGTGTTCCTAAAATCCACAAAGAGAACACCCCATTACGCCCAATAGTAGAAGGTATCGATTCACCTACATACAATCTTTCAAAATACCTTTCCAAATACCTCAAAAGTTTTTCAGGGAAATCACCTTCCTTTATCAAGAACACTACAGAATTTGTTACATACATCAAGGATATTACAGTTGATGAAAATGACATCATGGCTAGCTTGGACATAACTTCTTTGTTCACTAATGTCCCAACAGATGAAGTCCTAACATTACTCAAGGACAAGTTATCCAAAAAAATGTTAGCTTTGCTTACACATTGCATCAGGTCTGGTTACTTCAAATTTCAAGATAATATTTACAAACAAAATCATGGACTGGCTATGGGTAATCCTTTATCTCCTGTTCTTGCAAATATTTACTTAGAAGATTTTGAAACCAAAGCTATCTCTTCCTTTATTTTAACACCTAAAGTTTGGAAACGTTATGTGGATGATGTCTTCATTGTTTGGAGCCATGGACATGAATCCCTTATGGTTTTCCTCGAACATCTCAATAGCCGACATCAAAGTATTAAGTTTACTGCTGAGCTTGAAACGGATAATTCCTTGCCTTTTCTTGATGTCAAACTGACTCGCTCTTCTGCTGATAAACTAAAAATATCGATATATAGAAAACCCACACATACCAACAGATATCTGCACAGTCAATCCCATCATTTCCCTCCTCATAAGCTTGGAATAATTTCCACCTTGGGACATAGAGCCCGTTCTCTTCTTGATGATCCAAATGAATTGCTTACAGAAATAAACCATCTGAAAACTTCTTTCGAAGTTAATGGATATTCCAAGAAAATCATTAACAAATTCCTTCTTAATCCTCCCAGACATCACTCAGAAGAAACAAATAGATTCAAAGGCAATATATCTATTCCTTACATAAGTACTGTTTCACATAAATTAGCAAAAGTTCTAAAAAAATACAATATCAGAACCTTGTTCACTCCACTTCCAAAGATCCGTTCCTTAATTAGCCACCCAAAACCTTGTCATCATCAACTCAAATACCCTGGCGTATATAAAATATTATGTGACTGCGATATTCCTTATTTCGGGCAGACAGACAAATCTGTCGAAATGCGTATGGAAGAACACATGAGAGACATTACTTACAAGAGACAGCGAGCAAGTGCATTATCAAGTCATATCCTCTTCTCGGCTAGTCCTAATGATGATAACCAAAGTCACAAAGTCTGCTGGGAAAAATCTACAAACATCTTCCATTGCAGTGACGAAATAGAGAGAAAAAGTGTGGAATCGAGAGAAATCATCTTCAATCCTGTTCATCTAAATAACAACTTAAGCTACAACCTCCCTGATAGTCATTCAGCTGTAATCATGTACTGGCGTTCACATGATGCAGCAAGCACGCACTCTCCCAACAATGCAACAAATGAAAGAACAGCTTCAAATACAACTAAAACGTTTTAATGCTAATTATGTATAAAGACTGTCTATGATGTTCATAGTCTTTTAACCCTCAATGTTTAGTGTTTTTTCTTTTATAATGTCACCTGAAGAAGGCTGTTACAGGCTGAAACTAGTAGTGTGTTTATATTAAAACCTTTTTAATCAAATCTCGGTTCTAGTCATTCAATTTTTTTCATAAAACTATGTATGTTAACCGAGTCAATGATCATTCTGTCATATATATATAATAGTGAAACTTCTTTTGGGGTATCCCTAACTATAGAATAACACATATGCCACAGTAAATAATTTTTTTATTATTTAAATATTTCATCTTATGTGTCATAAGACATCATCAAGAGTTGATTTTTTGTAGAAATGAGTAGCGTTCTGGTTCTGTGTAACTCCCTACTACAAAGATGTCATCAATGTAGCATAACTAAATTGTTGGTTTTTGGTCAAGAGCAAAAATTCTATCTTCTTCCTTTCTTTCCTTCTTGCTCCTTCCCCCCCAATTTTTCCTATTTTATTTATCTTCATCTCTTGCAGTTTATTTAGCCTTATCTAGTAAGCTAAACAAACACAGAAGAAGGCAATGGCAAACCACTTCTGTATATATTTTTCCCAAAAAAATCTTATGAACAGAGGCTCAAGTTATTGTGATATAATGCAGATAGATTATATCGTTGCCGCCAGAAGGTGGAGGAGTACTGTCCAAACCACAACAACACTAGCTGGTATTGACTAATACTCACTATTTACATGTCCTTTAATTAATTAATTTGTTGTTTATATTTAAAAATAAGTTATTACCTAAATTATTTTATTGTAATTTATTTTGGATATCTATTAATGCAGATGGAGCTATTATCTTACAGCCAATAGTGCACATAATATCATATGCTTTCAATTGAATTGTTGTTCTCTTTTTATGTGTTTTCCTATAATTTTATTGAGATTGGCTAGGAAACAGCCAAAAAAATTGAGAAATAAAGACATTTAAATTAACATAAGTTATTCTGTTATTAATATGTTATGATGAATTCATTCTCTTATGTCTCAATTTTTAAAACAAATTATAGTAATATTAGTATAATTATACTTAATATAGAAAACGTTTTTCATTATAATTATGCATGTTAGGATTGCTTAAGTTCCAAAAATATTTTTTAATTATATCAGTCTTTTCCTTTTTTTTTTTTTTTTAGAAAAATTTGACCAAATTTGATATGTTTATTGCTGTATTTTATTTAGAAGTTAGCCATTAGGTTATAATTTTACTCTAAGAATTTGTTTCATGCATAACTTTGTGTGTGTATAATAAAAGTTTTGTTTCAAGATGACAGATGGATTTACAGACTCCATTTATATTAGCAGTGCTTGCTGTTACTTTCACATGTTCTGCTTTTTGTATCCAATTTATGGTGTGCAGTAATCTTGTGAATTTTGGGATGGAGAGAAAATGCAATAGTAATATATGTATGAAGGGGTAATGATTTATAAAATTTGATTACAGTTCTTTTCCCTTTAGCTCACTATGAAAGACTCCAAGATAAATTAACACAAGTGAGAGATGCTAGAGCAGCACTAGATGCTTTAAGAGAAGAACATGCTGAACAGCTTAGGAAAGAAGCAGAGGAATCTGAAAGGCAACGACAAATCCAAATGGCGCATAAGTTAGAAATCATGAGGAAGAAAAAACAGGTATAAAACCTTGGCTATTTAAATTAGCTTAACTTAATTAGAAACAAGTGGTACTTGGTGAGAATTAATCACTTTATAATTTAAAACATCTAAAAAAATCATATCTGGTGAATTAAAATATTTATACCAGATTGTGTAAATTTGTTTCCATTTTACTTGGTTGAAAATTTAGTATTTACATTCTAAATGCTTGAAATGTGATATACTTTTTTCATAATTGTGTGGACAGACTTATGGGTTCGTCGAACATGTTGTTTATTATTTTAACGGTATAATAGAACACAGAAACTAAGTAAATAATTAATTTATTAACTTGATGCTGATATTTCGCTGGTATTATAACCAGCATCTTCAGAGCACAAAAACACTTTGTCACAATACGCGAGACTAAAACAACATGGTGTACATTAACAAAATTGTAGCAGCAACACAAAGACTAGAGTCCTGATTTTGGCGCCCTCTATCTGGGAAAAAAAAAAAAAAAAAAAAAAACGCTATCATATATTGCTAGAGTCCTAGAAAAGTGCTAGTTTTTCCTTAATATGACTGTCTCCCAGATCTTCATCAAGTTAATACAGCCATATTTGTTGAGATTTGGCTGTATTGATTGCATGAGCCACTCTCAAACCAACACTTTGGCTACGCTATGTTGATGATGTGCTTGCCATTTGGCCACATGGCCCTGAGACATTGAAAACATTCGTAGCACATTTAAATAGCCAACACCCAAAAATCCACTTTACTATGGAACCGGAAGCCAACAACTGTCTGCCCTTCCTGGATACACTCATCACACGTCTCCCAGATGGTTCCTTATCATTTTCAATTTTCAGAAAACCCACACATACAGGCAGATACTTACACAAACAATCACACCATCATCCTTCTCAACAATATGGCATATTAAAAACGCTAACCCATAGAGCGAGAGCAATCTGTTCAAATGACAAGGCTCTTACTGCTGAACTGACTCACTTACGCCACACCTTCTTGGCCAACGGCTACAATCCACAAAAAATAAACAAAATACTAAACACTCCTAAGAAACCCCTCCCACCATCCACCACAGAGAACTACAACAAAACAGTCACCATCCCTTACATTAAAGGCACATCCGAAAAGATCTCAAGAATTCTCATTAAACATAAACTACGCACTACATTCAGACCATGTAGCAAATTAGCCACCCTCATCTGCTCACCCAAGGACAGCATTCCTCCTTTATCACATCCAGGAGTCTACCAAGTACCCTGCTCATGCAATTAAGCCTACTACGGTCAAACAGGAAGAACTGTGAATATCCGCATCAGCGAACATAAACGATACGTCCGGAAATATCATTATGGGAAGTCGGGCCTAGCAGACCATGCTCTGGATACCCCTGCACACAGGATCAACTGGAAAAACACAAAAGTACTACACAGAAACCCATATAAATCAGAGAGATTGTTCTTAGAGGCGACAGAAGCCCTAAAACACACCCCAAATCTCAACAAATATGGCTGTATTAACTTGCCGAAGATCTGGGAGACAGTCATATTAAGGAAAAACTAGCACTTTTCTAGGACTCTAGCAATATATGATAGTGTTTTTTTTTTTTTTTTTTTTTTTTTTTTTTTTTTTTTTTTTTCAGATAGAGGGCGCCAAAATCAGGACTCTAGTCTTTGTGTTGCTGCTACAATTTTGTTAATGTACACCATGTTGTTTTAGTCTCGCGTATTGTGACAAAGTGTTTTTGTGCTCTGAAGATGCTGGTTATAATACCAGCGAAATATCAGCATCAAGTTAATAAATTAATTATTTACCTAGTTTCTGTGTTCTATTATACCGTTAAAATAATAAACAACTTTTTTCATAATTGTTTAAAGAAGAAATAATTATGAAAAGAATTATCAGTAAATAAAGAAAATGTTCTTTGTTTATTGATAAAGTGTAGTGATCCAAAGGAAAAACAGAAGGTGTGGAAGTTTGATTTGGCCTTGGTGGATAGTCCCAGAGGCATAGAAACACTTTAGCCTTGAGGCAGTTACTAAGGATGTTGGTATCACTGACACTAGCCACCATGGATATTTTACCAATTATCGAAATTGTCATACTGTAAAAGGTGCTTAACTATGAATTTTCCAAAGCCATTAAAAGCTTAGATATGCTTTTAGATAGCATTTCTTCTCTTAAGCCTGTATACCATGTGTTCGAATTCCATTGTAATAGTGGATGTCTGTAAATGCTTTTGTGATGGATGATTTTTATCACCCATTGTGTTTTTCTACCAGGGCAGAGATTGCAATAGTGTCAAGTAAGGTAGAAGGAAAAGATGGGGCAGATGTGCAAGTGTCTGCCCCAAATTTGGGAGAGATTGATGGTGCTGTACTTCCAAATTTGGGAGACGTACATCAGAAGACCTTCAGCCCAACAGCAAGAATACCTACATAGCCCACTAGGGGGGCACCATTAGGACTTTTAGGAGAAACAGTAGCTTCCTTGCTTCTTCCTCATTTACTGTTTGTAGTGTCTGCATGCATGTGTCTTTATTTTAAGTTCCTTTGAAGATGGCAACGTGACGTTGCCGAAATATTGGAAATATATATTAAAGTTTAAGTTTTAAAAGAGGGATACCGTGAATAGACATATCGATACAAAATTAATAACGGAAAAAACTCACGTACAAAGATTATTTAATAGTATAATTTTCACCTGTGTGTCACAGGCATCTTCAGTACATTAAGCTCAAATTAAACAATAACTGACAATTCCAAAAAGTGCCACCTAAGTAGCTGGTGTAAGATAACTAAAAAGGTCAATAACTTTCCTTAAAAAAAAAAAAAAAATCACAATAAAAAGTTAGGAAAGATGAACTGATTTGTAAAGTACTATCTCCCATAAAGGGGATAGACGTAAGCCGTCGGATCTGTTTAAGTTAGGAGAATGAAGTAGAGTTTCACGTGTTTCTTTATAAAGGCGTTCCATGAGAAACTGACTTTTGTGAAGAACTTTTGTCTTTCTCCAATGAACTCTGTGTCTGGTGAAGATGGCATGTTCTGCAAGTCCAGACTTTTCAGGTTTAAAGTATTCAATATAAGATTGGTGTTCTTCTAGCCGAATAGAGGCAGATCTTCCCGTTTGTCTGAAATAAGATAATCCACAAGAGCACGGAATCTGGTAGACACCTGGATGATTAAGATGTGGAAGCTTGTCCTTAGGAGAAGTGAGAAAGGTGGAGATTTTTCTAAACGGTCGAAAGGCAACAAAAATATTCAGTGGTTTTAAAACTTTTGCTATATGTTCACTGATGCCTTGTACATAAGGGATAGTAATGCACGTTATTTCTTCTGTGTTTGAAGAGGAAGACCTATTAAAACTACTCAAAGCTCTTTTAATGAAGCAATTCTTATAACCATTAGATAGAAAGGAAGAAGTTATATATTGTAGTTCTTTCTGTAAAAGATCGTCTGAAGAACAAAAGGAGTGGGCCCGATGAACCAGTGTTTTAATAGTTCCTGCCTTTTGACTGGGATGGTGATGAGATTCCGCATGGATATAATGGCCTGTATGAGTCTTCTTTCTATAAACTGAGAAATGTAGGTTACCATCTGGTTGGCGAAGAATTAGAAGATCTAAAAAGGCTAACTGTTTATTTGATTCTACTTCTAGGGTAAACTTGATCCTAGGATGAAATGCGTTTAACTTAGTGAGAAATTGTTGAAGTTCATCAGAAGAGCCATTCCATACAGCAAAAATGTCATCGACATATCTGAACCAATGAGTAGGTCTGGGAGAAATGTTGTCAAAGATACGTTGTTCAAAATGTTCCATAAAGAAATTGGAGATAGCAGGAGAAAAAGGATTACCCATTGCTGTTCCTTCAATTTGTTGATACAACTTATTTTTAAAGGAAAAATAACCAGAATTTATTACAAAATCAAGTACGTTTACAATGTCTGAAGGAAATTCCTGTTGTAGTAATTCAATACTTTCCGAAAGAGGCACATTTGTAAATAAAGAAACAACATCTAAACTGATCATGATATCAGAAACGTCCAAATGAAGATCTGAAATTTTATTTTTGAAATCCAAAGTATTTTTTATATAAGTATCAGTTCTTCTAGTTGAAGAGGAGAGTAAATTTGATAAAAATTTTGAGATTTTGTAAGTGGGGCAACCTATACAATCTACGACTGGTCTTAACGGAATGCCTGGTTTATGAACTTTTGGAAGACCATACAATCTAGGTGGACGACCGAAGAAGGTTTTAAGTTTTTTCTTTTGATCTTCATTCCATGTAGATACATTATCTATAAGAGAATTAAGTCTCTTCAATTGACTCCAGGTAGGATCCGATGTAAGAGGCCTATAAGTTGAATAGTCGCGAAGTAAAAGAGACATTTTTCTCTCATATTCCTTCCTATCTTGAATCACTACAGCCTTCCCCTTATCAGCTTTCATAATAATTAAATTATTGTTATTCTTCAGTGATTTCAATGCTTTAAACTCAGAGTAAGAAAGATTAGGACGAGGAGGCTTGGCATGAAAAAGAATTTGTGCACATTCAAAACGTAATCTGTTGGCTGTTTTTTGGGATAAGGATCGAATACCCCTGTCTATGTTATGAAAAAAATCCATAATTGGCACCTTATTCGGCGTAACAGCGAAATCATGTCCTTTTGATAAAACAAAATGTTCACAGTCTGTTAGTGGACGTCTGGAAACATTTATAACTACTTTATCTATATCAATAGTATTATTACTGGATCTAGGTATGCTGACCAATGATTCAAATTTGCATTTTAGCTTGTCACGAGAATCATTAAAGACCTTTAAGTAAGAACTCGAAGATATGCGCATTACAGTAGTAAAAGTTTCAACTGTTAAAAAAAAACAGATTCCAAGAGCATTTTTTATATCTATAATTTCTCTATTTAAGAGAGAAATGTACTGAAGATGCCTGTGACACACAGGCGAAAATTATACTATTAAATAATCTTTGTACGTGAGTTTTTTCCATTATTAATTTTGTATCGATATTAAAGTTTAATTTAATTTATATTCTAATGTACAATATGAATTCCTTAAGTTAATTAATAATCACGAATAATTTGAGAAGTAGCACGAATTGGGTAGTTAGAGAGATCTGAAGTTATTACAAATTGTGTGGCAGAAAAAGTTTGAGTGAAAAGATATTAAGCATATTGCCTACACATAATAATGTAGAGTTAAGGAGAATAGCCACAGCAATAATTAATGGCACATTAATTATTGCTGTGGCAATTATGGCAAGAATGTGCCAAAAGAGAAGCCTGGATTATGTGAATGCCTGGAGTGCATTTGATGATAAAGAGAGAAATATGTGAGAGATGGGCTGCATTTGAATGTAGAAAGATGTAAGCATATGAAGAGGTTGTTCTCTGGTCAAGTGAGAGTGTTTAAGGCAGGGAAACTTGAGTTGCCATGGTGAGTAGCAAGGGTTGGCCTTTTGCAGCGATAGTCACTTAGGAGATGGCAAAAAATGCACGATGTATTTCAGATTCAAATGGAGTCTGGAGATAATAATAGTAGGTATGGAAATATTGATAGTGCAGTTTATTTATTTGTATGATGATATAATGGCTGTGAGGTGCTGTACTTCCCTTTTATAGGGAAGTATGGCACCATCTCAATCTCCCCAAATTTTATTTCGGCTCGGGACAGGCATAGCTGATGAATCAGGCTTATGGCTGAGTCTTAAGTATTCCTGATTGTAATCCGTGTGGGTTCACAGGGCCAGTTTGCCTGCTTGTTGGAGGAAAAACTCCAGATAAACTGGGGAGAAAAACCCCGCTGTCCATGCCCAGGACCAGCTAACTTGGCTGTGTCTGAGAAAGATCCTTAAACTACTCACATTGGTGATGAGAATTGAACTCAGGACACTCCTTTTCCAGGCATATGGTTGCGAAGCGCATAGCCACTAGATAGTGCAGTGATGCTTCTCTATGCAAATGTCATGAATATCAGGAATAAAGAGAATGAATTTGGTAGTCTTAATATCTTCAGCCTGTTCAAAGATTGTTGAATCAATGAAACATGATTGACAGAAATAGAAACAGAAAGGTATAGCATATTTTGGCAGGATAGGAAGGATAAATGGAGTGGTGAAGTTTTACTTATGGTGAGTGTTAGAAATTGTTGTGAGTATGAGTTCTGACAGTGAGTGAGTTTAGGAGAGACCTGTCAAAGACTCAGTATAAATCTCTCTCAGTGAGTCTTTAACTCAGTGCTCAAGAAATAATAATAATTTCTAAGCTTTTTCATTAACATCCAAAATATTTTGCCACCTTTTTTTGATATTTATCTTCAGTATTACCAAAGTGATACCACCATCATCATCATCGTCAAATTCCTGACATTTACCCTCAAGGGGTCTACAGGATATGATAGTAATACATGAAAAATTTACATCATTACTAACTTCCTACCTACAATTTTCTGCCAAATCAATCTGTTACCTTTCAAAGCTACAACATTGTCAGATCTTATATTTATATATCTATCTTCTAAAGCACTTTTTACCATATCAATCCACCTTTATATTGGTCTTCCTCTGGGTCTTTTTCCTGCCAACCTAGCAGAGAACACTTGTTTGGCTAATCTTTCCTCGCCCATTCTGTTTAAGTGACCATACCACCTGAAATTAGCTCTGCTAACGCATTCCTGGATGCTGACAGTGTCATCGTTTTTAATATGATATTGCCATTGATGCCATCTGTTCACGCCCTTAATCTTTCTCAGGACTCTCATATCTGTGGTCTCTAGTCTTTGGTCTAGTCTTTAGTCTTTTGCCATCTACTTCTGACCCAGCTCTCAGATCCGTAAGTTAAAATTGGTTTGAACACTGTTTTGTATAACAGCTAATTTAGTGTTTTGACTAATTTCTCTCTTATTCCATATAAATTTATTCAATTGACTTCCTACTGTACCAGCTTTGTTGATTCTGTTGTCTATTTCCATATTTAATTTACCATCTTCACTAAAAATCGTGCCTAAGTAGCTGAAATGTTTTATTTGTTCTATAGGTTCTTCATTCACAATGCAGCTGATATTTTCACTGCTTCTGCCTATTTTCATTATCTTTGGCTTGTTATTGCTGACCTTCATACCATATCTATCATAACAGTTATCCATTTTAGTCAGGGAATCTTTCAGACTTGTAGCAGATTTATTTAGAAGTATATCATCATCCGCATAGAGCAAGGAGCTGACATTAACATCTCCAATTTTGATATCAGGATTAATACCACTTTCCTTCATAATGTAATCCATATAGATAATGAATAACAGAGGTGATAATGTACATCCTTGTCTGACACCAGATTTAACATAGACCATCTCCCTGTACTTCCTTCAATTCTAACTGCTGACTTACAACTCAAATAAAGACTAAGTATTGCTTGATATATTGCCCCATTGACACCATACAACTGTAGCATTTTGAATAGCTTCTCTCTTGGCACCTTGTCATATGCTTTTTCCAGATCTACAAAACTTAAATACAGATCTTTGTTATATTCCCGTGACTTTTCAACTATTTGTCGTAAAGTGCCGATCTGATCCTGCCAGCCTCTATTTGGCCTGAATCCAGCTTGTTCCTCACCAAGCTTCTTTTCCACAATCCTTCTCAACCGCTTCTCAAATATACTGGCATAAATCTTACCAGGAACACTCAGTAGAGAAATATCTCTGTAATTCTCACAATCAGTTTTATTTCCCTTTTTATATATGAGTACTAAGAGCACTACTCCAATCATCTGGAATTTGTCCATCTGCCCAGGCCCTCTGAACTATGCAGTCTAGCCACTGTAAAACTTTTATACCTCCATACTTCAGCATTTCTGGTCTAATATCATCTAATCCAGCAGCCTTTCCACATTTCAGACTTTTGATGGCTTTTTCTACTTACCAGTCTTATCAAAATTTTCCCATACATTTTATTTAGCCACTTTTTACACCTATATTACTTATCTATATATATATTTTTTTTACTTACATTTTTCTCTTTGTTCTCTCTGTCTGTTTGAAATTGCCTGTCATTTGAAAACTTTATATTTGTGTTTAGTGTTAAGTGATATGGATACTCCTCCCTTTTACTAATTACTGTTGTCCAAATAAAACATCTTATACTTATTATTTAGCATAATATCACCTGCTTTAGTCTTTATGTTGATATACTTCTCTAATTCTGCTTTTCCCAACTTATTTTCCCTGATATTTCATTTGTTGATAGCACCTGTATTCATTTCTGCTAACAATGAGTTTGTTCCAATAACTGAACTTTCACTGTAACTCTTGTTCCATGATGAAACAGTGAGGGTGAAGTACCTTGTTTAACTAGGTGATGCTGCAGCTGGCATTAAGATTTTGTCATATCATACCATCATATTCTGTATTGGTTTAAGCCAGTACAGAATATGATTGTTAAGTCCCAAATTGATAGCATGTTCTTTTTTGTTCAGTATAGGATACCTATCTAACAAAGTGCACTGCAAGCGGATGGGATCCTCTTGTAAAATTAGATCAGAAGCACTGGTTCAGTCTTGCATTCCTGAAAAGCTATGTCCCCTCCCTCCCATTTATCTTACTTTAATCTTTAAGTGACCTATGATGGGACAGTGGAATGTATGTGTGTTTGTGTGTGTGTGTGTGAGAGAGAGAGAGAAGATGTTGCTATTCATAATTCTAAAGTCAATAAGACCTTTCTCAATTCTTGTATGTTTTCTCTGGGTGAATTTGAATTTATGCACATCTTTATATTAGAACATGGTTTTGTAATGACTAGCTCTATGTCTGGACAAAAACATACCATTTACTCTTTTATTAATAATCTAGTAAATGAGAACGGTCTTATTGACTTTATAATTACGAATAGAATATCTTCTCTCTCTCTCTCTCTCTCACACACGTCACGATACAGTAATATACAGGAGATTTGAAACAATAAGTGATCACTGTTTAGTTTTAAGCAGGGAAAAATAAATAAAAATAAATATACATATATATAATGTCACACAAAAAAGAAAAATATGTATGAGAGGTTCTGATATTCAAATAGTATTATTACAGTAACCTCCATAGAATCAGTACACTCATCATGAGAGACCCACTTAACTAGCAATGTGTCTCTCATATTGAACTTTATTTATGCTCTCCATTCACAATGCACTCTGCCAATGCATTCAATTTTTCAGCTTCCAGGGGCGACCTCTCATTCTTTCCATCTTGTCCTTCATGTGTTTTTAATAATCCTTTCTATATTAATCTGGTAAAATCTCTCAGTCAATCTGCCTAACTAACACTCCAGGCTCTCAATATCACTTTGGTCATATGTTTCTGTTTCCACATCACAATGAACTAGGTGACCAAATCTGAGCACAGTAGTCCATGTGTGGTCTGACCAATGCCATAAAGAGAGGTACCACTACCTCCTTATCCTTGCTTGTCAGTGCACTTTTTATCATAGCAGAATATAATGTGCAGTCTTCACAAAACTTGCAATGTGCCCTCAAAATGTTAGTCCACTGTCTGCCATCACCCCCAAGATCCTGAATCTCATCCATCCTGAAGCACAGCTCCACCATTCCATTCATAATTGCTATTTGTAGCCTTATATCAGGTCATCTAAAAAGTAATGACATTTTTAGCATTAAGTTTTGAAAGGATATAAAAGATAAATCATTTGCTAATTTAATCAAGTATATATTCTCCATTGCAATCAGTAATGCTCTTCCAACGTTGTGAATCTTCATTATGCCATTTCTATTGAATTCAGGAGATTTGGAGGCAAAGAAGTCATGTAGACTCAATTTCAGTGCCTCTAATGTATTGTATTGTTTTTCATTCATGAAATGTCAAACTTCGAAATAAGTGATAATATGAAGATACAAGATCAGGAGAATATGGAGGGTGTGGAAGCTTTTCCCATCCAGGTTTCTCAATTTTGATACAGGTGATTCTTGCACTATGGGGGGCTTGCATTATCATGGTGGAAAAACAACACCCTTTTGATTGACCAGAAAACACCTCTTTTCTTTCAGTTTTTCATTCAGTTGATCAAGTTGTTCATGGCTGTGATTGTTTGATTTTGTGACAGGAGTTCAAAGATTGAACCTCTCAAGAATGAAGAGTAGTGCAGGTTTGATGAGCTTTGTGTTTGCCATACTGTTTTATCTTGCATGATATGTCTCTAACTCCATGGAGGTCTGATGTTAATCATCGTCATCACCATCAATGTCCTGATATGTATCCCCAAGGGGTGTTCAGGTTATTATGACAGCACTACATGATTAAGTTTACATTATTATTTATCTCCTATCAACAGTTTTCCTCCAGATCAATCTATTACTTCTGAGCACTCCAATATTGTCATATCTAACATTTTGTGCTTCTATAGCACTTCTGACTGAATCAATCCACCTAGATCTTGGTCTTCCAATGGGTCTCTTTCCTGCCATCTTGGCATGAAAAATCTGATTTGCTAACCTTTCTTCACCATTCTTTTAAGTACCTTAGATTAGCTCTGCTGATACATTCTTGAATGCTAATAATGTCAAGTGTCTTTCTAATATCTTCATTTTTAATATGATTCTGCCATTAATGCCATCAGTTCCATCCATCAGTGGCTTTAACAGACCTTTAAGCCTTCCAAGTATCTTTAGAGTTCTCAACTGTAATCAAGGATAAGGCAGTTACCATTTGCCTCCAATTATTCTTGTCTGTAAATTGCATGTGTTCTACTGGATGGTTTGTCTGTTTTGAGGGAAGAAAAACCTGAGATTCCAAGAGAAAAACCCTTTACTTCTGTATGAAACCAACTAACTTACCTTTACTCGAAAGAGACCAGATAAAGGTTCCTCACATCATGGACAGAAATTGAACTAGGTCTTTCCGAACAAAGGATTTCGTCTATACAGACTGAGCTACGGAGGCTCAATGCCATCGGTTCACTCCCCTAATTTTTCTCAGAACCCTCATATCTGTGGTTTCTAGTCTTTGATCAAGTGCTTTATTTCTAACCCAACTCTCCAATCGATAACTTAAAACTGGTTTAAACACTGTTTTGTATACTGCTAGTTTGGTGTTTTGGCAAATTTCTCTCTTATTCCATATAAATTTATTCAGCTGTCTACCCACCATTCCAACTTTGCTTATTTTGTTGTCTGTTTTGAGATTTAACCTGAAATCTTCACTAAAAACTGTGCCTAAATAGCTGAAATATTTTACTGGTTCTATAGGATCTTAATTCAGAATGAAGCTGAAATTTTCTATGCTCTTGCCTACTTTCATAGTTTGGTCTTTTTATTGCTGATTTTCATGCCAAATTTATTACAGCTGTTATTCAGTTTAATTAGTGAATCCTGGAGACTTGTACCAGATGCGATGTGCTTAGGAGTACAATATCATTAGCATAAAATCAAAGAGCTAGGTTTGACATCTCCAATTCTAATATCAGGCTTGATGACACTTTCTTTCATATTGTGATCCATATAGATAATGAATAAGAGTGGAGATAATATGCATCCTTGTCTTACTCCTGATTTGATTTTACATCAAACCATCTTGCTGTATTTTCTTCAATTCTAACTGCTGACTGACAACTAAGACTACATATTGCTCTGTATAATGTTCCATTCACCCCATATAAGTGTAATGTTTAGCTTTTCTCTGGGCACGTTGTCACATGCCTTTTTCCAGATCTACAAAACTTAAGTACAGATCCAGTGTCATATTCTCATGATTTCTCAACTATCTGTCTTAAAGTGAAAATCTGTTTTTAACCTCTATTTGGCCTGAATTAAGCTTGTCTTTCACCAAGTTTCTCTTCCACAATCCTTCTCAACCTCTTTTCAAGTATGCTTGCATAAATCTTACCTGGAACACTTAGTAGAGAAATTCCTCTTTAATTCTCAGATTTAGTTTTATTCCCTTTTTTTGTAGATCAGTACTATGAGAGCTCTACTCCAATCATTAGGAATTCAACCTTCTGACAAGGCCCCCTCTGAATTATGCAGTGTAGCCATACAAACTTTTATACTTCCATATTTCAGCATTTCTGGTTGAATATCATCTACTCCAGCTGCCTTTCCACATTTCAAGTTTCTGACAGCTTTTTCTATCTCAAGTATTGATATGTACTCCTATTTTAGGAATTCAACCTTCTGACAAGGCCCCCCCTCTGAATTATGCAGTGTAGTAATACAAACTTTTATACTTCCATATTTCAGCATTTCTGGTTGAATATCATCTACTCCAGCTGCCTTTCCACATTTCAAGTTTTTGACAGCTTTTTCTATCTCAATATCTCGGCCTTCAGCACCACGGAACAATCGAACATGATGCAGAAGAACTTTTTTGCAATATCATTCACCAGTCATAGTCCTTTTTTCCAGCACTTGTAGCTCATCGCATTCATTAAGCATAATGCCTCCATACACCATTACCACACTACTGCCATATCTGTTAATTTCAAGAACATTCTCTTAATGATAACAATGGGAAGCAGTAACACTTTCACACCAGATCAAATGTCATCTAGAATCAGAGAAAAGACTAAAACGACTCTCATCTGTAAATAGTCCCTTAGTGTCTTGTCCAATTTTTATGGATACAGCACCATGGAAAACATACTCTGCAATGAGTTGTGGATAAAGAGATGCAGACTATAGGGCTACTTGTCACAGTTTGCCGAGATATCCGTGTACCTGTGTTTGAATGGAGCTGACCTACCATGGTATGTTGATTACGTTTTGCTGTTATAAACAAAAATCTGCCTTCATGCTTCGTGGTAGAATGAAAGCAACCCCTTAGCAAACATCTGGAACACATTCCATTGGTTTGAAACACCGCCCAGAGCCTGGATACAATACTGTGTGTGATTTCAAATGCTCTGGCAATATTAATAATTCTGTAGCCTTCTTCAAGCTTTCCAATAAGAATTTGCAACTCTTTCCTGTATGAAATCATCTTAATGATGTCTTTGAGACATTACAAAGCCATCCAAGTTTGCAGCATTATTCCTTCATGAAAATAGTTTCCTTCAAACACAATTCACTTTGTGCAGAATTTTGCCTTTTATCCTGTTAAGTACTATGACGTGTCCCCTTTGAGTGTGATTCAAAAATTTGAATGTGTACCTGCTTTCTACTCAAAATCGTTGGTTATACAAATTGCCACAAGCTGATTCATTTGAATCTGCAGTTGTAATCTTCAGAAATATTGTTGTTGAAAGTGTTTCCACTTGGTTATACTATAAATTAAAGATTCCAAGAAATTATATACTTGGTTTTACGAGTTGCCAAGAGGTATCACACCTTATTATTAAAATACTCTGGATTAGAGAAAGTCGTTGAAAGTTAATTTATAGTATAACCAAGTGGAAACACTTTAATATCTCCAATTTATCTGCTTTGCTATCCCTTCATCAAGTTCTACCTCAGCACCCAAATAGTTAATGGGTCTGCCTGAGGTGTTTACTATGCTCAAGTGATCACTTGACAACTCAGTTATCTGTTGCTTTCTAAGTTACCGCATTTACTAAGTTATTCTTCTTCCATTTGCCCATAAGGCTAACTCCTTTTCATATATGATTTTTGCATATGAAAAAATGAAAAATATGATGAATATTTTTCATATATGATGACAAAAGCATATATGATTTTGCCATCCTTACCATAGCAGTCATTTCCTAGCCAACTTTTTATACTGTTCCTAGGGTCTGCATCACTTTTTTTTTTCCCTGTGTTGGATCTATAACATTTTAAGTGCATATCTCGCTTCATTGTCTTATTGATCCATTTAATACCTACACAATTTATTCTTCTGACTCTAAGGATGCAGTTAGCTATAACTTCCTACAAATCCTTTTACCACTTCCTGCTCATTCCTGTATAATGCAATTTTTCATGCCAAGGCACTACTTCCAGCTTCCTTCTCAGTCCATCACTTGCCTCATAGTTCAATACATATCCCTTTTTTATGCAATATTCTCACATGATTTTCCACCTCTCAAGTTAAAACTGCATGATTGCACTCTCTCTCTCTCTGAATGCAATTCATAGTCCTTTTCAGAGTTTAGTCTATAGCACATCCATTTTGTTTTGATACTAAACAGCTTCAAACTCTCGTCTGTATTATACTGTCATCACCATTGTTTGGAATCCCTGCTCTTGTTGGATTTAATCCTTCTGCAATCATTAGCAGTTCTTATCCTACCTTTCTATCATCCCTGTCCTTTCTGAAAACTCTGTACTCATCACTTTCTATTCCTATAAGGATGTCCTTTTCTGTAGTCCTTGCTAATATCGCTATTATCAGTATCAACAATAATACTCAATAAAATGTATTTCTTGTTTGTTCTCTCCTTGTGAATATATGTACATCTTTATATTGGAGCATGGTGTTAAATAACTAGTCCATGTCCTGAACAGAAATCCAGCTGGTACTGTTATCATTAGCTTTGCTAATAATGACTACATATAAATCCTAGACATAAAAATGCTTCTCAAAACACTTCCGTATGCGTGAGAAACACTACTCTGTTGTTTATGTTTCCACTGAGACAAAACGTTTCCCTTTTCTTTGTCAAATCTCCTCTCTGATGACGAATAATTCCTCTATGATTCCTATTAGAACCTTCTTGGAGAACTATAAGTACAAAGAAGTATCTTGATCCAGCTTCCCATTGAAATTAACTCACATCTACTTGAAATTGCCTCTCATACAAGAAGTTTATTGTCTCATATTTAGCATTGAATATAGCTACTTCTTCCTTTCATTAATTACCTGAATATATTTATTGTTTAGCAACATCTTACCTGTTGTTGACATAGCATTTACAGGTAGTACTATCTCCACCTGTTTTTCATTAATGCTTCTTATATTAATAGTACATATCGTCAATTCCATTGGATTTTTGGTTTTCCAGTAGTTAACTTGTCACTGTTCATCTTCATTCCCAAATGAAAAGAATGGTGTGTGACTGGGCTTGTTTAACTGGACATAGCAAGCCGACTTAACATTTGATCATGTTGTACCATCATGTTTATGTGTGATTTCAGCCAATATAGAATATAATTTGGTCAGCTAAGTCCCAAATTGTCATCCTTATTCATTCAGCATTCAGACAGAGATCTGATAATGTAATACATCACAAGACAGTGACAGCTCGAATCAGATAAGAACTGAAGCCATTTCCCAACATACTTTACAGGCTACACTGGAGATCTCCTTCCGCTTACCTGGCTTTGATCCTTAACTGATCCCTAGTATATTCACTGTGAATTGCATTAGATATTGGTGGCTCACTCAGAGTTTTAAAATGTACTCAGTATCCAGTGTGATTTACATTTTTGATCATCAGTAACTCAGGGTCAGAACTTGATCATAGTCAGCTGCATCTGATGTTAGCCAGTTGCAAGAACAGAAAAAGAATCAAGATCATGTAATTGCTGATATAAATATCATAAGGATTGCTTACCATTGTTGTACATACAAGGAGATACTACAATAGTTATTTCTGTTTTGATTGCTTTTTGTCTATTTGTTTAACTAATGCACAGGTTTGCAAGGGACAGCATTCCCTATCATAGGTAAATAATAATGAAAGTAGTTATTTTAAATTTCATGTTTACCATATATCCAAGCTGCAACTTTTAACTATTTTGATTTTAGGAATACCTCCAGTACCAACGACAGTTAGCTATGCAAAGGATGGAGGAAGAAGAACGTGAAATGCATTTAAGGCAGAAACACCAGAGCCATCAATACTACCAGACACTTCATCATGAAATGTATTCTCCTCCTCCTCCTCCACATGGATCTTATATATCTTCTCCCACTTCAGGTAATCAGTGCTATCCTGTTATGCATCCTGCAGTTAATAACAGTCTGGTTCATGGTTCATTTCCAGTGTCTTATGGATCACAAGCACCATCAAGTAACTTAGTTAATCAGCTGCCCCTGCATATTACAGAATATCAGACTTACAATATGCGAGGTATGAATAAAAAATGTTTCTTGCACATAATATAGGACATTTGAGAATACTGGGATTTTACATTTTGCATATAATCACATGAAATGCTTTTATGGTAGTTCTACCAACAACTGGGTGTCATAATAGTACATTATTACAGTATCTTTATCCAGAATGGACTCTTGGTCCATTCACTGTATACTCTGCTCTAAAGACCAAATGTGGCAACTCTTCAAGCCAGTTCATCTCTAGTAAGCAGGAGGTGGGGATGTCTTACATAAGGAAATAAAAATCATCTACTAGTTAAATTCTATCACATATATATTTTAACTTTTTTTGACCCAGCATATTGAGCTAGTTATTTTAAATGTACATGGATACAGTAGTGGTGAGGAAAAGCACAAATCAGCAGAACAGGCAGAAATCTTAAAAATACTGCATGTCCATTAAACCTTTCCTATGGAATTTTAAGAAATCATTCTGCACTTTGAAGATTTTGAAACCTAATATTACATACAATTTTTTTTTTTTTTTTTTTACCCCTGAAAAACTAACTACTTCAGGTTTGTAAACTGCATTTACTACAATATATCACGAGAAATAATAAGCAGCCATTTCAGTGTGATAAAAGTTGGACTTTATATTCATCATCATTAAAGCAACATTTTGTTCAGTGAAAATTATAAAAAAAAAAAAAAAAATCCACAGTTCCATTTCTCTTATTTTCTCATGCGTGCATCTTGAAAATGAGACATGGGGGAAGAGGTAGATAGTTGCATGACTTCTTATGAGTTCTTTTTTCAGAGCAAATATCATGCAACAGTTTGTTTTCATATGCTGCAAGAATACTATCCTTTCAGAACTGTTCTTACTTGACCTATCCAACATGGATCTTGCTTGCTACACTTTTTTTTTCCTTATAAGAGCATTAAAGGACAGAATACATGGAGTAAAGGTAAAAGGATAAATTACTCATGACTTTACTGCCAACCCAGACACATTATATTACTGAATTACATGAGATATATGAAGAGAGCTACAAAGCTCTTCATTGTGCTTGATACAATCTTTAGACTATTTTTATTGTTCTTGTTGTTAACTGCAAATGAGATGAATTTCATCACCTAGTGTTATAACGTTGTTATCTTATATATATTATTTCTTTACTTTAATTACTTTTACTTAATTCTCTTCTTAAATCTCTAGCTTAGTTTCGTCTAAACCATATTATTATTATTATTATTATTGTTCCGGGCAACTCCATCATCGATATGCTCTATCTTTCTATCCGTCTTAAGATTCACTCAGGGCTGTTATTTACTCTTAAGTGTGGTGCACGTGGATTATGAAGACAAAGGGTTTACTACTGGACAATGCTGATCCCCCTTTGTTTCAGCACTGGTTCTGATTCCTTCTTCAGATTCAGGGAATATTTCTATTATACTGTGCCACCCTGAATCCTAGATTATTGAGCAGTGCAAAATCAAGGAACCAGAACTCAGTTTAGTACACTATCTTAAATCACTTAAGCTTATTTTGCAGTCGTAGCCTCCCTAACAATTTATCTTCTGCTGTGGTTCGAATTTTATGAGAACATGCAATAGAAATGAAAATCAGGCAAGTCACCAGTTAAACTTAAAGAAAAGAACATTTAATTTCAATTCAGACATTTACACATTATAAATAGACACTCACTTACTTTACTTTCCGAGTCTGGGTCCAGTAGCTGAAGGATTAGCCAACGTTGAGTTTCAACGTTGTCCAGGGTATGCCCGATTGTGATTCTGAGTGATCGCTTTTGTATATAACACAATCTACGAGGAGGCTCCTTCAATGTACCCCAATAAACACTGACACATAATTTCACTAATATCAAAGAATGAATATAATATTCAAAACCTTCTAAATTTCACATAGCATGCAACACACATCAATTCAAGTATGCAATTCTATCTATGAACAGCCATGCACTTTTATATACTTCAAGGCTAAGGATTATTCACTTATCAAATCACAAAGTAACCTTCACGTGCTTCCACACTAATTCCTTCAGAAACTCATATTTTATCACTACTTCAAAATCTGACTATCTCTAATGTCCTTAGCATAATTAATAACCTCAAAAAAATGTAATGTCCTTCCTAAATTTACAAGCTTTCTCCCATAACACAGTTATTTAACAAAACATAGGGTTTACATTACCATTTGCTGGGAGACTATTCTTGGCCATCTCATTCATCATGACTGAACTTTCTCTTCTTGATTCCTGGCTCATTCTATGTTATCTGTAGTGTTCCACTGGTGGTCCGACAGGATATATCTGTGCCGCCAAAAGTAATTGCCCATTGTTTTCTTATCAACTCGCTTGACATGGTTCAGCTATTTCTTGGGGAATCTGAAACTGCCTTCCGCTGGACTAAACGTTGACTGGCAACCTTTCATGAACATCACGGCATGCTCCTTCAGCCTTTGTCTCAATGACCTCGTCAAAGCATGAGGCAAGAAGGTGCTACAAGGAGGTTCCAAAACCAAGCGAAGAAATCGACAAAAAGCCTCCTCTTAGGCGCTGCTACCATTTTTAAATCACGCGCCCTGCTTTCTTTCTTCATCATTGCTTTTCCCCTCTTCTTTGCCTGAGTCACCTTACGTCTCCCAGTACATAGCACCACACTCTCCCCTAGCGTGCTCTTCAATGTGCGTGTGTGTGTGGGGGGGAGACTGTGTGCTTGCCATTCTTGGTGCACGCATACTTGTTTCACGTGTTCAGCTTCTGGCCATCTGCACCTAATCTGATTAACTTTTCTCCCAGCAAATTTGCAAGCATTTACACAAAAGTAACATAGCTTAAATCACAGACAATTCACGATATTTATATTACAACATGAATTATGGATAAATAACCTCAATTTAGAAATGTTTCTGGTAAGTTACAAGTAATTTAGCACATCTGATATGTCAATATATGTTCAAAATTGCAAACCCATGTTATGTCTGAAGGAAACAAAATATAATTAATTTTCAGTTAAATTCAGAACTTAACACTAGTGTGAGACCACTGCCCCACTTATCGGAGACCTCCTGTGAAGTGGAGTAATATTGAAGAAAATTTTTAATAAAGATATGAATAATGTGCCAATTAGGTTCATTCTCCTTGATCTCAGTTATTACAGTGATTCTTTGTGACCAGTTCACAATAGCCAGAAGCTGGAATTACATTATGAAGATAGGATAAATTCATGATCATCATCAAATTCCTGATATGCTCCTTCAAGGGGATATATAGGATATTATGTTAGTAATACACATAAAAAGTTACATCATTGCTTCATATTGACAATTTTCTTCCAAATTCATCTATCTGCTAAGACTCCAATGTTATCATAACTTATATTTCATTTTTTAACATTTTTTATTGTATCACTTCACCTAGATCTTTGTCTTCCTCTAGATCTTTTTCTTACCATCCCACAGAGAACTTGTTTTGCTAACCTTTCCTCTATCATTCTGTTTAAGTGACCATACCTCTGAGATTAGATCTGCTAAACATTCTTGAATGCTAACAATGGCGAGTTCTTTACTAATATCCTTATTTTTAATATGATATTGCCATTGTTCACTCTCCTATTCATTCTCAGAACTTTCATATCTGTGATCACTGGTCTTTGATGAAGTGGTTTACTACTAACTCTCCTCTCAAATCCATAAGTTAAAATTGGTTTGAACAATATCTATGTATAGCTAGTTTAATGTTTAGACTAATTTCTCATTTATTTCATATAAATTTGTTCATTTGATTTCCTACCATATTTTCTACTTTTGCTGTCTATTTCCATATGTAATTTGCAATCTTCACTAAAAATTGTGCCTAAATAACTAATCCTTTAGTTATTTTAGTAAAATCTTTTACTTGTTCTATTCTTTCTCCATTCAGAATGCACTTGATGTTTTCAGTGTTACTGCCTATTTACATATTTTTTTTTGTCTTTTTATTTCTGATTTTTCATAAAAAATTTATTCTTATTATGATTATTCAGGCTTCCATGGAGTCAAGAGACTCATTGTGGGAGGTCCTTCCTAGGAAACACAAAGTCTATCATACCACTCTTTGAACTCATTGACCATTCTTGCTCTCACCACTCTATCAAGCAATGCATTTTTTGCATGGAGGGTAGTGGAACTACTCTCCATGCAAAAAAAAACCACTCTTCACCCCTCTTTCTCACAGCTCCCTTTCATACTTTCCAGGGATGGCCTTGTCATCGCTCCTTCTCAATGCTCCACAAAGTGAAAGAACTCCTCAATGTCCACCTTGTAACTGCCTCTCAACAGTTTGTCATCTCTCATTCTTCTATTCACCAAACTCTGTAGCCCACATTCCCCCAGCTGATCCTCATAATTAACATTGTAGTCCTGAAACCATCTTTGTTGTCTGCCTCTGCACCCTTTCCACAGTTAATTATCCCCTTCAAATCCTGGGGATCTAATTTGAGAACAGTAGTCTAAGTGTGGTCTGATCAGGGTTTTATACAATGGAATGATAACTCTTCTATCTCTGCAGGTCAGCATCATTCTCTGTATTGCAGCAATCCTCTGGGTTACCTTCACCATCTTTGCAATATGCCTCCTGAATTTCAGTTTTTTATCGATCATCACACCCAGATCTCTTGTCTCCCCCAACTTCCTCCAGTACAGCTTCTCCAATCGAGTATGCAGCTTCCCATCAATGTATCCCAAACTTCAAGACTACATTTTGCTGCATTAAGCCGACACCCCCATTCATTTGCCCATCTGTCTAGTTTATTTAAATACTCTTGCAGGACTGCCACATCTGTACTATTACTAATAACCTTTCCCAGCTTCACATCATCTGCAAACAACTGAATATCCCCTTGCAATCCATTGACAATGTCATTGATATAAAGGTTAAACAATACAAGTCCCAGTACTGAGCTCTTTGGAACCCAACTTGTAACCTTCTGCTTCCTTGATATTGCCCCACCATACACAACTCTCTGATACCTATCAGACAGCCAATCCTGAATTCAGTTGGCTAACCTGACATCTAAACCCATATGCTGTAACTTAAATATCAGCCTATCATGTGGCACCCTCTCAAATGCTTTTGCAAAATTCAAAAAAAATGGCAGTGTATGCCTTTCCCTCATCAGCTGCTCTTGTCACTTTATTATAAAAAACAATCATATTACTTAAGCAAGAATGCCCCTTAACAAATCCATGTTGATTTTCACAGATAACATTACCCTCCTCTTCCCAACACTGTATATAATCCCTCACCAGTTTCTCCAGGACCTTAACAACTACTGATGACACACAAACTGGCCTATAATTAGACACTTCCAGTCTGCAACCACCCTTATGCAATGGCACTACCTTACCTTCCTTCCATTCCTTGGGCACCTTTCCTTTCCCATAGCCAGGCTGTCATTGAAAAGCAAGGCCAAAGGAGCTGTCAGTTCTTTAGCACGTTCTCTCAAAACTTATGGTGAAATACCATCCAGTCCCACAGCTTTACTGACATCCAGAGTACTCAGTATTTGGAACACACTCTCTTTTTGCACCTCTAAACCTTGAACCTGCCTATCCCTCCAGGATGAAATACTCCAATAAAATGTTCATTGAACAACTCCACTATGTCCTCTGCATCAGTCACTATATTCCCTTTTTATCCCACAATGTCATTCTTCCACAATCATTTCTCCTCCTACTGGCCACATAGCTAAAAAAATTCCCTAGGATTTTCTTTGGGTCTTAGTGCCAATCTCTTCTCATATTCCAGTTTTGCTTTCCTCACCATACTAGTCACTCTCCTGGCCTGAGTCTTATATTCTTCATGCATCTGCTCTCCACCCCTCTCCTTATATCTCTTCCATAATCTCTTTTTCATCTGCAGTTCCTGTTTGATATTGTTTGTCATCCACTTTACACCAAATTGTGTCTGCTTCTTCACTCTTGGAATACAGCTTACTACTGCTACCAACAAATATTCCTTCACCGTTTTCCAAGCACTAATGATATCCTGGCCTTCCAATTCCACCCTATGAAACCTGCCCCAAGTTGATATTTATGACTATTATAATCACCTGCCTTATAATTACACATATGTTCCCTTTTCTTTGATACTTCTGCTTGTCTATTCATCTTCCATGTCAAAACCACATGGTCACTCTCTCCAACTGGGGGAGAGATGTCATCTCAGTTATTATCGGTTCTTCTGATGCTGTGACCAAATGCAAAACTCTTGAACCTCTTGTTCTCTCTATTACATGTTGCCTAAGACATTTGTCCCTCAAGAATTCTAGAAATTCCATTCCCATATTACTACATGCATTTTCCTCTTTCCATTTTATACTGCTGTAGTTAAAATCTCCCATAATAATCATTCTTCTTGCACTTACCAAGCTCAATTGCCTAAACATCTCCTGCTCCCCACCCCTCTGTACTCCTTGGCTTGTAGCAACATCCCACTAAATATCCTATCTTTCCCACCTCTACCTCACACCGTATGCTTTCAAAACCATTAGTGTCACTGCCTTCCAAAGCCTCCACTCTTAGAGGACTTATTTGCCTACGTCACTTATCATAAGCAGTACTCCACCACCACATTTTCCCCTCCTATCCTGCCAAAAAATGCTGTACCCTGCCACTTCTATTCCTGCTATTATATCATCTTCTGTCAACCACATCTCAATGATCCCAATAATCTTTGGCCAGACTGACACTACCAGCACCACCAGTTCATCTCCTTTATTCTGGATACTCCTGGCATTAGTATAAAATTTATCACAATGGTTATTTAGTTAGAGAACTCTGCAGACTTGAATTGGATTTATTTAGAAGAATAACATCATCTGCATAAAGTAAAGAACTGAGATTAACATTTTCAATTCAGATATTAGGTTTAATACCCCTTTCCTTCAAAGTATGATCCATATAGATAATGAATAACAGTGGAGATAATCTGCATCCTTGTTACTATCTTCTTGTATCTCCTTTAATTCTAACTGCTGACTAACAACTCACATATAGTCCAAGTATGAATTGATATATTATCCTATTTTCACCATATAACTGTACTATTTTGAACAGCTTTTCTCTTTGCACCTTATCATATACCTTTTCCAGATCTATGAAACTTAAATACAGACCTTTATTATATTTTCAGGACTTCTCCACTGTTGCTCTTAAAGTGAAAATTTGATCCTGACAGCCTCTATTAGCTCTGAATTCAGTTTTTTCTAAAATTCAAAAAGCTGAATTCAGCTTTTTCTTCTTCTAAAGACTTCTCTTCCACAATTTTTTCATAGCTCATCATACCTTGACTTAAATACATTCACTGTCTTTACACTCACCACACTTTCAGGTAGTGTATTCCAATCACCCATCACTCTCCATGCAAAAAAAATCTATTTCTTGCACCCTCCTTCCAGGAATGACCTTGTTTTCCCCATCTCTAGACATTCTATGAAAAATCTCATCCATGTTATATGTTTTGATCATGTCTCCTCCCCCCTCCTCCTCCACTAAGCTCTGGATTTGTATTCTCTCAATCTGTCCACATACTCCATTCCAGAAACCAGAAACTGACTGAGTCAATTGTCTTGGAATCATCTCCAGCAATTCATTATCCTTTTGAAAAACCAGGCTTCCAAATCTGTGCACAGTAATCCATATGTGGCCTGATCAAAGTCCTGTACATTGGAATCATAACAGCCATACTTCTACATGTCAGTGTTCTCATCATTCCAACAAACAGATTGGCCTATAATTTGAAGCCTTGGTCTTATCACCCCCTTTATGAAGTGGAATAATTTTATCCTCTTTCCACTACTTTGAAACTTGGGCCAATCTAAGACTCATGTTAAAAATGTAAGTTAAAACTTGTTAACACCCTGGAACATTCCTTCAAGACATGAAGTGATATATTATCAAGTCCCATGGCCTTGTTAATATCAAGTTACTCAGGTCTTCATATACCTTCTGCTCACTCACCATCTGTCATTTCTCCTCCATTCCCACTGCTCTCAATTTCTGCATTATGTTTCATTCACAAGGATAGAATACCCTAATGAACTACTCATTTAACACTGCTATTATATCCTCCTCATTGTTTATCATTCTTTCTTCTACTGGCCATGTATCGAAAAACTCCTTACGATTTCTTTTAACCTCATTTGCTAACTGCTGCTGATACTGCACTTTCACTATCCTTACCAAGCAAGTGACCTTCCGCTCTTTGTGCTCCTCATGTAACTGATTATTGCACTCATCTTGTGCTGCCTCCACAAAGCCTTTTTTCTTCCATATTGCATGTTTCACCTCTTCAGCCATCTATTTTACACAAACTTGATCTAATCTCCTGACCTTGGGAATACACTCAGTCACTGTCTTTGCCAGATAGTTCCTGAGTAGGGATAAGCAGCTTTGATTTCCTTTCAATCCAGTTCCTTATTCTATGATATCACTGCAAGTCACCTTCTGAGTTTGTCACAATCATTCACCTTATTGTTCCACATGTGACCCTTTCTGACAAAAGCATTCATGTGGCTGCTACCACCGAAGTGATCACTTCATGGTCACGTTCAACAACTGGAAGAAGATTTGACACTTCATTTACAACAATATCTTCTGATGAGATAATCAAATCCAAGATCCTCGATCCACATGTGACCTCTATTTACATACTGTTTAAGGTAGTTGTCCCTTAAAAACTCAAATCCATTTTCTTCAGTTCCTGATGCTGTCTCTTGATTTCAGTTGATATTACCATAATTGAAATCACCCTTTTTTTATTAGTCAGACCAGTTTGCCTAAACATTTCCTTCTCGCTGCTTCCCACATTACCAAGTCTGGGCAAATTAAGGAGGAACCTGATGATCAAACTACAGCTGCTTGTACTTTTACATGATTAAAGGAAATTGAAGGAACGATGGCCAGTTACGTTAAGCAATACCTAAAAATAGTTATAGAAAAAGGCTGAAAATTATTAGGATGAATTTATGAGCGGAGGATATCATCATTAACTGGATTGCTCTTTTTTTGGAGGGGGGGGCATTTAGAAAATGTGTTTACTAAAGTTCATTAATAAATGAAGACATTTAAGAACAGTATTAAAACATACAAAGTGATTAACATGAATTAAAATTAATATATTACATATTATAATTACAGCTATTTTGCCTGCTTCAGTTTAGGAGTGCCCCTGTTTAAATGTCATTGGCTATTTACTCATGGATTCTTAGGGCATTGTGAGTGTAAATGTACCAAAAAGTATATGTAGCATAAGGAATAGAAATTTACACATACCTTTTTCTGGGTGTTGCTGCTTTTCTTCTCTTCTGTGATGTCGAAAAACTACTGAGTGTGTGGGGGTAGGCAATTTGGTAGAATTGTCTACCCCCACACACAGTAGTTTTTCGACATCGCAGAAGAGAAGAAAAGCCGCAACACCCAGAAAAAGGTATGTGTAAATTTCTATTCCTTATGCTACATATACTTTTTGGTACATTTACACTCACAATGCCCTAAGAATCCATGAGTAAATAGCCAATGACATTTAAACAGGGGCACTCCTAAACTGAAGCAGGCAAAATAGCTGTAATTATAATAGTTTATTAAGAGGAGTAACATGGGAGTTTTCCCAGAAATAATATACCTACATAATATACATATATTACATATTTCATCATCATCAATTCCTGGATAGGTATCCTTACGGAGTGTGCATAATAATATTACATTTTTTGTTTCTCTCTATTCTTTTTCACTTTTCATCAGCTGCCTGGTTTCAGAATCCACTCTGTATGGTTAACACTATATTAACCTCCATGGAGTCTGAAGACTCATTGCAGGAGATCCAATCTATCCACACAGTCTGTCACACCTTTCCTTGAACCCATTAACAGACAAAGCATTCACAACTGAATCTGGCAATCCATTCCACTCATTCACCATGCTCCAAGCAAAAAATCTAGTCCTCACACCCCTACTGGCCACAGCTTTATTCAACTTCCAGGGATGACCCCTTGTTCTCTTCTCTCGAGCCAAGTGCTGAAACATTCCCCCCTGCATCTATCATATAAAATCCTTTAAGCAACTTAAATGTTTCTGTCATATCTCCCTCTTTTCTCCTATCAACCAACCTACAATCCACATACCTTCAATCTATCCTCATATGGAACATTCCACATGCCACTCACCACTCGCCTCTGAATCCTCTCCACTGCTTCCTCATTCCTAAGAAACCCTGGGGACCAAACTGGAGCACAGTAATCCAGATGTAGGTATATCAAGGCCTTATAAACAGGAATTGCAACTTCCTTATCTGTACTTGTTAATGTGTCCTTCACTAGCCAAGTAATCTTTTGGGCTACCTTAGCAACATGTCCTCTAAACATTAACTCCCTGTCTACCACCACTCCTAAATCTCTAGCTTCATCTGTTTCTTGGAATACAGTGCCATCAATGTGATACACAGCTTGTAATCTATTTATCCCAAAATGCATAATTTTACATTTCTCAACATTAAACTGACACCCATTAACTTTTGTCCATACTGACAGCCTATTTAAATCGTCCTACAAGCTCTCCACATCACCTTGATTAACTATTACTCTACCTAATTTTGCAACATCAACAAACAACTGAATATTTCCTTTCAAATTATTTCCTATATCATTTATGTATAAATTAAACAGCAATTGTCCCGGCACTGCCTATCCTCAATCGCCTATCAGGGATTCCCGATAGGCGGCATCTGTGAATAAGTTTCGTTAAACTAGTGCTCCTGAATTTTATCGTAATTGCAAGTATCTTTTTTGTGCAAAATAACCAGTAAACGGAATACAGAGGGTATTAAGGAGCTAACTACTTCTACACAACTCGTAAGTATCCATAGTCCATATCGGTTATTTTTCAATCAAAAAAACAGCCATGTGAAAGCACCCAATATGCATACCATGCGAAGTAAAGATGGGGGCAAACAATGAAATATTACTTCTGGTCCTGTCAGCATAGCGCAGCCAATAGCCAACAAACCAAAAGACAATACGAAGTGTCGTAGTTGCAAAACCGAAGTTACCGAAAGGAAAAAAGGTATATCGTGCTATTTCTGTTGCAACTGGCTACATACTTCCTGCACAAAAATAGATGAATCGGTGCTCAAGCTTTTTATCGAACTGAACCAGCCTTTTTTCCGTTCGATGTGCCTTCCTTCTGTTAAACAGCTGCAGAACCTAGGCAAACGAGTTGAAAATCTCGAACAACACCTTAATAACACAATCGATACTTTCTTGTCCAAAATCCAAAAGTTGGAAACAAAGCTCGAGATACTCGATGACCAGTGGCCAATCGCAAGTGCATCTGTACCCACTAACGAACTCCGTGATTTAATCGCATCAATCAATGGTACACGCGTTGCTCGAGGCCAGAAACAGGAGACGCAACGCCGTTATTCTGAACTATCTGGAGGAAAATGGTAAATCTTTAAAAGAAGTAGTTAGCAAACTAGCAGGTGAATGCAACTTCGATCCCAGGAATATCATCAAATGTCATCGCTTCAGTCCCATAAACAAAAGAAAGGACGGAACGAACTTTCCACGTCTTGTGAAAGTGATCTGTGATACACCGACAAACACTTCCAAATTAACAATGGTGATAAATAGCAAGCTAAAGGACAGTTTCCCCAAATCGCGTGTATGTGCTCGTCCTGACTTAACCTTTGAACAAAGGGAACCAAGACGCCAACTCAGAAGATAGCTAGAAGAAAAACACCAAAATGGAGACAACAGCTGGACCATAGACTACAAACAAACCAAACTAGTGCAAAAAGCAAGTGACGCCACTAGTAGCCACCAAGGAGACCAGTATGCAGGCACTGCATAGGGAACGTGCAAGACCCATGCGGTCAAAGTCATGCCCCACAGACCCTTGCATATCCACTACACCAACATCCATGGTCTCAATCCCAACCTTAATAGCAACCAAACCCCACCTACTCTTCTTAACAGAAACTCGAATTTCACCTTCCTCAGCACCATCCATCTCAACCATCCAAACTATTCACTATTTAACTCCTTTTGAGCCGAGGGTGGTATCTGCGCATATATCCCCTCTGACATACCCTGCCAGAGAGCATCTAACCTAGAATCCCCCAACTTTGACCTTCTTTGGCTAAAAATATCCCCACCCCACTCAGTATTTTGAGGAGAAGAAATTTTAATTTCCTCTCCTCAAAAGTTGATTTCCTCCAGTCCCACTATCCTAATAGTGAAATCATCCTCCTAGGTGATTTTAATGTCCATAACACCAACTGGCTTTCCTCTTCCAGTTGTACAGATCCTGCAGGCAGAGACGCTGAAATATTTGCCATCACCAACGACCTTACATAAATAGTTCACAAGCCGATCAGAATACCAGATAACCCAAATCACTCCCCAAATACCCTAGATGTCTTCCTTAACAATGACCCTTCCAAATATACAGTGAATGTAGTGAGCCCCCCCCCCCCCCCCCGAGTAATTCTGACCACAATCTAGTGCTCATCTCCTGCCCCATGCAACAATGCTTACACAGTCACACCTGCACAAGAGTAGTCTGGCACTATAACAGTGCCAAATGAGACAGCCTCCAAGACTACTATGCTTCATTCCCATGGTTGGACTATTGTTTGCAGTCTTCCAATCCAAACATATGCACCGAACACATCACCAAAGTAATCCTCACTGGATGATAACATACATTCCCCACACCACTCTGAACTGCCATCCCCCTATCCAGGCCCTGGTTCTCCAAAAGATGTGCCAAGGCTGTACTAATGAAAAACCAGGCATACCACAACTGGTTCAAATTAAGAACTCCATCCTCCTTTAGTGCCTATACTGAAGCCTGAAACAGATACAAAAAAATCGAGTCCAAAACAGAATTTGAATGGGCAAAAAGCAGGAAACTTCCAGCCTGTCCTAGCAGCAGCCATGCCATTTGGTCTCTTGCCAAAGCAATTGGTCACAATTTTTGCCCTACACTACTTCCACCTCTATCATACCCAGATGGCTCAATTGCAACATCACCCACAGAAAAAGCTAATCTCCTGGCTTCACACTTTGCCTGCAATGCACACATAACCGACAATGGCAAATGCCCCGTAGTCATTCCAACTGTGCAACATACAATGCCCCCTGTATCCTTTTGCCAGAAAGAGATTATAAACCTGTTGTCAAAATTAGACAAAAAAAGCCCCTGGCCCTGATGGCATTCCTCCAGTTGTCTTGAAGATCCGTGCAGCAGAACTGACTCCTATCCTATGCCGTTTGTACACAGTATCTTACTCCACTGGTATATATCCCAAAGCCTCTAAATTGGCCTATATTGAACCCATTCCCAAAAAAGGGAGACAAATCGCAGCCATCTAACTACCACCTATCTCACTCACCTCAATCCTATCTAAAGTGATGGAGAAACCATCAATTCTCAACTACTACTCTACATTGAAGCTACCCAGCTATTAAGCAACCACCAGTATGGATTCCGCCGATGCTGATCAACAGGTGACCTACTCTCATATATCACCCATCTCTGGACATGTACCATGGAAAAATTTGGCAAATTCCAAGTAGTTGCACTCGATATCTCTAAAGCCTTTGATCTGGCACAAAAGCTTACTAAGCAAATTTCCATCATTTGGACTATCTTAGGACTTCTGCAGATGGATTACCAGCTTCCTATCTGGATGCACACTATGTATAATGGTAGATGGCTCCCTATCCTCTTACTATCCAACTAATGCTGGGGGTCCCACAAGGTTCAGTTCTCTCATCAACCCTCTTCCTTCTATACATCAATGACCTACTTCAGTTGACCTCCAACCCAATACACAGTTTTGCAGATGACAGCACATTGCACTCCTCCCTTTCATTTGAAAAACCTTACCGTACACAACTCACTTCAGCCCACAGAACATCAACCACAACTTCCCCTAACGCAGACCTCCAAAACATCCTCTGATGGGGCTCAGATAACCTGGTCAACCTCAACGCTAGTAAAACCCAGTTCTGTCTTATTTTCCACAAAAAAAAAAGAACCATTTTCTCCCAGTATTATTTTTGATAACACTCAAATCCCCAGACAAGATGAAATTTCTCTTCTCGGAATTACCATGGCATCAGGCCTCTCCTGGCATAAACACATCACAACCATTGCATCCTCAGTTTCCAAAAAAAACTAGGCTTTCTCTTTCGCTTAAGACGTTACTTCACTTCAGAACAGATGTTAACCTTATACAAATAGCAAATCTGCTCAGCTATTGAATACTGTTCTCACATTTGGAGTGGGGCTCCTAAAATCTCCCTCAAAATGCTTGACTCAATACAGAGGAGAGCAATTAAACTGATAAATGATCCATCTCTTACCGACTCACTCCCCTCCCACTTTCACTTTCACATAGACGTTTAGTCTCTGCAATTTTATATTCTACAAATATTTTCATGGAAAATGCTCATCTGAAACAACATCAATAATTCCCCCACTCTGTACTACACCCATTGGAACACTTACAGCCACCTCCCAACATCCCTTCACAGTACACCTTGAAACCCACAGAACAAGTTTCTTTTCCTCCTCCTCCTTCGTCCCTGCTACTGCTGTACTGTGGAATAGTCTTCCCCTGAGGTATTTCCCAAGAAATACAATATACAGGCTTTCAAATCGAATGTTAACAAGTTCCTCCTTTCCCAACCCACTACCCATATACGGTACTAAAGTACTATAGGTTGACCAGCCAACCTCTCGTATATGGGCCCAACATAAAAAAAAGAAAAGAAAAAGCACTGAATCTTGTGGCACACTACTAGTGTCATCTGCTTTTGCCTCAATTCTGCCCCTCCATGCCATTTTTTCATCTGTCTAGCAGCCACCCTCTTATCCACTTAACCAGTATCATATCCATCCCCAATTGTTCTAATTTATGTAGCAGTGTTTCATGTGGTATTCTGTTAAATGGCTTTGCAAAATTCAGCAAAATCATCATGTAGCCATTTCATTTGCCAGCCTGGTTGGCCGAGCATTAGTGTTAGCGTATCCACTCTCCAGCCAAACATCCAAGCCCATGGCAGGTTTGAATCCCACCATGGGCTTGGATGTTTGTTTGTGAAAATACTAGTGGTGGCGGTCAGCGGTAGATGGCATTGGTGTAGATAATGAAAGTAGTTGCTGCTGGTGGAGACGGAGAGTTGTAAAGTAGGTACCCTCCCTCGATGAGTCTTTGAACTCCCTGGAGGTGTTATCTAATAATAATAATAATACTTTGTCCAACTCAGCTGTTACTTTATTATAAAAAGTTAGTAAATTACTAAGGCATAACCGACTCTTCACAAAGCCATGTTGCCCCTCATACAGTATCATATTTTTATCTGCCCATTCTTGAATTCTCTTTTTTATGAATTTTTCTAATACTTTTACCCCACTCCTGAGATACTGATTGGTCTGTAATTTGCTACTGTAGTCTTAGAACATCCTTTATGCAAAGGAATATTTTTGCTCCCTTGGAACTCTATACCAGAGCTGAGACTTAAATTAAATAGCTTAGTCAAAGGCATTGCCAGTTTCCTTGCACACTTTCACAAAACCTTAGCTGATATCCCATTTAATCCCACAGCTGTTACGTTGAGATTCTGCAATATCCTAACAAATCTCCAATTCATCCACCTCTGTTCCCACATTAGTGTCTGTCACATAGGTTGAAGCAGTAACCTCACTAGGAAGATATATGCTCGCAAAGTGGTCACTCAGTAACTCAACTATTTTTATCTGCTTCTGTCTTCTCATGACCATCATCATTCATTAAGGGTTAATCTTCCATAGTCATTCTTCCTCTTACTTTCCACATAAACAAAAGAACTCTTTGGGATTTCCTTTAGCCTGCTTGGCTAAACTTTTCTCTAATCTGATTTTGCCTTCCTTGCCATGCTGGTCACCTTTCTCTTTATATATCCTCCACAGCATTTTCTTCTTCTGCAGCTCATGCTTAATGATATTACTCATCCATCTAACTCCTATCCAATTAACCCTCCTTACCCTAGGTATACAATTTAATACTGCTTCCTCTAGATGACCCTTAACTATATCCCATGTACTACTAACATCCTTACCCTGCAGTGTTTTATGTCATGGTACAGATTTAAACTTCTTCCTAAGCATGTCATAATCACCTGCCTAGTAGTTACACAAATACCCCTTCTTGATAGAATATTCCTCATGTTTTACAATTTCCCAAGTCAAGACCACACGTCATTTTCACCAATTGGAGGCAATGTTGTCAGCTTGGTTATGGATAGCTCTTTTGATCCCATGACCAGGTCCAATACTCTCCCACCCCTACTCCCCTCCATCACATGCTGCCTTAAGTAATTATCTCTCAATAGGTGTATAAATTATATTTCCTTTCTGCTATGTGATCTTTCTTCCTTCCAGTCTATAGCTCCATAGTTGAAGTCCCCCCATAATTATTACTTGACCTGTACTCATTGTACTAATTTGGCGATGCATGTCTTCCAGATCATCTGTGGAATTCCCTAGCCTTATAGCAACAACCAACTGTTTATTTTGTCTTACTGGTCTTAATCTAACACCAAATTGCTTCAAATGAACAGCCACCCTCCTGCCTGTCTCATATTCCTTTTGGTTGTAGTTCATCTGCTATCATCAACAGTACTCATCCCCTTCCCCCATCCTATCTCTTCTCTATCTTCCCTGAAAATACTAAACCCATCATGTTCGATCCATGTAACTACATAATCTGCTGTTAGCCAAGTCTCACTAATGCCTATAACATTTGGTGAGGTTGCACTAACCAATGCCAAAAGCTTGTCCCTCTTGTTCCTCCCTCCTACCTTTACTTTCTGAATTGACTCCCCTATTCAATATTTTTTGCTTGAGAAACTAGATTCCTAACTTGATCATTCTCACACTCACTTGCTTCATGGGTGCCTTCATACAGACTCACTCACTTCCACCCTAATTGCTTAAGTTTCCCTGAATTTACACGTTAGCATGCTCGGTGAATAAAGCTCTTCCAAAACCATTTGCAGTCCATCTGCATTGTACAAATCCTTCTTTCTGTCAAACAGAGACATGGATTCACTAATTCTACACCACTCCTTTTGCATCCTCTACCAATAGACTCGGCTATCAATGCCCTCCTCCTCAGTTTGTCTATCATAGCATGATAGGAGACTTACAATCTTCACCTTCTCACTCTTAAGTTTTGCTTCTTCTAACAACTCCTTTACATCCTCCGTCATAGAATACTTCTTGCCTCTCAAATCATTGATACCAACCAAAACAATAATTTCCTTCAACTTACTTTTTTGCATCTGGATGGCGTGGCTAATATTGTGAATTTTTGCTCCAAGGAAACAAAATTTTGCCAAACTTTCGTTAAGTACTTTGATTATTGAATTTTCATATATAATTTTCTTTTTAACTTGTTTTTCTTGTTTGTCGGTCGGTCTGTATTATTCTTTCATTTTTCAGCCCTAATTAATTCTTGCCGCATCTGCAGTTTTTTGATTTTGCACTTTGTCCTATACAGGATAACATTTAAGTGTGCTATTTCTTTATTGATATCCATTTCGTTCTCCTCTATTTCCACGGCTGCATGTTTGACATTATTAATGTCATTTTCCATTAACGTCTTTTCATCAGTATTTGTTGCATTCTCGTTACCTTACAGACATTACTTTTAAAACACTTAATACATATTCTCTCTCTCTCCAGTTTCAATTCCTTCCACATATTCTTTAATTTTCTCAATGCATACATTTCGCATACTGAATAATATCCCACAAATTAAAATCATCAGACAACATGGTCTTTGCCACCAAATGGAAGAAAATATTAAGGTTTTGGGGGATTAGTTGTCTGCAGATGCAACATATTGTTCTAGGAAAAGGGAGGATATGAAACCCAGCTCAAGAAGAAAAAAATTGATCTTGAGAGGATATCTGAATATCATCAAAGGTAAGTGAAATGCTCATGAGAAATAAGTCATAAGTGCATTTTGGTACTACTGAAGTTTGCCAGGATATCAGAATTTAAGATGCTGGTTGTGGACAAAGTTGTTATGGAAAATAAAAGACCTAGATTACTAACAGCAAGCCTCCATAGCTCAGTCAGTATAGACAAAGCCCTTTGGTCGAAAAGACCGGGTTCAATTCCTGCCCATGATATGAGCAGGAATTGAACCTTCATCTGGCCTCTTTCGACTAAACGTGAGTTAGCCAGTCTCATACAGAGATCAAGGGTTTTTCTCTTGGAAACCCGGGTTTTTGTCCCTCAGAACAGGCAAACTAGCCTGTGGACACACACAAACACAGATGTACAGTCATAAAAATACATATTTAATCCCTTATTAGGAGGGCTCGATTAAAGAAAAATTACTAACAGCAAAGCCTTAGCATTTCTTCTAGCTTTCTTTATGCAAATCCTACCCATAAAAGGTTGTAAACCCACCACCCCACACTCACGCACACACACTCTCTTACTGAAAACCTGAACTGGCTTGAAAGATATAGTTTCATCTTCCCTTAGCGAATCAAGAGTATGGGACAAGGATTGAGCAGATGATAAAGAGGGGGTTCTAGGTTTAGCGTTTCCACCATGGAATATCCAATCCACTGAATGTGTCTTTCTATGGCATTTGTGACAGATGGAATCATGTAATAACAGTGCAGTTTGGATAAATTGAAGTAAATAACAGTTGCAGAGGTTCCCTGAAAAATAACAGATCTGGTTTTAGATACATCATGTTAAGGGGTATCAGGGAATTGTGAATGTCAAAATGGTTTTGGATATTTTGAAGTTTGCTTGTTCTGATTGATTGTTTATGGTGCTGTGTGATTTTCAAATAATAAGTTTCCATAAAGAGCCTGTATTAATTACATTCAGATAAGCTTCTTCAGATTTTATTTGCATTTAATTTCTTTGACACTTCACTTTGTTTCTTAAATATTTTTTTAAATTTATATTTCTTGAGATATTACTATTCCAATCATTTCTCAGTGAATGGCCAGATATTCAGAGTTTTAAAAATTAAAACTATTTACATTTTTTTCCCCTGCAGATCTCTTGAGATGTAAATATCAGAAAATAATGGTGATATTTTAAACAATAAATTACACCATAACCACAGTGATTAACTTTAATGAAATAAAAGTACAGATATTTCGTACTGAAAATAACAGTACATCATCAGTATGTAGAAAAAAGCAAATCAAAGCAACGGGAATACAAGGTGCATGCAGCAGTCGGCACCAATTAAAAACTGTTGCCACGTGCTAGAAATTAATATGAATAAATAATATTATTTAAAAAATTTATTAAAAACTATTTTTGATGACCAGATACCTTGTGAAAGTAGTCTAACTTGCTTTGGGCAAACAGGCCATTCTGTGGAAAAAAGAATTAATGAACATCAGTATTATATCGAATACACGAAACCTCATAAGTCTTGTCTGACACTAAACACAGCATCCAGTGAGATGAAGCTTGTCTTCTCCATAGAAGCAGGTTTAAATATGAATGCCTTTTCAAAGAAAGTTGCGAAGCCCTTTTACATTGGCCAAATCTGAATCAGAACAATTGTCTCTCTCTCCCAAAGGTTTAGGAGACTCTTATCTTATGTAACTACCAAAAATAGTTTTTAATAATTTTTTTAAATAACATTATTTATTCATATTAATTTCTAGCATGTGGCAACAGTTTTTAAGCCACCGACTGCTGTATGTACCTTGTATTCCCGTTCCTTTGATTTGCTTGTTTCTACATACTGATGATGTACTGTTATTTTCAGTAAGAAATATCTGTACTTTCATTTTATTATAGTTAATTACTGTGGTTATGGTGTAATTTATTATTTAAAATATCACCATTATTTTCTGATATTTACATCTCAAGAGATATGCAGAGGAAAAAAATTTTAAATAGTTTTAATTTTTAAAACTCTGAATATCTGGCCATTCACTGAGAAATGATTGGAATAGTAATATCTCAGGAAATATGAATTCAAAAAAATATTTAAGAAACAAAGTGAAGTGTCAAAGATAGCAAATAAAATCTGAAGAAGCTTATCTGAATGTAACTAATACAGGCTCTTTATGGAAACTTATTATTCGAAAATCACATAGCACTATAAACAATCAATCAGAACAAGCAAACTTCAAAAAAAAATCCACACAAAACCATTTTGACATTCACAATCTCCCCCCCCCCCCCCTTAACATGATGTATCTAAAACCAGATCTGTTATTTTTCAGGGAACCTCTGCAACTTTTATTTACTTCAACTTATCCAAACTGCACTGTTACATGATTCCATCTGTCACAAATGCCATAGGAAGACACGTTCAGTGGATTGGATATTCCATGGTGGAAACGCTAAACCTAGAACCCCCTCTTTACCATCTGCTCAATCCTTGTCCCATACTCTTGATTGGCTAAGGGAAGATCAAACTATATCTTTCAAGCCAGTTCAGGTTTTCAGTGTGTGTGTGTGTGTGTGTGTGTGTGTGTGGTGGGTTTACAATCTTTTATGGGTTAGGATTTGAATAAAGAAAGCTATAAGAAATGCTAAGGTTTTGCTGTTAGTAATTTTTTTTTAATTTCGTGTGGGATTTCCCCTCCTTTATTCCCTTAGGACAGATTGAGCCCTCCTAATAAGAGATTAAGTATGTATTTTTATGACACACATATCCATGTGTGTGTGTGTGTGTGTGTGTGTGTGTGTGTGTGTGTGTGTGTGTGTTCACAGGCCAGTTTGCCTGTTCTGAGGGACAAAAAATCAGAGTTTCTGAGAGAAAAAACTCTCAACCTCCATATGAAACCGATTAACTCACCTTTAGTCGAAAGAGATCAGATGAAGTTCCTAACATCATGGATGGGAATTGAACCCAGGTCTTTTCGACCAAAGGGCTTTGTCTATACTGACCGGGCTATGGAGGCTAGCTATTTTGCTTTGATTTGCTTGTTTCTACACACTGATGTACTGTTATTTTCAGTATGAAATATCTGTACTTTCATTTCATTAAAGTTAATTACTGTGGTTATCGTGTAATTTATTGTTTATAGTCATGTCACAGGTACCTTGAAAGAATGGTGATATTTTATTTTCTGCTGTTTGTTGAACTTTTACAGCTTAGCATTTTCTTGTCTCATTTTCTTCTAGGAATGGCAGGAGCTCTTTCTTCTGTTCCTCAGGGACTACCATATTCTTCTCCATGTATTGTTTCTAGTACTCAAGCTCAAACCTCTTCATTAAATGTTGCTATTCCATTCTATAATGGAAGCACTACACCGCAAGCAGTTGCATTAATTCCAAATTCAGGACATTCAATTTTGCATCAGCAGCAACCACTTTTTGTTCCTATGAGTGGTCATCATACAATACCACCAGCTGTAGAACAACAAAACCCATGTAACCAACATTCCCAAAAGTCCATAGAACCTCTAATTGTATTTGATTAGACAATGTAAATATATTGTGCATTTTAATTACCGCTTTTGATTTTACATAATTTTAAGGCTCCAATATTTTGTAATAGTTTGATTTTCGTTAATTTTACAATTTCATTTATAGTCAGTACTTCCCAAGTTCAAAGCATATATTTTAAACTTGAGCTTTAATAGTGAACTACAAAGGAAAATGTAATGCTTAGATTTTGTTACTCTTTTTGAGTCAAGCTTGTTATTTTACTGAACAATAAAAATCTTACCAAAAGATCAAGGCAATGCTGAATCTTGACGTAATATAAAAGTCCCCCTTTTTTTTTTCAGATGATATATATACTGGGGGGGGGGGGGGCTCCTGACGTGTCCCCTGACGCCTATGGCGTCCAACACCCCCCCCCCCCCCCCGAGTTCCGGACTGGTAGGTTGGTTTTCCTTGAATTCTGAATGACTCAAATTTTGAAGATTCGACACTTAGGGTTGCCCCTAAGTGTCGAGTCTTCAAAAGGGGGGTACTTCCCCTTGTGCCTATGGCACCCCCCCCCCCCCCCCCCCCGAGTTCCGGACTGGTAGGCCGGTTCTCCTTGAATTCTGATGACTCGACGCTCAGGGTAGCCCCTGAGATTCAAATAATTTGACAAAAAACATGAGACACAAAAACGTTTCATAAAAAAGGTTTATCATTTTATATCTATAGAGTAGATATATATGAAACTTAATCCTTAAAACTAAGTTTATGAATCCATTAAGACTTCAACTCAGTTTGATTTGATCAACTGTATATTTTGAATTTACTTGCAGTAACTAGGTAAGTCAGCATTATTTAAAAACCAAATGGGTGATATGAATGGTCACATATGATTATTGACCTCATTTATATAGAGCAAAACAGTCAAAGCTGTACAGTGTTATTCTCTCAGATATATCTTTTTTTTTAATTATAAATAAAATAATTCTATTAGGAAATGGTGTTTCATTTATTGCTTTGCTTTCAAATTATCCATATTGCACAAACACAAAAAAGCCTCCTTTTTCTCTTGACTTGATTAGTTGTTAATTGTTATCAGCTTACTGCAGCCCTCATGAAATACCAGCTTCTTGGCATTGCACAGACAGAAATCACCTTATTTCATCTTTATCATTTTTAGAATTAGTAGGCATTACATAACATGACCTTTGAATATTTTTTTTTTTCAGTGACCAAATTTTAAAGAAAATTCACTGTAGCAATTAGTGAAAGTCCTAACCAAATTTCCATAAGCACAGTGCTATTCACTCTCAAACTCTTCATTGCAACAAGCTATGGTTGCTGTGAGTTCACTATAGTGAGAGAGCCAGATGTAACTCATTAAAAATTAATAACTCATTATATATATATATATACACACACACACACACACACATATACAGGTATCCCTTACTTAACGGTGGATTTGATTAACACAAGAAATTAATTGCAAAAATCCCTCTATATACGGTGCAAGAGTTTTGATTAATGCGCCTTGAAATTTACCAAAATTCTATACCAAATATGACATCATTGCTACAAACCATGGACATCGGCATCACTGCAACTTTCAAAGCCTATTTTCTTAAAAAGACATTCTCAAAGGCAGTAGAAACAGCAATGGGAGAAAATGCGATTAGGCTCCAAGAATTTTGGAAAAAATTTTAACATTAAACACACAACTGAAAACATTCATGACTAGTGGGAGCAAGTGTGGTGAAGACCTTGGTTTTGATGGTGTTCATGCAGAAGATGTTAAAGAATTATAAATTTAGTTTAATCCTTTATCCAAGTGTAAGCAAACAAAGTTTGCACCTGAAGTATCTTCAGGACTGAGGCAACTTGAGGTAAAGGTGGGCCAAGCTCTCATCACTCCTTGTCTTAGTATAATATAAAAAACTTTCAACATCTTTCTCTAAATCCAGAGTAATTTAATAATAAGGTGAGACACCTTTTGGCAACTCGTATAGGTAAATATGACTTCTCCATTGCTTCCACCTTAGTATCACCACCTCTGGGTCTGGCTCCCACTGACAAGACCTCAATAAAGGTCGAAACCGAGCTGGGTAGTGGCCTTTCCCTTAATGCATAGCATTATACATGTCTGCAAGGAGATGTGCTTTGCATTATGGGAGATACTAAGACAAGGAGTGATGAGATCTTAGTCCACCTTTACCATGAGTTGCCTCAGTCCTGAAGATGCTTCAGATGCAAACTTTGTTTGCTTACACTTGGATAAAGGATTAAACTAAATTTGTTATAATCTAACCAAGTGGGAAAAAACTTTCAAAATGTTAAAGAATTATTGGATTCAAAAGATTTCAGTGACAACCATCTTTTTGAAATTGAACAACAACGTGTATATATGAAGACAACGATCAAATGGAATGTGAAGATGAAGTTCCAAAAGAGATAACAATCAAAGAACTGGATGGAATATTTCTCAGTTTAGAATTGCTTAAGCAGCAAGTAATGGATGTGGATCCAGATGTTAATCTAAGAATGCTTGTTTGCCGAGGTCTAGAGAGTCATTTTGCTTGTTATCGTAGAAAAAAGCTTAACATTTTGACAGCTTAAACATTTACTTTGCATTCATTTTTTATCTTTCCTAAAAAACAAATTATAAATACAGTAATCGACCATGGATCAATTGTAATTTTTACCAGTGATTATTATATTTGATTAATGTAATTTTGATATACATGGTAACATCAAGGGATTAATTAATCACGTTAATTAAGGGATACCTATATATAGAAAATTGTTGCATTGGGTAGTTCTAATATTAATATTTAGTATAGAAAAATGGAAACAATTTCTAGCCCAGTTTGGCTGAGTGAAACATCTCTCCACACTATCTTCAATTATATGCTGTGACATGGATGTTTGTAAATATCTTTAGATAAGTGCATTGCCTGGTGTAATACTACCTTGTTTATTTGAAATATGAAGTGGCTTGAAATGAAAAGTACAGTATAGTTTAGTTTCAAAGTAGGCAAGTTAATCTAATTATTAGCTTGCCAATTCCCCCCCCCCTGCCCCAGATGTATGACAAGTTTATAATCTTGTTGTGGGCAAGATTACCAGCAAAAGATATGGTGCAAATAAGTTTTTATCATCATCTTCATTACTAAACCTTTGTTTCAGATCCTCATTCTTTTGATCTCTTCAGCATTACCCATTTGATTGTGAAAATACTTTCATAGCAGGTACTTAAAATTAGAACTATCTGTGCTCAAAACAATCATTTATTTTCTAAGAAAGGTTTAACTGCAATTTGAAACTTTCTGTAGTAGCAAAACATGTAAATATGAAAACTAGTAAGGTATTGCATTATTTGTGAGTTTTCCCAAAGATGGGATATAGAATTTATGCTTGGTGGAGGAAATAAGGATCTGAAATTTAGGGGACACATTGCCAAAATTGTGAGGACAACACAAAGAATTCTGGGAATGATGTGGAGGACATTGACTTGTAGAAGTAAGGAGATTCTTGTTCCATTGTATAGGGCTTTAATTAGGCCATGCATGGACTACTGTGCATATATTTGGTCACCGGGTTTTCAAAAGAATGAAGAAATGTTGGAAAGGGGTCCAGAGGCAACTGAGTAAGGTAGTTTCTGATCTCTGGAATGTCAGATATGAGGAAAGGTTGAGAAGATGCAATTTACAGAGTCTAGTGCATATGTTCCCAAAGTGGTCGGTACCGCCCCCCCCCCCCAGTGGGCGCTGAAGCCTTCTGGGGGGGGGGGCTATAGTGGGATCAGATGCATTTGGGGGCGTTTAGGCGGTTTAGGGGTCAGTGGCTCTTTATAGAAGAAATCATCATCGTCATACGTATCAAGGATTTAGTATAGCCTGTTCCGGCCTTAGAAGTCATCGTTTAAGAGGACGTCCTGGTTTTCTTTTTCTTAATGGCTTGTACTTTAAGGTTTGTTTTGAGAAGAAATTAATAAGATATATTTAAAAATTAATTATTTTCATGATTTTGTGATTAGATAATCATTTAAAATTTAAATATTGCATTTTAATTCATCTTATGAGTCTGTCTTACACGATCAATTTTTTTTTTATCAATTTTCTGTTTCAATTATTTAATCATTTGAAAATTTACCATGTCAGATAGAAATAGATGTCAATTTTCTATGTCAATGAGAAAATAGAGCATGTGTATATATGTGTGTGTGTGGGGGGGGGGGGTTACAAAATTTATGTCTTGCAAAGTGGGCGGTGGCCCGAAAAAGTTTGGGAGCCTATGGTCTAGTGGATAGGAGGAAGAGGGGTGATGTGATAGAGACAAGTTATAAGGGGTTGTTATAGGATCAGTGTTGGAGAGGTTTTACAGAAAATGGTGGGAGATCAAGGGAGAAGCAGAGGTTATCCCTGGAAGCTGTATAAGGAGGGTGTGAGCAGGCGAGTGAGAAGTATGTTTTTTTGCATGCAGAGTTGTGAATGATTGGAATGTCTTGCCTGAGTGTGGTGTCTGCAGAGAATTTGAGTGTGTTTAAGGCACAGTATGATGAGTCTTTGATTCCATGGAGTTTTGAGATTGTAATAATAATGTTTTTTGTATTTTATTTATTTATTTTTATGGCAAAAGGAATACGAAGCAGCTACAGGTCAATGTAAAGAGTAAAGGGGCTAACACGGAGAGTGAAGGAATCTGGGCCTGCTCTTTTTTTACACCAATATGGACCCGGATCTTTCTGTCGGAAAGAATGGATTCAAAAATCTGGAAATTTTTTTTTGCGCCTTATAATATTGCCTAGCTTTGGGAGGAGGCCCCTGATCCAGATTGTCATAAGCTGATGTTAGGTTAATGAAAGTAACTCTGGAAGCTTGTTTCAATCTATGTTGTCTGGGCCAGGACTTCTTCCCAGCCTGAATCCAGCTTGTTCAATCAGGAGTGCTGTTTTTGATGAGTGGTGAAATTCTTTTAATGAGAATTCTTTCAAAGAGCTTAAAGGTGGAGATAGGGCAGAGATTTTTGACATTATTTTGATCTTTCCCTGGTTTGGATACAGCAATTATTTTGGCTTCCTGCCACATTTTTGGTAGTTTTCCAGTTATAATTTTTGAGAAAAGGGCAGCCAGCCATGTTTGATCTCGTTGGTCAAGATGTTTTAGAAACTCAGAGAGGATACCATCCACTCCTGCAGCCTTGCCATTCGTAGTGAGTTTTAAGGCTTCCTGCACCTTTTCAAGAGAAACTGGCTGTACAAGTTCAGGAAGCTTGGAAGCCATCTTCCAATTTTTTCTGATGGAAGATTGCACAGTTATTTTCCTGGTAGAGCTGGGACTTATCTTTGGGATTTTCAGTAAATGATTAGGCATTTGATCAGGAGTTATCTCTGGTGATTTGCATGTTGTTGGTTCTGCCCCCCCCCCCCCATTTTCTCAGAAGTGACCAACTTTTCCACCTAGATTTGGTGAAGTCAAGTTCATGGATGGTTGAGATCCGTCTTTCCTTTCTGTTTTTGTGAAGTGTTGCTATGAGCTCCTTAGCAATAGTTGGGTCTTCAGTTTCTTCATATTTGGCTTTAAAGCTCCTTGGTATCCCAACTCCAGCATGGGATGTATTGTTTTCTGTAGCCTCTAGGAATAGAGGTTTTGGCTACAGTTTTGATTAGTTTAACAAATCTGGGATAGCAATTAGAGGTGGGTGGTATTGCTGTAATGATTTGCTTAATTTGTTTCTCAAATACATTCCAGTTGGATCTGCAAAGGTTCCATCTAGCAATTGGTGATCCACTGATGATTGGGATTGATGTACCTTTCTCTATTAGTATAGGATAATGCTCGCTGTTGAGGATGGTTCTGGTTGTTGGCAGAGGTTGTAGGTTCTGTTCCATCTAAAAAAGTGAAGAGTGCCTTATTGCTTGGCATCGTAGATCAAATACAGGTTATATGTATCCATCCAGTTAACTAGATTATCACCATCTTGGACGCTACCTCATCCATAGCAGGAATGAGGTAGTGGCCTATCCAGGTCAAGCCAGGATCATTTTGCTGATTTGTTCTCAGAGTATTCTGCTTCAGGCACATGTTGGGTTATGTCCTTGAGACCAGGCCAGATGTAGGTTGCCAGGCTATGCTTGAGATGCCAGTTATAAGACACAAGGATTAAGCCTGGGATCTTTAGTCTATTGAGAGCTGTGTCAGACATATGGGTTTCCCAGAGAGAGGACTTCAATTGCTTTGTCTCCTAATAAGGGATTAAGTATATTTTATGACTGTAGATCTGTGTGTGTGTGTTTATGGGCCAGTTTGTCTGTTCTGAGGAATGAAAAACCCAAGTTTTCAGGTGGGTTTTCCCTCTACCTCCATATGAGACCAGCTAACTCATCTTTAGTTGAAAGAGACCAGATAAAGGTTCCTCACATCATGAACAGAATTGACCCTAGGTTTTTCCAACCAAAGGGCTTCGTCTATACCAACTGAACTACAGAGGCTCTAGTTTGAATATGAATCATCTTCACTACTAGTTTGCTTATGTATAGAAGCTGTTGACTTCATATCAGTTGCCGCATATCTCATAATGCATAAACATTATGCGATGGACCACTACCCATGCCTGGTTTCAACCTTTATCGAGGTCTCATCAGAGGGAGCTAGACCTGGGGAGATACTAAGATTATTTAGCAGTATGGGGATACTTGAGGAAACTGATGCTTAGTAAAAAAAAATGGAGGGAATGATGGATGTCGAACAGCACCCATGGAAGCACCTGCAGAAAACTGAAACAGACATCTTTGAGAGATAAAGGGAAGAATCACTGATTAACCAAACCATCAGGAATTTTTAGGGAAATGTATGGCACATCTTCAAATGTGTGAGAGCACCATTCTAAGATTGGACAGGTTTAGGATTTGTACAGAGCTAATAGAGCTGGACAGGGACAAAGTAACATTTTTATCACAAAATACTTTTTTTTTCAGGCAGAGGATAAAGACATCAGGTAATCAGATTGTCACCATCCATTGAAATGATGTGGAGATCAGTATGTAGGGTAGCTTATAACAGAGATTGAGACACACTTGCATAAGAAAAATCTGAAAAGATAATGTCATCTACCATTACATGCAGTTAATGATGCAGAGAGAGAGAGAGAAAAAAAAACTGGCTAGTCTACAAAGTGCAGAAGCAGACATTAGATGGGAATTTACTAAGCAGCCATCTTATGCCAGACTATTGAATGCTCTTTGGTAATCTAAAGTGTAACAATATGGGTTTCCCCAAATCTTTTTTATGGTATGGATCTTGAGTGGTGAAATCCATACTAGTCATGGATTAGTGAGTCTATAAATCATGAAGAAGGGGACAGTTGATTTTCTTCATTAAGGTGAAGGAAGTAGGTTGATAGCTTGATAGAGTGGTGAGAGTGTGACAGTGAATAAGCTTAAAGTTTAAGGAATAGTATGATTAGATTGTGTTGTTTAAGACAAACTTCCCATGATGAGTTACAACTGCAAGGAGGTATGGAATGATAATAAACGAGATTATAGATGAAAATCAGATAATGTTGGGATAGTCAAAGTATTTTTTTTAATAAAACAAGAATAATTTTTTATTTCTCAGCTCTCTCCTTTAGATATCATAAAAAAGTTCTTTGTCAGTTGGACAGTTCTGTTCAAAGTATTGTTAGATAGATGCAATATACATTTGCCTAAGTGTACCAGAAATAATAATAATAATTTTTTTAGATATTATTTCTGGAAAATTTTCCATGTTACTCCTCTAAATAAATATTAATTTTTATTGCTATTTTTGTTTAGGAGTACCCCTTTTGTGACGTCATTGGCATTTTACTTAAATTTAGGGCATTACTGATGTTTTAAAGATATATGAAAAATACAAGGAAGGAATAATTTGTAGGCTTGTCCTTGGTTGTCTTCTTATTGAGCAGCATCTGACGATATTATTGGAGTATGACTGAAAGGATGGGGGGGGGGGTTTGGAAATGTGGCGATAGATGTGGGAGAAATTGCAGGTAAAACAAAGATATGTGAATTAAAACCTGGGTTTCAAGGGAAGAAGGTGAAAGATAGAACTTTTTGGGGAAAGAAGAGGGATAGATTATGATCAATGCTATTAAAAATTTTAATTTTTTAGATATTATTTCTGGAAAATTTTCCATGTTACTCCTCTAAATAAATGCTAATTTTTATGGCTATTTTGCCCATTTTTGTTTAGGAGTATACCCCTTTTATGATGTCATTAGCTTTTTGTTAGGTACCCCTAATCTTGTTTCATCATATTCTATCCTTCTCCTTTCCCCAAAAGTTTCTATCTTTCACCTTCTTTCCTTGAAACCCGGGCTTTAATTTCGTGTACATTTTGACTTGCTTGCTGCAATTCTCCCATATCTCTATCTCCACATTTCCAAACCCCATGCCCTTCCTTTCAGTCATACTCCAGAAATATTGCCATATGCCCAATGCCACTCAAGAAGAAGATAACCAGGAACATTGCACAAAGTATGTCCAAAATTATTCCTTCCTTATATATCTATATCTTTAAAACATCAGTAATGCCCTAAAAATTGAGTAAAAATCCAATGACATCATAAAAGGGGTAATCCTAAACAAAAATAGGAGAACAATTTTATCTGTAGCCTTCTCTTCACTGCTGATGCATATTTAATTTATATTTGCAAAATAACTTTCACCAAACTCTGTTAAAGTTTGAACTTTTAAAACAAGAGGCCTTCTCTTTCTTTAGATTTCTGGTGAATGCTCTCTATTAAAATGTTGTTGTTGTTTTTTTAAATCTCCTAAGAACAATATTCCATTAAAATCAACAAAAACTGCATGATGTTTTGGAGCTGTATGTAATATGATGAACTGTTTCCTATCAATATATGTATGCATGTACTGCCAGTTAAAACTATGGCATTAACCTTCTATAGATGGGACAAACAATGCATAAAGTTCTCTGAGGTATGAAAAATCAGCTCAATCAGTGTAATTATACAGTTCATTCTGATAAAGAAAAATGGTATGGTTAAAATGTAATCAGCATAACTGTTGAATATGTAAAATATTAATGAATTTTAGCAGTACTTTATGATACAAACTTAATCACAGGTTACTTAAATAAGCAGTTCTAAATCTTACAAGAAAAAAAAAAGTAAATATGAAAAAGAATTATTAATATATGCAATTTTTTATATAAATAGTGAATTCATGAGAAATTAAAAATTCATAATTGAACTATTACAGATATATCACTGATTATCCCCTTGATTCAACAGCTTTGTTGGGCCAATGAAGGTCATGTAATAATATCCCATGTGAAATGTCTAAAGTACCACAGACTGCTAGAAAATTAATATATACAAAAAATGTTAAAATTTATATCAATAAAGATGATATTTTCATAGTTTGTCTGTGAACACAAGAGCTGCAGATGAATGAATACATTAACCCAGTAATTCGTAACTTTTTGACTTCTATGGATTCTCCACTGCATCAGTACCAGAAGCTGTACACTAAGCTATTTTGACAATATCTCAAAACAGTTCACAGACAACAAAATATATAAATATTTAATTTTTATGGGAAGGTGAATGATGCATCTCAATGATAGCTCTTCTATGTTTGGTTTTATTTCTGAAGTCAGATTATATACATTTAACTGGTTTCTATATAAGAGAGCTGAGAAAACTTTTTCACGTATATACATACATATATATATATATATATATATAGGTGTCAGGAATGGAATTTAAAGCTTTTGCTTTTTACATATATGTACCAGTTTCTGTTGTAATGCAGTATATGTGTTCCTAAAAATCACTGCAGTATAGAATTTTGTACGATAAAAATAATGAGGCTTATATAAAACCTATTCAGTCTTGTTATATATACATATATACAGGGTGATCAAAATTAAAGGATTCCTGTATAAGCAATATCTGAGAGAAAAAAAAAAAGTTCCAAAATTCACGATCGAGGTTGCTGTATGATGTAATTTTTCTGTAGTGTAAGGAGGAGAAAAGCGACACAAGCATAAATGACATTTTTATTCACTTCCATTAAGCATTCATGGGCTGTACTGTTCAGCTTGCTGCCCTTCCTGGTATGCCACAAACTGCATCCTTTGTGCAATCTGTTCAATGGTAGGATGCAGCTGGTTAAGTCTGATGTTGTGCACATGCTGCATTATGCTGTCAAGTTAGAAACACATGCCTGATCACTCTGACTTCCATAAAATTTTCTTGAAGAACCTCCTGTATGGAGGGGTCCTATCTGACATGAAAATGATTGAATCTGTGCAGATGCTGCTGTAGCACAACAAAATTGTTTATCATATCATACCTCTCGGCAGAACACAGGACCCAACTGGCAAATGTTCTCAAAGAAGAATGGTCCAATGATAAATGAAGCTGTAAACACACACCACACAAGTAACTGAGTGAATGCAAAATAATTTGTTGGGCTGCATAGTTCATACCTGTCAATTATAGGTATAGGTATTCACAGCTGTGTTCAGGTGAAGTGAGCCTCACCTCCCCACATAATATCACCCACAGCCACACAGCATCCAACTCCACTCAAGCAAGGAATGTTAAAACTAATGTCAGTCAACTTTCAAAGTTTTGCAGGCACAACTCTTGTATCAGGGTTATCTTGAATGGGTAGAAATGCAGAATCTTCCTTAAATTTTCCAGACAGTTGTTACATCCATGCATGTTGGTTCCTGCAATGCACATACTGTATCAACACTTTATTCATGGCCTGCTGCACAATGGCAGTAGCAACTTTATTCACTCATGAACTAATTTCGTTTGCCAGGTCTAACTCCCAACAATCCCGTTTTTTCAAAACAGTTAATCATTTATTGCGGAGCACATGGAGATAATGGATCTCATTAGCATTTGTTCAGATGACAAAATTCACAGAGTGCAGCAACAGTATTACAACTGTTTAAGTAGTACAGCTTTACGAGCAAAGAATGTTAGGGCCATCAATGTGGACAGTGGTAATAAACCAGAATGAAGGGAAAAAATTCACGTGTCCATCTTTCTAAACTCTCATGGCACCTACCAGATTGTGTGATATGCAAATTCCATGTATCTGGTGTTCACAATGCCCCTGGTGGCGAATTTTGGAACTTTTTTTCCCACTCCCTCTTGATGCACAATGTATTCCTGCAAAGTTTCACAGCATTTGGATCACTGGGTGGCCTTAAACAGGAAAAAAAAACAGATTTTGATCATTCTGTACTTACAAATGTTGACTAAGACAAAAACAGTATAATCATATGTACAAAGACAGTGAAGTATATGTAACCAGGGATGAGACTTGTTCTCATAAGAATGATAATATCATTAAGGGTCAAGTAGGGATGAGGTTCTATAAATATCAGTTAAGATAATGTGATCTGGATATTAACTGTGATAATATGGTTATAATATGGCATTATAATCCCACAAAGCCAGATTAAGCTCTTGTGAAGACAATAGTGTGTGTATGTTTTTCCATTAGTCTCTGAGATAACTAATCGTGTGGCCTTTTGGTTCAATGGGTGTGTTGTGCCAAGTGTGTTGGTACCACTTCCATAGTTGTGCTCGATACACAACTATGGAAGTGGTTCGACAACTGGTTAGGCATTACTAAATCACTTAAGGAATTTACAACATAGATAAGAATATAAATTAAATTACACTTTAATAAATATTTCCGATATTTCGGCAACGTCACGTTGCCATCTTCAAAAGGAATTTACAAAAAAGCATGTGCACATAGGCACTACAACACAGTAACTGAGAATGAAGTGATGAAGCTATTGTTCTCCTAAAAGTCCTGATGGTGCCCCCTAGCAGGCTAAGTAGGTGTTCTTGGCCATTGGGCTGAAGGTCTGCTGATGTAAGCCTCCCAAATTTGGGGCAGTCTCTGGGGACACTTACATCAACAGACCTTCAGCTCAACAGCCAAGAACACCTACTTAGCCCATTAAGGGACACCATCAGGACTTTTAGAACAATAACTTCATTTCATTCACAGTTACTGTGTTGTAGTGCCTAACTGCATGTGCCTTTTTTGTAAGTTCCTTTTGAAGATGGCAACGTGACTTTGCCGAAATATCGGAAATATTTATTAAAGTGTAATTTAATTTATATTCCTATCTACGTTGTCACTTCCTTAAGTGATTTAGTAATGCATAACCAACCTATAACATTGAGTAGTATAGTGGCTCTGTATATGCTATTGAAGCACTTGTTAAAATAGAGTAGCAGTACCAAGCTGCGTTATGCCTCTGTTTAAAGTAATCATTATGAAGTAGTTGTTTAATATAATTACGTATTATCACAGGTTTGATATGCTTCAAATTTCATGAATGGCACTCTCCACAATGCCACTTTAATTTTGATCATCATATGTGTGCGTGTATATATATATCATGTTTTCTTATTTCTTTCAAAACTTATTTCAGGCTTTTCATTCACTACTTTGATTCTTATAACCAGATGCTTAATCATGTTTAGGATGATGCATTAAATTTTTATCAAGAATAGTGGGATACACACTCAAAGGGCAATGCAGTTGAGTATACTGGGGAGGAGGGGGGGGGGGGGGGGTAAGAGAAGATGAGATGTTTTTGTTTTGTGCTTTCTTCTACAAGATTATGATATTTGAGTGGTTGGCATTTTTTGTGTTTACCAGGTGTTACTCAGTACCTCATGAAAAATCACAAGCTAAATAATTTCACATTTGGTGATTTTATTTCCCTGTTTATCTATTGTGTATGAACAAGTACAGACACATGTTATAGGACAAATGATATTTTATTAATCTGCCACTATAACTTGTTTAATTTCCTAAACACTCACAGATCCCTAAGTAGACATTGCAGAGTAGAGGGTTTGAATCACAAAATATGAAATGCTGCCTTAACCAACTACATCTCAGGATTAAGCTTACACTTGAGCCTAACACTAACAAGCTGCTACCTTTCTTTTTACATAGACCATGTTCTGGTCTATATTTTCAGTGAAGGTAAGTTATGTGGTATAGGGGAAGACTAATAAAATTAGGTCACAAGTCAGGTTTAGCATCTTATACATGGGAAACTTGAGAAGACACAAAAATGCTGTACATTGCCTATAACAGTTGCATAAAAAGAATCAGCAGTGTATTGGAGATAAGACTTAATTTTCACCAGCTCTGAATTGTTCATCTGGTAAGTGTCATCCCATCTGACAAGTTTGTAAATAAAAGATAAGTTTTGTAATATTACCCATTACTAGCTACCAAAACATCAGTAGTTGTGTGGTCTTCTGTGGCAGCTATCATCTGCTTTTATAAATTTTCAATAAGGAAATAATTCTTATGACAGTGAATATTTTTAAGGTACAAACCTTAAAACAAATTCACTCAGAATCTCCTGTTATTTTCCACAGGAATGGCTTAAGGTATAAAATGAGTCCTTATGTATTAGTGTGTGTATTCAGCAGAAATGATTCACATAAAATTTATATAATTATTTATTTTTGTCAAATTATACTATTTGCCATTTCAGTATATTATGGTCCTTTACATAACATGACATCTCAATTTTATAATACTTTGGATTTAAGCAAACAGTGCAGTCATTTACAAAGCATTAAATTTAACCAAACATGCATTAACTGATACAAAAATTTAAACACATGCTTTAATTTTTTACATTGAGTACAAATATAACATATTTTATTATGCTGAAATTATCACACTGTTTTCCATGTGGAATGTGACAAAATATTTATTACATACTATAGCTAAGTTTTCATTTAAAAAAACTTCCAAAAATTCAATAGTATATACTTTTAACACCAACCATAACCAATAAGTTTCTGCTGCATTAAGTCTATTTCCTTTTCTGAAAAGAGGAGTTCACCTTGCATTGTTACAATAGGCTCAGCAATGATGCTTTTAGATATTTGAAAATAGCTTTTAAAATGAGATTTAGTTATTCATTACAGTTACTACATAGGAGACTATCATAATAGAAGTTGTCAGTAACATTGTTATTTTATATAGTGATATAAAATAGTAATGTTGCCAACAGCTATAAGCTAGAGAAATAATTGCTTTTACAATAAGGGAATAATTCTTATGACAGTTATTAAGTGTATTCACTTCAGCATATTTATTTTGACCAAACTCACTATTACAAAATCTATAATACATTTAGACACAGACTGTGTATGTATGGATTATGTGAAGAGAAAAAATGTCACTTGTTTTGGAACAGCCATTATTCTTCATGGTTAATTTAAGAAGGGATATCTCATCTTGTCAGAGGATCATCAGATAAGGGAAAGTGAGATTTTTTGCAATAAACAAGGTAGGGTAGTATTGGTGATTGTGCTGAAGATAACTAAATAGTGTTTATTCAGCATTGGAGAATGGCATGAAGATAAGCATTAAAGGCACTAGTAGGTTGTTCTGGAAACAATTTGAAATGATTAAAAGGTTGCCTCTCTCCAGATTTTCCAGCCAATGCAAAAGCCCTACTAGGACTGTATTTAGCTCATGCTCTTCCTCCTACATAAATGATCATCTCTCTCACAATAATTATCTGTGGAAATACTAGTGGTGGTGGTCGGCGATAGATGGCATTGGTGTAGTTGCAGTCGATTGGTGGATTGAGTGGTGGAGACAGAGTTGTAGAGCAGGTACCTACCTTCCCTCAGGTAGGTACCTGAGAGAAGGTAGGTACCTGCCTGAGTCCTTAAACTCTGATGACCTGCCATTCTCCACATGAGGTAAGGGAACAATTTGTGAACTCAGTGCTATCAAAATATGAGCTCTTTCTTTCAAGATTCTATTTTATTTCCCCCTTATTAAAATAGCCATGTTTTTTTGATATCGAAATTCAAACGTTTTTAAATGACCATATGCCTTTTCTATAGGTATTTTCATAACTGTTATTGTACCATACTGGCCACCCTTATTCCTACATTTTCCCTTAAGTTGACATGAGCAGCTGGTGATCAACATCCATACACCATTCAAACTTAGTGAATTAACTCATCATTCCCTTTCGATAACAGCTACCTCTGGTCTTGTTTTCTCATGCTGTTTTGCATAGGACTATAACCTACAGCTGTTCAAAAAACACTTTGTTCTAAAAATCTATCCCATATATGAGAGTTTTTCAACCTCTCATATATGGAATTTATATATAAATTATTTCAACTAACACCACAAAAACCATTAAAAGTAATATACATGAACTGCAAAATGCCCTTGTAATTATTGCTTCATTATACAACAAATTAAAAAAATAAATATGCATGACCCTAGTTATTCACAACATAGAAGATAACTGAATGCAGGAGCAAAATTATTTTAATATTCTAATGAACTTTTTATTATTATTAAGTAGCTTGTAATTGTTTATAAAAAAAATGAATGCAAAGAAGATGATTTAAAACAGTTGCATCCACAACAAAATTGAATTTGACTCTCTTCTTGATGCTGGTTTCATTTACATTGTTCTTGCAGTCCAGCCAATATATAGACATACACTCTTATCTGCAGCTCAGTGAGTAGATTTATCCATATTTTATGATCATGAAACCGATTATGTTAAAAATTTGAGTGGGGAAAAAAAAAGTTCCACAGTGATTAAAGCTAAAGCAGAAAATGCAAAACTGCCAGTGCAAATCTATACTATTATGGAAAAAGTGGAAACTATTACTTGCTGCAGTAAAGTAATTTTTTTTTTCCCTACATTGAGGAATTATGTTATTAGATTTTTTCATATACAAGTAAACTATGTTGTGGATTCCTGAAAAGTTTGATTTTTTTTGTTTAACAGTATAAAAAAATGCTTGAAATATTACTCGACAAAATATGTAATGATCTCTTAATCTTAATGGTCTCTTTGATAACAAGTGCAGTCTTTGGAGCTAAACAAAACCTCTCATCACTGCCTAAACTATCCACTTAAGTTCTTGGTCAATCTAAACAAATAATCATATGATGTCAGGTCTACTTGATACACTGCATTCAGGAGGTTCTGGCCCCATCTGTGAACTATTATGTGTAATTTGACATTGTGCATATTGTGAGGGAAGACCTACTTTTAACTGACCAGTACCAGATTGCACTTGCATTCATTCATGGCCTGCACTTCTGGAACAAGCTTAGAGATTTACACCTTTGAAATGCCAAACACATGATCTTGTTCTCTAAGCTTGTTCCAGAAGTTCTACTTGTTCTACTCATTTTTATTGCTGCATACCAATGAAAATGAGTAGAACAAGGGTTTCCATGCGAGCAATACAATACTGGAAGTAAGCACATTTCAAACTTAATCAACATCCAATAAGATGTTACTACATGGCAGTCCATAGGCCACCATAGTAGTGAATAATCCATTTGTGATTATAGCACAACTAGAATGAGTGGAAACCCACAAATTTCAGCAAACTATAAATTGAGGATTAAGCCAGCACTGAAAAAAAGATTATGCATTCTTCCCATCACATACATCAGTGGATTCTCTCTGTCTTAGGAGGGCTGTAGAACTAGAGCATAACATACAAGGGGTGCTCTGAAAAGTTTCGGCCTAACAATGAAAAAACGAATTTATAATTTCAAAATTAATTTTATTTTTCAACATAATCTCCCTTAAGACTAATCCATTTATTCCAGCAATGCTAAAGCACCATTATCCCACTGTAGTGGTTCTCAGTAAGATCTGCAAAATACCCTTCTACAGATGCAATCACCTCTTGATTCGAAGAAAAACGCTGACCAGCAAGGAAGAGTTTTAGTTTTGAGAAGAGACAGAAGTCAGAGGGAGCCAAATCTGGGGAATAGGGTGGATGTTCCAACAATTCATAGTGCAGATCCCTTAATTTTTCCATTTCCAAAATACCTTTGTGAGCAGGTACATTGTCCTGATGAAAGATGATTTTTTTTTCTTCTGCAAACTGGGTCTTTTCTCACGAAATTTTCGTCTAGTCTGGTTAAAAGATCGGAATGATATTCCCCAGTTATTGTTTTACCCTTTTCAAGATAATTAATAAACAAAATGCCTTTAGCATCCCAAAAAAAGCTGATGGAACCAACTTTGTCTTCTTTCCACTGTTTTGACAAAACAGTGGAAACTTTCTTTTGGTGTGTTATGGTAAATCCATAGTAATAAATCAATGCACAAAATCAGTTTCATTCTTGTTAAACTCCAAGCACTTACTCACAGCATTTTTGATCTGCGGTGAGCAAGCACAGCACCCATCTTGCACAAAACTTTTTCATATGCAATTTTTCATGCAAAATATATCCTACACATTCTTTTCAAATGCCTATAGTCTCAGCAATTTCATGCACTTTGACTCGCCGGTCATCCAATACATTATCGTGCACTTGATCAATGATTTCTGATGGTGTTACACTTTTTGGACGTCCTTCACATGATCATCTTCAAGGCTGATACAGCCACGTTTAAACTTAGCAGCCCATTTCTTAATTGTTGAAAACGAAGAAGCGTACCCATAAACTTTTATGAACTTCAAATAAGTTTCTTTTGGCATTAAATCTTCTTTTAAAGAATTTTATAACTGCACGATACTCACTTTTATCCATTTCAAGGTATACAGATAACACTTTTACTTCAGACAGCTGTATAAAACAAACTGCTTGATAGAATGACTTGCAATTTCACAAGGATGCTTATGACAGATGTACCAACTTAAAAAAAAAAAAAATCTTACCGATAGTATTGCCATCTATGGTCGAGACTGAGAACTTTTCAGACCACCCTCATAAATAAGCTGCTGACAAATTAATTATTTGCAAACAGATGTTTTGCTATCTCAAGCTAGCATCATCAGAGGTAATTCAACAATATGCTCAGTGAAGACATACCAAAATAACCTGGATACCAAGGACAGTCACTTGCATATAGAGGTTGATAGTGGCACTCATTGTGGTGATTCCTGTTGTTAATACTTATGAATAGATAGGGTGGTGTGTCAAAATCTATGTCAAATCACACTATCAGTTTTGTTGTGCAAGGTCAACTTGCATAACAAAACTGCAACAGAACTGGCAATTTGGGACTTAGTTTGACAACTGTATTGTGTATTGGCTTAATCAGAAACAAACATGATGAAATTCCATACCAGCTGTGACACCGTCTTGATCAGGGAACCAGGACAACAAGCAGAAAGTTAAAACGAAGACAGGGATCATCAAAATGAGAAGTATCAATGGAAAAGAAGTCATGCTGATAAAGAACTAGAGATATGGACATAACTGGAATTAATAAGATGAAGACAAAAACAAGTGAGAGCCTGTTAAATAATATAATAAATATAGGATGTTCTACAGGGTGTCCCAAAATTCACGCAAAATTTAGTGCCATTTGTGCGGTAAAGTGTTGCCAACGAGAAAAAAAAAGACAGTGTGACAGCTGCCAGTTCAGGGTTATTAAAAATGGAGCGCTACACGAAAGAACAACACATTTTCATTGTTGAGCAATATTTTAAAAATAATGAAGGTTTGGCAGCTACAGTTCGCAATTTTTGTACAAAATATGGTCGGAATAGTGATTTAACTTCAACTGTGAAAAGATTAATTAAAAAATTCAAGGAAACTGGATCAATTAGTGATCTTATACACTCTGGCCGTCGTTCAACAGAAAACATCGAAGCAGTTCATGAGAGTGTTGCTGAAAGTCCAGGAACATCAATTCAGCACCGTGGTCTTGAGTATTTCGAGAAGCTATCTACAGCGTATTTTCACGAAAGATTTGCATCTTTATGCTTACAAAGTTCAATTGACTCAAGCCTACTGACCACACACAGCGAAGAGAGTTCATTGAATGGATTATGAAACAACAAGTGGATGCTTATTTTTTGAACAAAATCATCTTCAGTGATGAGGCTCATTTTCATCTTGATGGCTTCGTTAATCGACAAAATTGTCGCATTTGGGGTTCAGAAAATCCACAAGTGATTGTTGAGAAACAAATGCATCCACAACGTGTCACTGTCTGGTGCGGATTTTGGGCTGGAGGCATCATCGGTCCATTCTTCTTCGAAAATGCGGCTGGTAAGGCAATAACAGTTAATGGTGCTCGCTATTGCGACATGATAATCCAGTTTTTTGTGCCGAAATTGCAAGATATGGATGTGAACGACATGTGGTTTCAACAAGACGGTGCCACATGCCATACAGCCCGAGAAACAATTCAATTACTGCATGAGTGAGTCATTTCCTGGTCGTGTAATTTCCCATTTTGGTGATCAGAATTGGCCACCCAGATCATGTGACTTAACGGCATTGGACTTTTTTCTTTGGGGTTTTTTGAAGTCTACGGTTTATGCCAACAAGCCCACGCCTTGAAGGAGGAAACTGAGCACTGTATCAACGAAATTCAGCCACATTTATGCAAAACGGTCATGGAAAATTCTGACAAAAGAGTGCGTATGTGCCAGCAAAGCCCATTTACCTGATATGCTATTCCATGCATAACCCTATACTGTATACTTTATGAATCAATAAGAAATTACAATTTTTAATTAAAAACCTATGTTTTCTATCAAAATTACTTCTTGCGTGAATTTTGGGACACCCTTTATTAGGGCAATAGTGATCATGGAAAATTAGGAGCATTGACAACATTCAGCACCAAACATGAAGATAAACTTCTTGAAATTGCCTGCTAATGGAGATTTGGAAAATTGAACAAAGAAACTTATTTGTACCTAAAATCCAGTATGGATTTTAGGTACAAAGGAAGAAGCAGAGGAATTTTTTTCAAGTCATTAAAGAAGGCAGTAGACAAAGAAAATAGAAAGGCTAATCCTTGTTGAAGAATCTAAACAACAAAGTATGACATGAATCCGAGGCACATAGAGAATATAATTGTTTTAGGAAAATTTGGAGAAAAGAACAAAAAAAGCTAATAATAATAATAATAGTGAGTGCCTGCTGAATTTCTGTTCAGTACACAGACTTGTCATCATTAATCATGTTTCAACATAAATAAAGATACAGGAGATTTGAAATCGAAAAGTGATCACTGCTTAATGTCAAGCAGGAAAACAAAAATGAATATCACATTAAAAAGAAAAATATATAAGGAAGTTTTAAATGAATTACAGTTGCGGTGAATTGTAGACTTAATTACTATGCAAACATTGTTTAAGAAAAAATATAAGAGGTTTGAAAACAAAGAAAACCAAACTTTGGAGTTCAAAATTGACAGACTTCAGAGAAAACATTCACTAATTCAGTTAGGGATGCATGTGGTGAAGTCTGCAAGGATAAAAAAAAAAAAAAAAAAAAAAAATCAGAACTTCTTGGCAGATGTCCTAAAAGAATATAGAAAAAAAAATGTAAGAGAGAGCTATGCTATGCATAAAACTAGGTAATCAAAAGTCATGGAAAGACTTTTATAAGAATGTGGAAGATATCAGCAAGGTAGCAAAATAATGTTCTAGAGGTTATTGAAAAAGCTTAGAAACAGAGGAAAGAGGGAGTACACTAAAAGGAACATAAAAAACTGAAATAAAGATATTCTGGATATGTGAAGTAATTACTTTGATAGAGTACTAAATAAAACAAGCAGTGAAAGAATACTGGTAGATATTATCAAGAGTACATATCAATACAGAGGTAGAAAAAGCCTGATATATTCAAAGGCTTTTGATAGCTTGGATATATCAGGCTTTTATTTTTATTTCATTTTATTATTGTGATAGTTGGAGTAGATGATATTTGGCCAGAAGTGCTCAACTTCTGGCCAAATAGCAGAACTTTAAAAGTTTACAGCAGCTACTCTTCATAATTCAGGTCAAATTCCAAATGATTGAAGTAGTGCTCTATCTCATAGTTCTCATCAAAACTCACTGTGAAAAGAGAAATTTCAGGTAGATTTTTCTTAGCTTGTTTTCATGTATACTTAAGAAAAGGCTAAGAAAAATCGTGGAAGAGGAACAAGCTGGGTTTCAGGCCAAATAGGATTTTATCAAGATCAAATTTTCACTTCGAGACAAATAGTGGGGTAAATGGAACATTATGCAGTGTCAGTAGTCAGAACTGAAGGAAGTACAGGAAGGTGGTTAGATTTTACATCAAAGCACCTATGGCACTTTTGATGAAGACAGAAATATCTGACAATATTGGAGCCCCGACAACTGATAAAAATTCTTGATGATAGTAATAATAATCAATTTCCTCGTGTACCAGATACTATGACCATGTTACATAATAATACTGGGAAGAGAATGTGAGGTGTTCATTATGTATAGTGTGATTATGCATAATATTAGTAATGATTCTGAATTTTTTTTTTAGAAAAAGTGATATGAATATGTATCCTTTCAGAGTACTCTATTTAAGAGTTTACATTGCATAGCATGTGCAGAGATGTTTCTGTTGCTTGTTTATACTATTAGTACTTTTTTTACTATTATTAGTATTTTTTTTTTGATAAAAATAAGTCAGTGTAGGCAGTCCTCACTATACCAGTCTCTATTAACCAACTTGCAACATTTATGGTCTAGAAATATATGTAAAAATTCCCGGCATTCAATGGTTACCAATTATCTGCTCTCCAGCCAAAAGGCTATGGGTTTGAATCCCACTGTGAGTAAGGATGTTTGTGATTGTCCATGAAAATGGCATTGGTGTAAATGATGATGGTAGTTGTGATTCGTTGTACTTTACGGATTGAGTTGTGGAGACAGAGTTGTAGAGTAGGTGCCCTCCCTGGGGGGGGGGTAATAATAATTTGGAAGTAAAACACTCCACAAAGAAAGCCCTAGTCACCAACTAGAGGAACTTTCTCAAGTCTTTCTTCAACCGGTTCCTGAGTTAATTAATCTCTGGAATGAGCAAGAGGGTTTTTCCCTCCTGGAAAAGTGGGCTTTTCTTCCTGTAAACTCAAAAATTGACCATTGAACCCACACTATTTCAGACAAAAATACAGTGTTAGAATTAGGGATCATGAGATTGCAGTACTTGTAGAAGTTATACAGTGGAGATTGAAATGTTGACTATAAGATATTTATACCCCAAAACAATCTTTGTTTAGCCTTCATTCAGAAAAAAAAAAAAAAAAAAGCTTACACAAGGATGCCAGAAGTTGATTGCTAGAGATAAAGAAGCAAAGAAAGAAAACTGTTTCTCCAGTGGCTTCATCAATTTCAAAATCATTTTGTATTTACTAACTTTAAATAAGCAATTTAAATGGTTCTTTTACATATGCTTTTCAATAGGTATTGAGTCATATATACATTTACACTGTATATTCCTTTACATTTATGATAGTAAGTTATGCTAAATGGATTTACATAGAATGCTTCATTTGTTTTTATAGAATATTGCACTTTTCCATTCCATTGGGGTGGGTGTCATTTCCTGTGTCGTGGTCCCAATTAAATGGTGAATTGGTTCTTATTATATAAGTGGTCATTTTTGGTCCCCTTATCCACTAATAATGAAAATTCTCCTGCCCCCTAAAAAAACTGTTGGAATACTATCTTAAGTGTTCAAAAAAGCAGGACTATGCAGAGAAATGATGAACCAATGTAAATTGTGTCACACCAGAGATTGGTACAGTTGACTTTCTCATAATAATAAACACCAGTATAACAAATTCAGTGTAAGTTGATTGTTTTCTGAAAAGGTTTTATATTTTTGGCTAGCTGTAAAAACAACAGTATGTACTTAAAAAATATGTTTCAATGTGTTCCAGATATTGTCTTGAATGATAATTAGATATAACAAAACGATAAAACTATTTTTGGTTATATTGCTCAAATGTGTGCTATCTAATTATCAAATTAGTAGTAAATTTTGAAAATGATTAAAGAATATCCTTGTTCCAGATCTTTTTTGAGATGAATTTTCACATGATTTCAGCATAACTTTTTACATCTTTCCATTAATAAAAATTTTCATTCAACAGCATGAAAGAAAAAAAAAATTTAAAAGTGCAAAACACCACTGACAAAAGGTTAAACATACATTAATACCATGGCTGGTATAAAGTTTTTTTTTTTTTACATAATTTGGAAACCCTACTCTAGAAATGAAGGCCTGTGTAGCTCAGTGGAAGTGGCATTTTCACCCACAGCATTAAGCTGCTCAAAGGAAGACCTAATCATCAACTAGAGGAACTTTTTAAAGCCTTTCTTCAACCGGTTCCTGAGTTAATTAATCTCTGGAATGAGCAAGAGGGTTTCCCCCCTCCTGAAAAAGTGGGCTTTTCTTCCTGTAAACTCAAAAACTGACCATTGAACCCACACTATTTCAGACAAAAATACAGTGTTAGAATTAGGGACCACGAGATGGCGGTATTTGTTGGCCCTCCATAATTATAGTTGTGGGTCAGCTATCTCTGACTGGCTACCAGTGGAGATTGAACTGTTTCTCCCCCCCCCCCTCAATCTTCAAAAAGTTAGATGGGACTAAAACAGCCTCATTCCTTATAGAGGAATGAAGGGTGTTAATGCAGGGGCTCTTCCCAAACTGTGCGCCATGGTGCAGCAAAGCATTCCAATATTTTCACTGAAATAACGATACCAACTGCACACTAAAACTGTTAGGTAAGCCAATGTTCTGATTTGGGTGTCATGGAAAAATCCTGATATACTAAGGGCACCATGAATCAAAAAAGTTTGGGAACCACATATATATGTTAATGGATACATATATGTATGCATCCATTAACATATATATGTGAACTCTAGATATTGAATGTGAAACTTTGTTAAGTCACTTCTGACCTCCAATAAGCAGATACAAGCGATGAAATTCATCTCCCATAAACATCCATTCTTATAGCAGATTTGAATCTATGGCCTATTGAAGAGAGGACATGCTAACACAGCCAACCTGGCATCTAAATATCATGACATTGCTTTTTTGGCAGCAGAGAAACATAAATGCCATAATCACAGATCTATACTTTGTTTTTTTAATAGAGGAAGCTGCTAATATAATACTGAGAGTCTCTTTATACTAAACAGTCTGTTTTTAGGAATTATTTGTGTTGTTCTGCATGTGCATAATATAGTTGTGTGGCTGGAGGTGGAATACAGAATCATGCCAAATTTGTTGAGCCATTTCATGCAGGACAATTTAAATCAGAATTTAGCTACATACATTTTTCTGATTCTCATATCAGTTTGATACTTGCTTTTAATACCTTGAGAGAGTTATTTTCAAAGAATAAAAATTCATTTAAAAGACATTTAAGACTGTGTACTTTTTGGTGCAAAGATCATAACTTAGAAACTTAAAAATGCCACTACCAAATTCCTGACTTGTATCCTCTGGGAGCACAGAATATTATGATAATACTAGACAAAAAAAAAATTTACATCACACTTAGACCCTTACCTGTCTCTGGATTATTTTGCAGCCATCCTCAAAAAAATAAAATAAATAAAAAATAACATTCTGTTAACCTTTCCTCTTCCATTCCATTTAAGCAACCATTTGAAGATAGTTTGTTCACACACTGCTGAATGTTAACAATATCGAGTTCTTAATATCCTCATTTTTAATGTGATTCTGTCACTGATACCATCTGGTCACTAATCTTTATCAGAATTCTCATATGGTCTCCAGTCTTTAACCAAGAATTTTATTTCTAACAGCTGTCATATCCATAAGTTAAAATTGGCTTGAACAATCTTGTATGTAGCTAGTTTAGTGATTGTTCAGTTTACTTCCTACCATACCAACTTTGCTAATTCTGTTTATATATTTCTATATTTAATTTGCCATCTTCACTAAAAATTTTGCCTAAAAAGCTGATGTCTTATTTGTTCTATAGATTTCTCCATTCAGGATGCAGTTGATGTTTTCAGTGTTTCTACTTATTTTCAATGCTTTTGTATTTTTATTGCTGATTTTCATACCAGATTTATTACAACAGTTATTCAATTTTATTATTATTATACAGGCATCTCCATGGGAGACCCAAACTATCCACATAACCTATCATAATTCTCGTTGAACCCATTAATGGACAAAGCACTCGCAACTGACACTAACCCATTCCATTCATTCACTACTCTCCAAGCAAAAAATCTAGTCCTCACACCCTACTGTTTAGTCAGGGAATACTGCATACTTGTACTGGATTTGTTTAGGAGTATATTATCTGCATATAGTAAAGAGCTGAGATTAACAGCTCTATTTTATGCAGAATCAATTTTGATATTAGGTTTAGTGGCATTTTCTTTCATAATATGATCCATAATAGATGATAAATAACAATAAAGATAATGGGTATGCTTTTCGTCACGTGATTTAACATCAGTCTTTCTGTAAATCTAACTGCTGGCTTACAACCAAAGATAGACAATATATTTCTTGATATAATGTACCATTTACACTATGTAATTGTAGCATTTTGAATGGTTTTTCTCTTGGAACCTTTTTTATATGCCTTTTCCATATCTACAGAACTTAAATACAGATCCTTGAATTCCCATAATTTCTCAGTATATGACAAAGTAAAAATCTGATCCTGTAAACCTCTATATGACCTGACCTTAGCATGTTTTTCTCTAAGTTTCCCCCTCCATAATTTTTCTTATCCTTTTCTGAGAATGCTTGTATAAATCTTACTGTAACCCTCAACATTCAGTTTTATTTCTCTCTTTATGGATGGATACTATGAGAAACTTCAACAATATGACCAGGCCCTCCAATTTATTCAGTGCAGCAAATGTAAAACATTTATACCTCCATATTTGAATATCATCTACTCCAGCTAGTTTTCAGGGTTTTAATGGCTTTTTCTACTGTTCTGTCACTGCAAGTTTCATTTAACTATGTTTCAACACAAGTATTCCCAATATCTAAAATATCTTTAGTTTCGATTTATGTCAGATCTTATCTTTGATTACTTTTATCTTTGCTCCATTTAAATAGCAAAAAAAACATTTTATCACCTCCTTGATGTTTATTTTCTATATGTATATTATTTCTGGGAAAACTCCCAGATACTATGGATGGATACTATGATTTCTATATTCTTACGAAAGTGGTTCCATATCATTTTTACAAATCACTTCACACTTCCTCATATTTTACTTTTTTATCCTCTCAAAGCATATGCTGATTTACTTGCCAGGAATTTTGAATAGATTTCTTCTTTGTCTTGACTACTTCTTGAGTCTGCCACAGAGTTCTGATTCCATCCTTGCAGAATACCCCACCACATGCCTCTCTCACTGAATCAAACTCCATTTCTTTCTTTCTTTCTTTTTAAAGAAATATTTGTGTATTAGAGTCTACAGTTTCCTTCTGAAAGCAGCTTGACTTTCATTCTTTATAAAACTTTCTTACACTGTACACATATCAGGAAATGATTGTGATGAACCCTCAAGAGGTGTACAAGATACTATGACAGTACTACATGATTAAGTTTACATTATTACTAATCTCCCATTAAAATTTTCCTCCAAATTAGTCTATTTTTAGCACTTCTATATTGTTAGCTCTTACACTTCAGTCTACATTAATGTACCTAGATCTGCCATCTTTGCAACAAACAACTGTTTTTAATATTAATATTTTATAATGAATTGCTAACTTTTCCTCTCCCATTGTTAAATGATCATACTATCTCTGTTCATACATTCCTGAATACTAACAATATAAAGTTTGTAATATATTGATGAATTAAGTTAAAGAATCCTGGCACCTTGCATTGGATGTGTTTAGGAGTACACCATCCATATAAAACAAACTACTATCCTAGATATCTTCAATTCTGATAACAGATTAATATTACTAAGACAAAGAAGACCAAAACAGATGAGATCCCAATGAATAATCAATACAGAATGGTATATTCAGGCAATACTGATCAGCAATAACATTCAATACTAAACACAAAGATACACTTCTTGATTGTAAGCAATTTCAAGAAGAGTTATGTGGGCAATCTTGAAAATTGGAAAATGGATAATGAAACTTATTAGTATCTATGGTCTCACAGAAGGTTCTTTAGAAGAATCTTCTGTGAGACCATAGATACTAAAAAGGTTTTTCTAAACAGAAAGTAAAGGAATTTTTCAAGTCAGAAGAGAAGGCAGTTGACACAAAGAATACACAAAAGCCAGTACTTGTGAGAGATCTAAACAGCAGAGTAAGAAATGAATCTCACCATGCAAGTAGAAAAGGTTTGGAAAAATTTGAAGAAAAGGGAAAGGCTAATAATAATAATGGTAAGTACCTGCTGGATTTCTGCTCAGGATATGGACTAATCATCACCAACACTATCTTCCAACATAAAAATGTGCACTAGTTCACATGGGGAAAAAAGACAAGAAATGCCTCAATCACTGTTGATAATGATATCTTCATACTGGGTCAGGATTTGAAATAGGAAAAATATGAATATCACATTGAAAAGAATAAAATATAAGAGTTTTAAAATGAATTAAAATTAATTTATTTATAGTATGGGCAAAAATACCAGAAATTAGTGAACACTATATATAGATTAACAAAACAGATAAAACTATATACAGATTGACAGTCAGTTCAATTAACTAATCAACAGCACTATTTGAGGATAAGTGCCTGAGACCATGAGGCTCATAGAAAACCAGAAATAATCTTCTGTAACAGGAGGCTAATTCATTAAAGCAAACCTTGCTGCCATGGTATCAAACTTGATCACAGCTTCATTTTTTCCAATAACATTTTGAAAAAAACTAAAGTTAAAGATCACTGCCAGGAACAACAAGATAAACAATCTCAAAGGCACAACTTGGGGCCGTAATGCTTCAACTATCAGAATAGCAACCCTTGCACTCAAGTCTTCCTAGTGGCAGAGCACTGCTCACCAGTTTGGAACAGAAGTCGTACGACTCTTGTGTGGACACAGCTGAACATAACAATGAGAACCATCTCTAGTTTCTTAAAGTCTACTCCTACCTCATGGCTGCCTGTTCTTTCCTCCATGCTTCAGAATTAAAGTCAAGCAGCTTTAAAAGGTAAACTGTAGACTCAACCATACAAACATTATTTAAGAAAAAATGAAACAGTTTGAAAAAAAAAAAAAAAAAGAACCAAACCTTGGACTCTCAGTGGCAAACTAAAGAAAACACTGATTCAGCTATGGAGGTAAGTGGTGAAGGTGTTTGCAAAGATAGCAAAATAAGAACACCATGGTGAACACAAGCAGTCCTGGAAAAGAAGAAAGCATACCAAAATTCTGGCAAATATGTTGGAAGATGCCTTGAAAGAATACAGAGAAAAATGTAAAAGCTCTAAACTACATGTAAAAAGTAGCTAAACAAAAGTCATGGGAAGACTGGTAAGAATATAGAAAATACATATCAGGAAAGTGGCAAAATGTTCTGGAGGTTATTACAATACGTGATGATAAAAATTACATGAAAACTGACGATATTCCACTTGTCTGGAATAATTACTTTGAAAAACTGCTAAAGGAAACAAGTGGCAATAGAACTATAGAAAATATTCAAGAAGAATGCAAACAGAAGTACATATCCCTACTTGAAGTAGAAAAAGTTATCAAAAGCATGAAACATAGAAAGGCAGCTGGAGCAGATGATATTAGACCAGAAATACTCAAATATGGAGATGAAAGTTTTGCAGTAACTATACTATAATTCAAAAGTAGAATTTCAGATGATTGGAATAAAATTTTCAAAGTACTCGTCTATAAAAAGGAAAATAAAACAAAGTGAAAATTACAGAGGATTTTTCTTATTAAGTGTGCCAGATAAGATTTATATAAGCATACTCAGAAAAAAACTAAGAAAAATTAAGAAATGGAAACGTGGAGAAGAACAAGCTGAATTTAGACTTAATAGCAAGTATCATTATCAGACTTTACAACAAACAGCTGAGAAATTGTGGAAATACAACAGGAATTTATACTTAAAGTTTGTAAATCTGTAAAAGTCATGTGGAAAGGTACCCAGAGAAAAGCTTTTCAAAACTTACGATTATAAGGAGTAAATTGAACATTATACAGAGCAATACATAATCTATATTTAAGTTATAAGTCAGCAGGTAGAATTAAAGGAGGTACACAAAGATAGATTGATGTAACATCAGATTAACACAAAGGTACATTATGAAAGAAAGTGGCATTAAACCTGATATTAGAATGTTAGATATCAAACTTAGCTCTCTGCTTTATGCAGATGATGTGGACACAGCTTAACTTATAATACTAAACAATGCAAGTATCTGGAATTCTCTGACTAAACTGAATAACAGTTTTAACAAGTGTGGCATGAAAATCAGCAATAAAAAGACCAAAAACTATGAAAAATCTTCAGGAACAAAATTTTACTCGAATTCTTAATGGAGAACCTATAGGGCAAGTAAAATATTTTAACTACTTAGACACAATTTTTAGTGAAGATGGTAAATATAGGAATATGTAAGAGAAAAACAAAGCTGGTATGGGGAGCCAGCTGAATAAACATATGGAATAAGAAATTTGTCAAAATATTAAAATACACAAGATAGGACTAGATACCACAGAAATGAGAAAAAAAAATAGATGAGTGAATAGATGGAGCAATGACAGAATCATATTTAAAAAAAATCAAGATATTATGAAGGAAGCTGATATTGTTAGTATTCAAGAATGTGTGAGCAGAACTAATCTTACTGGTATGTCACTTAAAGAATGGAAGAGGAAAAGTTAGCAAAACAGTTGTTTGATGCCAGACCAATTCAGTCAAAACTTCCCTAGAAGACATAAATGTTTAAAAAAAAAAAAAAAAAAAATCAGCTAACACCTTTTTATTCCTGTATATGGGAGTAGACGAGGCCATTTAGCCCTATCTAACTTTTGGAGACTGAGTGGGCAGTTCAATCTCCACTGGTACCAATCAGAGATAGATGGCCCAAGGCTATCACTAATTAAGTGGTACACAGTGAAGAAAGACGGCTCAAAAATGTGCTGCCATCTCGTGGTCCCTAACACAATATATTTAATGTCTGAAATAATGTGGGTTCTATGGTCGATTTTCTCGAGTTTACGGGACGAAAAACCCGAGTTTCCGGGAGGGAAAACCCACTTGCCCGTGCCAGAGATAGACTAACTCGGGAACCAGTCGAAAAAAGGCTTAGAAAAATTTCCTCTAGTCACCGAACTAGACTAGAAACCAAGTCTTCCTTCGTGCGGCCAAGCGCCGCACGAAGGAAGACCAGAGCCTGTGTAGCTCAGTGGATCTGACATAAATGTTAGATATGACAATATTGGAATGCTGACAAGTAAAACTAATTCTGAGGAAAATTAGTTATAAGAGATTAGTAATAATGTAAACTTAATCATGTAGTACTGTCACAGTATCCTATATGCCACTTGAGAGTACATATCAGAAAACTGATGATGTATTCTAATATCAGATGTAATGCAACTTTCATGTGATCAACATAGATCAGGCATGGGCAACCTTTCCTAGTTCGGGGGCCAAATTATTATTCTGCCTCCGAGTCAAGGGCCGGACCAAATTATTAAATAAAATAAATTAATATTAAATGAATTAAAAAAAGTTGCTATTTCATTTATTTATAATATAAAGCTTTGGTATAAAGCTCTACATAAATTTTATAATATAATGAACGACATAACAATTTAATGTGAAGATTGGCCTTGTACCTCAACTATGAGACTATCAATACTGACATTAATATTACTTAAGGATAATTGCATAGAATTTTTGAGGTTTTCGTCCGTTATTCTTGTCTGAATTTTTTATTTATTGTATTTCATCCTCGAAAAAAACTGTTTGCACATATATGTACTGCCGAAAAGACAAATGATTTTTCTTGAAAAGGTATGTAAATTGTATATTTTTCTTCAACCAAATAAAATTCATAAAAATCCATCAAAGCAATGTTGTTAAATTGTGATCACTAAATCCGCCTGAAACTCAATAAGTTCCATCTGTAAGTTTTCTGGCCCATTATTTACATCAGCATCCATCGGACGAGCAAATATAGCGAATGTGAAGTCTTTGTTTTTGAAGACAGCAAACCTGTATCAAATTGCTCTATTAGCGCCTTCAGTTCATCTCCATAACAATTATAAGGGGTATTTTTATGAGTTGCTAGAGTAGGAAAATGATAACAATTTTTAGCTCTTATCTGACATTCCAACAATCTTAGTTTATTACAAAAAGCTTTGACATGTCCATGCAGTTCATGAACCAACTGTCCTTGTTTTTTGCAATTTAAGATTCAGTTCGTTTAGGTATCCAGTGACATCAACAAGGAATGCTAAATCACACACCCACTCATCATCTTTTACTTGGTTATTTGTGTTTCCTTTTATGTCCATAAAATCTGCTATGTCTTGTCTTAGATCATAAAATTGTTTTAACATTTTACCTTTACTCAACCACCTCACTTCACAATAATAAGACACATCTTCATAATCCGAAAATAGGTCTGCCAAATACTCCTTAAATTGGCAGTGATTAAGTGCATGTGGCTTAATAAAGTTAATACTGGCTACTGCAATCCATAACATTTGTGAATTTAATCAATTTTGCTGGTGGATAATGCAGTGAAAATTTGTTAAATTTTCCGGATGGATCTGTAGTTCTATTGCTCTTTCATGAACTATTCCAATAAATCCCTTCTATGCACCAACCATTGCAGGGGCTTCATCAGTGCATATGCCAGATAGTGAACTCCATTTAAGCCCAAATCTCTCGAAGACTGTGTTGACTGTTTCAAATATATCTTCACCGGTAGTCGTTCCTTTTAATGGCCAAAGTACCAATAATTCTTCTGTGATGTTGAAATCCGCATCAACTCCTCGAATAAATATTGCTAGTTGTGCTGTATCGGAGGCATCGGTGCTGTCATCCAAAGCAATTGAAAATGCTTCCAATCTAGCAATCTTATCTTTTTAACTTTTTTTGATATCATCAGCCATAATTTCTATCCGTCGGACAACAGTGCATCTCGACAAACAAATATTCTTGAAGTCTTTTTTATTTTCAGGACATATTATACTTGCAACATCTAGCAGACATTCTTTGATAAATTCTCCTTCACCAAATGACTTAGAATGCTTAGCGATTTTTTCACTTACCACAAAGCTAGCTTTGACAATGCTGTGGTGCTGCATTCTTTGCTTGTTGAACATTTGCTGCTGGGTATCCAAGTTCTTCAACTTCTGTATTTCATCTTTTCGTAGTTGTCCATCAATTTTTGGGTGATCGCATGTCTCGAAGTAAAGCATCTCTTCAAGTTGTATTCTTTGTTGATGGATACGGATTCATTGCACAACTACAGGCAAACCTTTATTCAGAATAAAATAATAATCCTCCGTCCAGTTGTCTTGAAATTGACGATTCTCTGCATCTACTTTTCTTTTTTTTGCAATAACCCCTGACATTGTCCCAAATTTATAAGCGATATTCAGAACTGTCAAACAAAACAAACTTCTACACTGCAGGAACTGAACAGAACACAACATCAATGCAGGCACTGAACAAAGCACAACACCAATACAAGTACCGAACTGACACGTTGTAACATGTTCACACACGCCGCTAGTCAAAGCGAGAAAACAGTGTGTTTTGCGCAAATCATATGACGTCAGCTTAATGTGAGTTAGTAGAACACACCATGCTTTCTCCCACCATGAATCAGACAAACTTCGCTGAAATAGATTAGGGCTGGATCAAAAGAAGTAGATGGCCGGATCCAGCCTGCGGGTTGCCCATATGTGATATAGATGAATGAATAATAGTGGTGATAGTGTGCACCCTTGACTCACTACCTGATTTTACATCAAACCAACTGCTTACAACTTTAATAAAGACTATATTGCTCTGTATAACATTCCACTTATCCCATATAATTGTAGTATTTTGAAAAGCTGTTCTCTTGGCACCTTGTCATATGCTTTTTTACAGATCTACAAAACAAAGTTATAGATTCTTATTGTACTCTCACAATTTCTTAACTATTTGTTATAAAGTGAAAATCCAGTCCCAACAATCTTTATTTGATATAATAAATTTAGTTTAATCCTTTATCCAAGTGTGAGCAAACAAAGTTTACACCTGAAAGTATCTTCAGGACTAGGGTACGGTAGCGCAACACCAGGACGACTCCTTGCAAAGGTGGAGCAAGCTACTAACACTCCTATCTCAGTATCTCCCATAATGCAAAACACATCTCCTTGCGGATATGTCTAATGTTATGCATTAAGGGAAGGGCCACTCAATAAAGGTCGAAACTAGTCTGGGTAGTGGCCCTTCCCTTAATGCATAATATTAGACATATCCGCAAGGAGATGTGTTTTGCATTATGGGAGATACTGAAATAGGAGTGTTAGTAGCTTGCTCCACCTTTGTAAGGAGTCGTCCTGGTGTTGCACTACCTTACCCTAGTCCTGAAGATACTTTCAGGCGCAAACTTTGTTTGCTCACACTTGGATAAAGGATTAACACTTTCATTGCCAAGCTGAAAATTGGAATTTCGTGTGGTGGCCAAATTTTTAAAAATTTTTTATTTAGTTAGCGACGTCCACGCGTGATCCGCCGTTTGGTGAGAACTCGCATCACGCGTATCGTTCATTGCCAAGCTGAAAATTGGAATTTTGTGTGGTAGCCATATTTTTTTTATTTAGTTAGCAATGTCAACGCGATAACGCGTGATCAGCTGTTTGGTGAGAACTCGCATTGCGCGATATCGTGTGATTGGCAATGAACATGTTAAACTAAATTTATTATATTCTAACCAAGTGAAAAATAAACTTTCAAAATCTTTATTTGACTTGAACCCTGCTTACTGTTCTCCAAATTTCCCTTTCACAATTGTTTGATTGCATAAATCTTACCAGAAACACTTAAGGAAATTTCTCTAATTTTCACATTGTTTTCTTTTTATAGATGAATACTACGAGCTCTACTCCAACTATCTGGAATTCAACCCTCTAACCAGTCCTTCTGAATTATGTAGTGGCTATAGCAACTGTAAAACTTTTATACATTCATATTTGAACATTTCTGCTTGAATATCATTTGCTATGGCTGCCTTTCCCCATTTGAGGTTTCTGATGGCCTTTTCTTGATAAGCATTCCTGATTGCATACCTCTCTAATATTTTCCATCTCTATTCTGTCACTTCTTGTTTCATTTAACAATACTTCAAGGTAATCACTACAGACATCCAGGTCTTTATCTTCAGTTTTAAATCGCTTTCATCACCTCTTTTCCTTTCACAAGACTCTTTCTCCAAGCCACCAGAATATTTTACTACCATAATGATATTTGTTTTCCCATGACTTTTCTGTAGCTATTTTGACAAATAGCTTTACTTGATATTTTTACATTACATAAAAATACTGTCTCACCTGAAATCTAAACACAAAAAAGAAGCGCAACATCTTGGATTTAACTGAATATAACTGACAGCAGAACATGAATTATAAGAGGGAGGGGGGGGGGGATTGTCACACCAAAGGTATCACTAGGCAAAGGCATATCATAGATTACACTGTTTTACTGGTGTAATTTGTATACGATAACAGCAATCATGTAGTGGTTACAATCTAAGATCCAAAAGGATGACACAAAGAATGAGAAGAATGTAAACAGATTAGTATTATAAAAGATTAGTTATAAGCAACAAACTTAAACCTAAACAATTTTATTATATGAATAAAATTGTTTAAAAAACAAGTTTTACATTGCTTATTTAGTACCACAATTGGGCTAAAGGAGAGATAATCTAGTTTCCCAGCTCTAGAGTTCAAAGAGTATTTTTTTCAAGTGACTATGGGCCTCTAATAATCAGAGTAATGGTGGTCTCACAGTAAATGAAAATTGCCTACCATAAAGATATCTGTCAACTGCATGTGTTCATCAGCTGGTTTGTTTCACTGCAACAAAAACCCTACCACCTTTGCATCTCATTTCCAGTTGAAAAAGACTAGAAAATGTTCCTCAACATCATCAATGAGATCCCAATCCAAAGGTAGGTGTTGCTGACAACAGTTCATAAACAACAAAATAACCAGCCAGCCAAATGCACGTGGCTCACTAGAAAATATTAGTTGATGTTTTAGACTAAAAATGAAAAAGAAAATTTCCACAATTCAACAAATGTACTGCACTGGCCCAGATAACTTGTCATCCTCTTGTGCAACTGTACTACCTCTGTGAGCATTAGTACACCAAAACAATTTTAATCTACTAAAAATAAAAAAATGCTTGATTCTGGTTGGCCATTTATCACATAGTCTAAACTCTATAGAATGTTATGGAGAGAAACAGAATAGGCAGTCACCTGAACCCTTTCAAAAGTCCCACTCCTGAAAGAGGCAATCTTTCTTTCATATCATAGTCCTGCAGAATGGTTTCTTTTGGCATATTGTAAAATTTTGTGGTTATTTTAAGATGGATGGATTACATGGCAGAGAGTTCCAGTAATGTGGACACCGAGCGTACATTCATGCATTCTTAATTCCAGCTGAAAAGTTTGTGTAAAATATTTCATTAGACTTATGAAATGACATAGGAAAAACCATGCCTCTCAAAAAAAAAAAAAAAAAAAAAACACCTTTTCCCTCCATGTGCAAAAAATTTAAGTATGAAAATATAAAGTAACCCACTGCAAGTGAATATCACTGCATGAAAATATCATTTGTATTTATTTTATATGAAAATAAACCATAATATATTACAACTATTCATATTAATTTCTTTTAATCTTATTTTGTCTGCTTACTCCATATGTGTAAGTTATCTGTTATTTAAACAATGTAACATTCTTTACATAAATTATAGTAACTCTATTTAAAACTGAAATAGTTTTGTACAGTAACAGCTTTCAAATGTCTTTCAAACATTCATGTATCAAAAATCCAAACACAATATCACAGCAGTTGTCAAAAATGTGTTTTCAGTCTTTTTAAGCAAAGTTAGCAAAAGAAGGCCAAATGTGTCTGTCCCCAATACATTTTTTTTTTTACATTTGAGTTGCACATCATCCATTTGTTTGCATATTGCTTACCGATGGTGAAGAAATAGCATAGTTTTTATCACAGGTAAAAGAAACAGTGAGAGCATATCTTGTTCCACTGTCTACCCTCTCTACAAAATGAGGATTTTCTGATCCAGATGTAAAAGCTGATACTCTACCTGAAATAAAAAGAAAATATTAAAAATCCGATAGTGAAACAGCTGTGTATTTAGTGCTCATAAGTATTTAGTAATTATTTAGTAATTAGTACTAACTATGTAGTGCTGATACTTTAAAATTTAAATAGTGCCTATACTCTAAACAAGACAAAGATTACATTTTTTTTTTCTCCTGTTCAATTTCAGCTCTTGATAAATTATTTAAACATAAGGTCAAAACACATTGCATAACAGTTTTGTTAAAAAGTTGGTCATTAATAACAGCATATTGGAATTCTTCAAGTGACAGTTCTGATTCAAAGATATTGGTCTTTCTCAAACAGCAAACTTTAACTATACACCATTTGAGAAAGACCAACATCTATGAATCAGAACCTTCACATTCTTTCATTACTTAATACAGTGTGGCCCATAAGGCATAAAACATTCCATAGAAAGGGCCCAACTTGTGAGGCTATTATTAACTACATAATAAAATTATTACACAGTTTGTTATTTAATTATTTAAATAACTAAAACTATTATTATTTTCTCTCGAAGTGATTTGTATAATTTTAAGTGAATCTCTGAAAATTGTTGGGTTGCCAGAGATGATTAAAAACAAAATTGACAATCCCTATTTATCATAATTAGTAAGCAGTAAAAAACTGCTTACTAACAATCTATATTTCCACAAATGCATATTTTTGACACTATAATGTTAATATTAAATGAATACATGAAAGTTATGGCTGTAATAAGTGGATTGCATATATGCCATCAACTTTATTACATAACAAGGAAACTGGTTAAGAAGATCCTGAGGCTTCCAATGATTGGGCACTACAAGGTGTGTTAAATGAAGAACAGGACCAGAGTAATGTTATCAGTAAAACAATGAATAGGATTTCAAATCAATGAAAGCAGGTATTTATTACGGGAGGAAGAGACTTGAGGTATCCTTGCATTAATAGAGAAATATGAGAGGAAATTATCATGATATAATGACTATGGTAGAGAGGAAGCTGGAGACCCATTTGCAGAGGGTATATGGGAGGCAATAGCACTGTTATTTGCTGAGCAGGCCAATCAAACATCAACAGTATCTGAGTGATTTTCCATGGCTTGTATCTAAAAGTGGATGGTGAAGGTTAAAAGATCAGCTGTAGAATAAGAGTGGCATATTGCCATATAGATATCCTCTATAAAACTTATTTTTAGAATTTTAAATTACCTTTATATTTGTATATTAACATGTTCATGCCAAGCTGTGTCTCGTATGAGATGTGCTTCATACAGAACTGTATTTAGTGCTACAATAAAAATTTTAATGTTTGGTTTGTGACCGTGTAATATGGTATCCCTTACCAAAGAATGGCTTTCACCATACGGTCATTTTTATTCCGGCTATCTCTAATTACACGAAGTAATTAGAGACAGCTGGACTGTTAATATTTGTCCTGGAGCAGATTGTGGTACAAACAATCAACTGGTAAGAGCCAAAGTAAGACTAAGACTCCGAAAACTTCCAGGTCAGGCATATTCCACTAGATTGGATGTTAGAGTAATTTCTAGTGAATTCACAGAGGAAACATCAAATCGGCTGGATGATTTTTTTGGAGACCAATGAGGAAATCTCACCAGAAATGCTTTGGGAAGGAGTCAAGATGATAATACAGGATACAGCGAAGACATATCTTGGCCCAATAAGAAAACCAAGAGCCCCATGGATATCAGATTCAACATAGGAACTAATCAAGAGAAGGCGGTTAGAAAAACAAAGAGACAGGGACCGAAGAATACAAGAGATTACATAGAGAAATCAGAAGAGCTATCAAGCAGGACAAGGAAAAGTTCTATACTAATAAATGTGAAGAAACAGAGTTCCAGATGAGAAGGCATAATTATAAAAGGATGTTTTATTTAGTTTGTGACTTAAAGCACAAGTTTTAAGCCTAAATTGAATGTCATCAAAGACAGGAATGGATCATTACTAACAGAAGAGTTGGAAATCAAAAACAGATGGAAAGAATACTGTGAGGAATACAGCAGAGTGGATAAAGAAAACGTGGAGTCCTTTTTTTTTTTTTTTTTTTATTTGGAACCTCTTCCACTTAGGCATGAAGTTGAAAGAGCAGCAATAAGGCCCCAGGTGCAGATGAAATCCCTGCAGAGTTAATTAAGGCCACAGGGATGGAGGAATAAGAGTGTTTTCATAGATTCATTACAAGGATATGGGAGACAGGATCATGGCCTAGAGACTGGAAGACGTCAGTTTTCATACCACCACACAAGAAAGGTGATATGAAGGCATGCAAGAATTATAGAACTATTAGTTTGATATCTCATGCAAGCAAAATTTTATTAAAGATCATGCTAAATAGGATTGAGGCCAAAGTTGAGGCAGAGATGCCTGAGGAACAAGCAGGTTTTAGGAAAGGTAGGGGCACCAGAGATCAGATCCTTTGCCTTAGACAAATCATAGAAAAATATAAAGAATTCAGACTCCCTCTGGTAATGTGTTTCTTAGACTACTCTAAAGCTTTTGAATGTGTGGAGCATGTGAAACTGTGGGAAGTAATGAAAAGAATGGGTTTTCCTCAATACACTATCAGGTTGATAGCCAACTCGTATAAGGAGCAAGAAGCCACAGTAAGAACAGGTGTTGGATTGACTGACTGGCTTCAAGTTGGAAAAGGAGTTAGACAAGGATGTTTACTTTCTCCTCACTTGTTTAGTATATATGCAGAGGACATCATGCGTGAAGCATTGGACGAGCTCAGGACAGGAATTAGGATAGGAGGTAGATTGATCAGTAATCTGAGGTACGCTGATGATACAGTACGTCTTTGTAATGACATGGAAGAACTAGGACTAATTCTTGACAAAGTTAATGAGATCAGTAATAACAGAGGACTTCAACTCAATTCTAGCAAGACAAAGATCATGGTTCTCAAAGGAAAAACAAACAGAGAAGCTCTTGAGAAACAAGTGTATCTTAATGGAGAAGGAATTGAGGAAGTCAGCAAGTTTGAGTACCTGGGATCCATTATTAATGTGAAGAATTGCTGTTCAGAAGATGTCAGAAAAAGGTTAGGAATGGCTAAAACAACAGTCACAGACCTGTCTAAAATCTGGAAGGATGGATCTATCTCCATGGGAACAAAGTTGAGGATTTTAGATGCAGTTGTTTTTCCAACAGCGACTTATGGATGAGAGACTTGGAACCTAAAGAAGTCAGATAAGAAACTGATATCTGCTTTTGAGATGTGGTGTTACAGAAGGCTGTTGAGGATATCATATACTGAAAGGCGTACAAATGAATGGGTGTTAGAAAAGATTAGTAGAACTTTAAGGCTCCTTAAGGATATGGATATTGACAGAAGAAAGTTAAAATATTTTGGACACATAGAAAGGATGGAAGGAAGACTTCTCAGAACAGTAATAGAAGGTAAAGTTCCTGGAAAAAGAGGCAGGGGTAGACCATCAATGAGATGGATGGATGGCATGTGTGGAGTGACTGATCTTCAGAGAGTTGAGGCTGCCAGAAAAGCAATCAACAGGACTACATGGTGAGGCCTGGTGTGGAACATCACTGAGCATCAGAGTGACCATACGGCATCTGTAGATGCCAAGTGAACATAGAGAGAGAGAGAGAGAACTGTTAATCAAAAAATTAACTTCTGGGTAAAGTGTAACTTGGCTAAATAGTCAAAATAAGAGACTTGCATGTGCATTGTGTAAACAAATTGGAACTCTTGGAGTGGAAGAAGATGGGCATGAAGATTTCTAAGGAATGGACAAACAATGAAATTACCTATTTTGGCAAAAGCAGACAGCAACAGTCTATTGTCTTTAAAAAAGAAACCATAGATTTTTGGCATAAGGAAAAAATAGCATGAAATAAAAAAATAAAAAAAAACGCTTGCAGAAGCAAAGAAAGTTCCATGAAAGTCTGTATTTAAAGTGTTTATTGTGTGAAAAATTAATAACATCCAAAATTTTTCAAATTTCATATAAGGTAGGCAAAGAAAATCAGTCTTCTGAATATTTTGAATCAGAGAGAGAGAGACCTATAAGAATTAAATTAGACCAACATGAGCATATTCTACAATCGACTAATGCTTGCATCAACATCTCGATAACATATTAGTAATGAAATAAGAAAAACTTTTGCTAAAAAATTATGTTGAACAGTGAAATTTTACTAATGATTCATGAATCAATTACATTCAGTAACAAATCCCAATTTCTTCTTCTTTGTCTTTTCACTATTAAGCATAATATTAACAATTTTCATTTCAAAGACCATCCTGCCATCTTTTGCTTTGTCTTCCTCTATTGCTCTTTCCTGTTGGTATCCAGTTCTTTACCCATCTGTAATCATGTGTGGTTGTGTGCTTCGCAACCATATGACTGGGGAAGGAGTGTCCCAGGTTCGATTCCCGTCGAAGACGTAAGGAATTTGAGGATCTTCCTCAGCCATAGCCAAGTTAGCCAGTCTTGGATGCGGACAGTAGGGTTTTTTCCGCCAGTTTATCTGGCGTTTTTCATCCCGCAAGCAGGCAAACCAGCCCAGTGAAGATACACGGATCTACAGCCATAAATATTTAAGCCCCCACAAGGGGGCTCAACTCACCCTAATAGGAATGGGGGAGGAAAAGGGAGGAAACCCCATACGAATAAATAAATTTATACGATTTTTCCATTATTCTTTCCATATTTGGTTCTATTCATTACTGCCTATATTTTTACAATTTTCTCTAATTTATGAGTTCCAAATTTTGTTTAATCTTGTTATACCTTCAATTTTTCTTAATATTTTAAATCTCAATAGTTTCACCGATTTGTCTCATTTTTGCAGTTGTTGCCACAAGTTTCTGCTGCACTTTAATCATCAAAATTAACTTGTATATTTGACATTGAATGAGCTTAGCAGTAAATGTTTTTAGACTGGATCAAATTTAGTGCAAAAGAGATATTTGAGTTTGGTCAACAGTTTTCAGTCATATAGTATGATGTTATGATGGGTTGTAAAAGTGAGGTTACCAATATAATGAAAGAAAAATTCCCTTCATTAATTCTGTAGCACTGTGCTAATCACTGATTAGAACAATCAGTTACTGATACTCTAAAATCCACTGCTGATATCGATAAACTTAAAGCATTTATTGACAAACAATATTGTGTATAGGGTGATGCCAAAAAAATGTCAGAGAACTGAAAGTGTTTACAAACTCACCTGATAATGAGCTATTAACCCATATCCCACCAAATTATGCACAGGGAATTGAAGAGGATTGGCATTGGCAGTTGCATGCTTATATATAAACCAACGATTTCTGCAAAGGACCAGAAAGTTTGTCTACAGCTGTGTCAAGAACACCATGACTGAAGACTGGAAAAAAATCGTGTGGTTCAACTGAGTAATGGTACACCTTGTTCTGTACCAATGGTAGAGAACGGTAGGCAGAGAGTTTGGCAATGAACCCAGCTTGCCTCATAAACAAAATTGAAGGTTCTGGAGGTGGTGACATGTTCTGTTAGTGCAGAATGAGTCTCCTGATATTGCTGGAAGGTCGGGTGTTCTCCAAGGAATATCTGAACATTGTTCCCGATCAAGTCCATCCTGCAATGCTGACTTTTTATCAACAGGTGATGGTGGTTTCATGGAAGACAACTACTGTCCATCATGCAAGAAATGTTCAGCAAGCATGACAGAGACTTCCACCATCTTACCTGGCTACCACAAAGTCTAGATTTGAAACCCCATTGAGAATGCATGAGACATGTTAGAAAAACAGATCCAGGAGCAAAGTCCTCTTCCATCAAATCTGAGCCAGTTAAAGGGCTTTGTACTGATGGTAGAGAATGGTAGGCAGAGAGTTTGGCAATGAACCCAGCTTGCCACGTAAACACAATTCAAGATTCTGGAGGTGATGCCATGGTGTGGGACATGTTCTGTTAGTACAGAAGAGGTCCCCTAATATTGCTGGAAGGTCGGGTGTTCTCCAAGGAACAATGTTCAAATATCTGAATATTGTTTCCTACCTGGTATGCAGTAGATGCAATCCAAAACCATATGGAATCTATGCCAAACCACATATGTGCTGTAAATTGGACTAAAGGAGGTTCAACACTGTATCGAATAAGTTTCAAAAAATGGTGGCCTGTATGTGTAGCTAGGAGATCAGAGTTCAAGATGTTGGTCATGGTGGATCTTGTAGATTCTAATTGGGCACTACAAGATTTGTGAAATGTAAAGGAAGAATGAAGTGTACTGTCATCTGCAAAGCTATGGATAGGATTTGAAGTCTGTGAGAACAGATCAGTTATATACAGGAGGAAAAGCGTGAGAACAGAGAACCCTGAGGTACTCCAGTATTAATAGGGAAATCTAAGAAGAGGAAGCCATTCACCCTGACACAAAGTGACCAACCAGTGAGAAAGCTGGCAATCTCACTAGTTGCTCACTTGGCAGCTACAGATTGTGGAAGGCAGACCATAGGGTGGTAGTTTGCTACGTAGGCCCTGTGCCAAACCTGATCAAATGCTTTTGAAATGTTGAGAGTAACTATTTGCGAGTTTCTCTGAATTTCACCATGGCTTGAGTCCAGAGGATGGTGGTGAAAGCTGAAAAATCAGCTGTAGATAAGAAGTGGCGGAATCCATATTACTTGTCACTCATTAGTTGGTAGGTTTCCAGGTGGTGCAGGAGTTGTTTGTTGATAATTTCTCCACAGTTTTAGAGAACAGAAATGAGAGAAACGGGACAGTAGTTTGTTGGGTGACTTTTAGCATCTTTCTTTGGGAGCACTCTGGAAGATTGCATGTTTCTATGCTGTAGGGTACATGCGAGTTGAATAGGATATATTGAAGAGGCAATACAGAATAGGTGCTAGTTCTGGGGCACAAGTTTTTAACACAATAGGAAGAATACCATAAGGACTGGCCTTGTTTGTGGTCTAGTTATTAAAGATTGGGTTTCTTTCTAGCAGAAGATTACGGGTGACATAGAGTTAGAAGTTCTTAGTAGAGCGGGGGAACTTTTCCCAGGTCATCAATGCAGGAATTGGAAGAAAAGAGTGATGTCAGTAAGTCGGCCTCGTCATTCGGTGAGATGGCCATGGTATCACCCAGTTGTAAGAGTAGTGGAAACAAGGATGGACAAAAGTTACACCCAATGGCCTTGGCAAGGGACCAGAAGGCTTGACTGCCATTTGGGCAAAAGGCAAATTTGCAGTATTTTGCCCTTTCAAAATCCAATATGAATTTGTTGTCGATTCTTTTACAGATGATGTGAGCTGCAGTATAGGGCAGAATGAGCAGCTGGAGTTTTGGTCTTAAGCCACTTGTGACATGCAGAGTTTTATCTTTTACTGTGATGGCACACTTTTTTTTGAGAACCAAGGCTGGCCTGCATGGTCAACAAAGAATTTGAGTGGAATGAAGGATGAAGATGTTCGTTCTTTCTAGGATGATATCTGTTATTCAGTCTGAGCAGGTGTTTAAATTCAGGAGAATTGAAGCAATAGTCAGATTATCTGCACTTACCCCAATTCATATAATGGATATCTGTAGAGCATCCTGTCAAATGCCTTTGCCAATTTTTTTTTTTTATCTATAGTTGTAGAAGATTTATTGCAGAACAGAAAAATCTGGTGCAAGGAAATATTTAATCCCTTCTATTAAATGTTAGGACACACAGTTGGGTTCTAGCAATGACATGTTAATTGACAATCAAGGAAAAGAAAGAGTAGCCATAGTATTCAACACAAAATACGAGGCTAATCTTCTTGAATGGCAGTCAGTCTCAAGTAGAATAATGTGGGCAAATATGAGAATGGGGAACTGGACAATGAGACTTATTTGTGCCTATGGTCCCACAGAAGTTTCTACTAAGGTAGAAGTGGAGGAATTTTTTTGAGGCTTTAGAAAAAGCAACTGACACAATGAAAAAGGAAAAGTTGGTCCTTGTTGGAGATCTAAATAGCAGAGTAGAATCTAAGCAGTGGTATGGTCACTTAAAGTGACCATACCACTGCTTAGATTCTACTCTGTTTAAGTGACCATACCACCTGAGATTAGCAGAGCTAATCTCAGGTGGTATGGTCACTTAAACAGAATGGGTGAGGAAAGATTAGCAAAACAAGTGTTCTCTGCCAGGTTGGCAGAAACACGACCCAGAGGAAGACCAAGATATAGGTGGGTTGATACGGTACAAAGTGCCTTAGACAATAGAAATATAAGATCTGATAATGTTGGAGTCTTGACAAGTAACAAACTGATTTGGAGGAAAATTGTAGATATAAAGTTAGTAATGATGTAAATTTTTCATGTAGCACTATCATATCCTGTACACCCCTTTGAGGGTATATATCAGGAATTTGATGATGATGAACTCCTGTTAGAGTTCCAAGGATATTTACTCTAACAGGAGAAATCTTGCTTGGAGAACTGCATATGATCCTTTCAGTATATGCTATCCTATCAAATGGAGGTACTTTAACTTTAGAGATCTAATCTGTGACATTGTCACAGACTGGAAACTTGCATTCTCCAGCTGCCTTCTTGCCCTACGTTTGTGAAAAGTTGAAAAACCAGCAATATGACACACAAATGCTTCATAATGTTATATTATGGAAATTGTACTGTTCAGTTCGACAGTTCTTATATTTAGAAAAAAGCTTTCTAGGAGATAAAATTCTGTCTGTGCTTATTATGGAAGATTTATCACACTAGTCTTATAGTCAACTGCAGGGATGATTGGAGAGCAATCCCAGACAGGCCAACTCAAGGTGGTTAACTTGGAAAAGGCTAGCCAACTATGTAATCAGCTTTCTCTGGATTTTGGTTCCAACTTGACTTTTGTTTGTTCAACATTTTTTTAAGTAACTCCCACTGATGAAGGGTTGTAAGTTTATAGTACACCAGTGGGAGAATTAAGGATTTCTGTTTTGTATTTTAAATTAATTTTTGCATAGTCAAAAAAAACCTGATCTTGAGATCAAACATGGAACTTTTCAAGCTACTTTGGGTTTCAATAAGTGGAGCACACAAACATCCATGTCCACTGTGGAATTTGAGCCTGCAGCCAATTAATTGGAGAACAGTTATGCTAAGCACTCAGCCAACTGCATAAGACTGATGAAAAAAAGAAAAAGATGGCAGCAACATGATGATATAAAGGAGACAAGGCTTTTTTCCCCTCCTTTCTGTCCATCCATCTTTTCTTTCTCTAATACTATCAGGCTCTCTTGCATTCCTATACTATTCTAGGCATGTGATGAGCACATCTTCATTTTTTTTTTCATTTCCATAAAGATCAAACCCAGTCTAGATAGTAACCGTTTCCATAATGCATAACAATGCACACGTCCAAAAGGGGAGTGTACTATGCATGATGAGATACTGAGGCAATTTATGTGAAGTCAACAGCTCCTATATATAAGTAGCCCAATCATGAAGATACTTTGTGCACAAACTCTGCTTGCTTATTAAACCTGGGTAAAGGATTAAACAAAAATATAATTTCTTGCCAAGTATAATTTCCAGCTATGATCACAAAATTTGAGACCAAGCTTCACTCACTCTTACCGTTTTCTCTCCCTTCTCCTCCTATCCCCAACAATCCAACTAAAGTTTTGCTAATTTTATCTACACAAAATGAACAAGGATTAACAGATTTGGTATACAGCTTCCACTTATAACTTAAATGCAGTTTAAATTTTATTTCTTCCTCTCACTTCCCCTACAGATGGAGCACAAACTAAACTCTTGCAGATTCCATCTAAGCAAATACAGCTATGACTTACCATATTTGATATATAGCTTTTTCTTATTGTAATTTCAAAACATAGTATTTCCTTACATCCGTGGGCCTAGTCTGCAGCATGCAATTTTATCTAAACAAAATATCAACTATATAATCACCAAATTTGGCATACAGTTTCTGTTTACTGTAACCTGGAAAAAAGTTCAGCTTTTTTTTCCCCTAATTATCTTGTTTAGAAACAAGATAAAAATAGCTACAATTAACAAACTAGTATACAGTTTCCTGTTATTATTCATTTATTTCCCTAGACCTGGGAATCCTGACTAAACATTTGCAGATTTGGCTTCTACCCATACAAGGTTGATTTGTTAGCCTATGGTACATTCATACTGTGGGTAAGGATTTTTTTTTTTTTTTTTTTTTTTTTTGCATTTTTATTTATTTTTTTAGCAGGTCTGAAACCCTGCTCTAGATACCAAACATGGAACTTCTTCAAGCCCCTCCAACAAGTAGGAACAGGGGGCTCACACCAGGCAATGAAATCCATATCCCACCTAACGATATTCACACGCATCCATGTCCACAGTGGGATTTGAACCTGCAGCCTGTTGGCAGACATGCCTCTTTTGCCTATGTATAGGCAAAAGAGGCCCAATCTACAAATTTGGTATAAGGCTTACTCTTATCATAACTTAAAGCACTATAAATTTGGTTGTCATGCCATACAAATCTTGGAAAACTCTTGCTGATTTTATGTTAAATAACAGCTCAAATCCCTAAATTTTGGATACAGCTTTCCCCTTACTGCATCCTGGTGTTCAACTGAAGTTATGCTTTCCTGAAACAAAAAGAGAGCCAAGATATTATTAATAAATTTGGTGTGCAGCTTCTTTTATTGCAACTCAAAATCCTGTAAAAGTTTTAACTAATTCACTTGTACAAATATATGCCCCAACCAAGTTCTTGCAGATTATCTAACTAACAAAAAGTAGGTGCTTCTGCATCTACTGAAATCATTTATGATAAGGAACCATAAAATATTTGAGTTTCTAGTTTTAACAAAATTTTATTATTCTGAGTTATAGTTTTCAGTAGCCAAGAAGTGTATTGCACAGTGCACTAGTAGCTAGCTTCTATACAGTAACTTAAATTAAATGAAAATTTCAATTAAATTTCATTTGATTTAAAAATAAATATAAATAAAATTCAATTAATACAGTGAACGTCTCAAACTTTCACTGTTTGCAATAAGGAGCTTAAGATACTATTCATTTTATAAGAAATTTTTTCCAATATTTATTATAGTTCAGCATTCAGTGTTTGCTATAGTGCATGTCTCTGCTGTAAGAATTCTTTGTTAAACTGACAAGAAAATTAAGTAAAATATAAGCGACAAGTAACAGGCTAATAAAACATATACATATTATCGGTGTCAAGGCTAGCAGGTGAAAAGACATACTGTCAGAGAGTTCCTGAAAGATTTGTGATTTTTATTGATTTATTAAGTGTTTTCTTATATTTAATTGTGTATTTTAGTATATTATTGTAGTTTTATTAGTGTAGTTATTGTACTAAAGTGTTTTATAATATAATTTCAGAAAATTTATTAGTTTTTACTACTCTTAAAAATGGCACCAAAAACTCATCGTAACAAGGCAGTGACTAAAGCTAAAGTTGTTACTGAGGAGAGCGTTTGTCCTGAACAAACCACTGCTGTAGTGGTGATAATAATTTATCTGAGGATACACGTACATTAGAAACAGCTCGGTTAAAAGGTGTTTTTTGTTGATTTATTGGTGTTTTGGATTCAATTTAATGGACTTAAGTGTTTAATTTTGGTATATTATTGGAGCTTTATTAGCGTGGTTAGTGTACTAAAGTGTTTTATAACATAATCTATGTCGGGAAGTCGCCGCTAGATGAATTCGTAATGTGTAGTGTTCGTGCAAGCTCCAGATAAGATAAGTATCATTTTCAGTTATCGATACAAATTACTTAATATTGTGTAGTTTTGTTTTGTTGGCCTTGCGTATTTTAGTGCATCTATTTTGGTGTGTTATAACGTATAATTTGACAAAACACGTTACAGATAAACATGGCACCTGTGCGTAGGAAAATGGCGGCCAGTAATGAAGGTTCGCCATCGTTATCAAAGAACGGTAGCATAAAAGAAATGAGTCAGTGTACTAGCTGTGAAATGTACGCTTTGCGGAGTGCGGTCGGAGTGTGGTTAGATGATAATAAAGGATTGAATGTGTGTAGAAAATGTAGGGAGAATGCAGAATTGAAGTGTATTTCGGATCGTGAGTGTGATATTTTTGTCAACCTTCAGAATGAAGGAAATAGGGATATGACAAGAAACGGCAAGGTTGTACATGAAAATTGTGAGAGTGTGAATGTAGAAAGTGTGAATGATAGTATAAATGGTTTCTCAGAGAACAAAAAAGATGAGATAGATGCATTGAGTGAGATCGCGTTGTTGAATAGTGCGATAGAAAGAGCAAAACAGCAGCTACAGTGCATGAACAAAAGTAGACTGAATGAACCAACCAATAATAAAAGGTATGACAGGAAAAATAGACGTATGAATGTGAACATGAACAAAATGAAGGATAGAGTGCTGTATGGAGACTCGTTAGTACGAGGTGTGTTAGTAGAGGATTTGACAAAATCGTACCAACCTGGTGCGACCATAAAGGATGTAACTGCATCTATTAGAGAGCAAAAGGAAAGGGTGAAAGAAATGATTGTTGTGGCAGGTACGAATGATTTGAAAGGAGATAAAATGGAAATGATAGAAGACCTGAATGAATTGTTTGAGGTAGCAAAAGAAAAGAGTGAGAGAGTTAGAATGATTAGTCTTTTGCCACAGTATGACAGTGAAATGTTTAAAAGGAGGGCTATAATTGCAAATGACTTTATGCATGGGTTATGTATGACGAGTGGTGTGGAATTTGTGGATGTGTGGAGTGAGTTTGATGGGCGAAAGGATCTATATAAGATGGATGGCTTGCATTTGAATGGTTACGGTGTAAGAAGACTTGAGAAAGTGTTGCTGAATGTAGTGGATGTGCAAATTCAGGGAAACTAGATTTGATAGGGGGGGGGGGGAGTGGAGATAGTCCTTATGGAGGCAGTTGAATGTAAGAATGAATATAATATGCCAGAGCAAATAAGGACAACAAATCTGAGTGGGATAGTTAATATAAGGCATCAAGGTAGGGTTGGGGCGAATGGGGGTCTTAAATTCATGTACACTAATACTAGGAGTATTAGGAACAAGAAGGAAGAGTTTTTGGCCATGGTTGGCACTTCCAGACCACAGGTTATAGGAATTAGTGAAACATGGCTGACTATAGATGATATAACTAGTGGAATTGAATGTGATGGGTATAGTGTGTTCAGGAATGACAGAGAGAATAAAATGGGGGGAGGAGTATTGTTGATGATAGCTGATGAGCTCCAGCCAAGGAGAATAGTAGTTGAATTGCAGGATAGAGAAAAGAGCACATTTGAGGCCATTTGGTGTGAGATTGTGGCTAGCAGAACTAAATATACAATTGGGTGCTGCTATAGACCAGGTGATGGAAAAGATGGTGGTGACAGTATGCACAAGCAAATAGAAGAAATGGGTGGAAGGAGGGTAATTATTATGGGAGATTTCAACTATGGTCGCATTGATTGGAGTGAGGAGAGGACACACGGGAGGAAGGAACTGGATTTTATGCGGTTATTAAGGGATAACTATCTGCGACAGCATGTAATGGAAAATACTAGGGGTCAGAGAGTGCTTGACCTAGTAATTACATCTGAGGATTTGGCTATAACAAATATGACCACATTGCCACCAATCGGTGAGAGTGATCATAGGGTCTTAACTTGGGAGGTGGCTAAAGGTGTAGAATTTTCAATTAAGACAGGGTACATGTGGAATTATCGGGCTGGAAAGTATGACAAGCTTAGGAGTTTGATTGGTTCAGTGCCATGGCATGTACAACTGCAAGGACTAGAAGTTGATAGTGCATGGGAGGTAGTTAAGAAGTGCTTGCATGAAGCAATGGCTGACTGTATACCTAGAGTCCGAATAATAAATCAAGTAGGGGTTAAATGGATGAATAACACCATTAAGCTTGAGTTGCAAAAAAAGAAACAACTATGGAGGGAATTTAAGGAGAAGGGTGACCGGCAGGCACATGAACGGTATAAAGTGCAGGCCAGAAGGGTGACGAGTGTGGTAAGAAAAGCAAAAAAGGATTACGAAAGAACATTGGCCATGCAGGCTAAAGAGAATCCTAAATAGTTTTTTAGATATGTAGCAAGTAAAAGGAAAAATGTACATGGCAGATTGATTTTAAAGAATGCCGATGGTAGGGAGGTAACTGAATCAGTTGAGATAGTTGAGTTACTGAGTGAGCACTTTGCAAAAGTATATCATCCAGGTGGTGACATTGCAGAAACGAATAAACCAGTAGATTATACGGGAATTGTGGTTAATGAAGTGGAGGTGAGTAGTCTATTGCATAACCTCAATGTCAATACATCTGTGGGATTGGATGGTATACCAGCTCGTGTTGTACGAGAAGCAGCTAAAGAATTGTCAGTACCCTTGACCATTTTGTTTAATTTGAGTCTCGGGTCTGGGTTAGTCCCGAGCGGGTGGAAAGAGGGGAAAATAGTTCCACTGCATAAAGGTGGTTCCAAGACTGCTGTTGTAAATTACTGACCGATTAGCATATCAGGAATCATTGTCAAGGTCTTAGAGAAAATAGTCAAGAGGAAAATACAAGATTGGATAGAAGAAAATGGGATACTGTATCGGGGACAGCATGGTTTTGTGAAGAGTAGGTCATGCCTCAGTAACTTGCTCACGTATTATAACACAGTGACGGCTGAACTGGATAAGGGTAATGGGTTTACGGTGATTCTACTGGACCTTGCCAAGGCCTTTGACAGGATTCCACATGGAATTCTAATCAGTAAATTGCAGCATATGGGAATGGACATAGGGTTGGTGAGATGGATAGGAGGGTGGTTGACGGAGAGATATCAGAGAGTGGTTTACTCGGGAGTAGAGTCCACAAGACGGCCTGTGACTAGTGGTGTGCCACAAGGATCTGTTCTTGGACCACTGCTGTTTAATTTGTTCATAAATGATATAGGAAATGGTCTGAGAGGAACAGTTCATTTGTTTGCGGATGATGCGAAGTTGGGTAGGGCAATAGTGAATGCAGATGACGTCAAAATTTTGCAGGATGATTTGGATAGATTGGAGGTCTGGGCTAAGGAGAATGGATGTCAGTTTAATGTGGCAAAATGTAAGGTTATGCATTTTGGGGTGAAAAGATTGGCGGCAGTTTACTGCATTGGTGGAACCCTGCTCCAGGAAATTGATGAGGCACGAGATTTAGGAGTGTTGGTAGATAAGGAATTGAAATTTAGGGGACACATTGCAAAAGTGACCAAAACAGCACATCAAATCATTGGTTGCTGAAGAATACGTTGACAAGCAGAGACAAGCAGGTTATTGTTCCTCTCTATCGAGCCTTGATAAGACCCCATCTAGACTACTGTGCTCAGATTTGGTCACCTAGGTTTCTTCTTGATGGGGAGGAGGTGGAGAGGATCCAGAGGCGAGTGACCAAGATGATAGCAGGTCTGTGGAATGAACCGTATGAGAACAGGTTGAGGATTTGTGGGTTGCAAAAATTGGTTGATAGGCGGAGGAGGGGAGATATGATTGAGACATTCAAATTACTGAAGGGTTTCTATAAAATTAATTCAGAAGATATTTTTGAGAACAGGGCTGGTTGTGGGAAGACTAGGGGACATCCATGGAAACTGGGAAAAAGTGTGGTTAGTAAAGGTGTTAGAGCTGGGTTCTTTACTTTTAGAGTAGTGAATGAGTGGAATGCGCTCCCTGAGTCTGTGGTGGATGCTGTGACAGTGAATGAGTTTAAGGCGAGGTATGATAGATACTGTATGAATGTCAAATAGTTGTGATGAATATGATTTGGGGCCTCCCTCGATGAGTCTAATGACTCCCTGGAGTTGCCCGTAATAATAGTAATAATAGTAATAAAAAGAAATTATTAGGAAATCCACCAGGGAATTGGAAAACGTGGAAAAACATTTGTTTAAACTTCGACAGGATAAGAAAAAGGATGAGAACAACAACAGGCAGGAAAATACTGAACTTGGTAATCAAAATATTAATAACAACAAGGTAAGTCAGTTAATATCTAAGAAAAAAGAGGTGATATTGTATGGTGACTCAATTTTAAAATTTGCACTTGCCGAGGGAGTGACCACTTCTAGTTTCCTGGGAGCGAAAATTAAAATTATGACAAACGTAATTGAAAACCAAAAAAGAAATGTAAAAGAAATGGTAGTGTTGGTAGGAATTAATAATTTAAGTGGTGACAAACATAGTATGAGAGAAGATATGAAAGATCTGTTGGAAGAAGCGAGAAAGAAATGTGAAAGAGTAAAAATTGTAGGATTACTACCTAGATATGATAGTACTGAGTTAAGAAGGAGGGCGATGATAGCAAATGATTTCACGCACAGGCTATGTAGAAGATATGGATGTGAGTTTTCAGACGTGTGGGGTTTATTTGATGGCAGAAAAGATTTGTATAAGAATGATGGCCTGCACTTGAATTCATTTGGCATCAGAAGCCTGGAGAAATTACTTCTTGCTTTGAGACAATGCAGAGAGTCAGGGAAACTAGAACATCAAGGCAGGAATGGGAAAAATGTGTGTGAAAGTTTAGCTATGACATACAAACGTGATAAAGATATAAATGCCTTTGAACATGGTTATGTATGTCACGTAGGAGTGAAAAATGCTTTTGGTTCGGACCTTTTAAGTATGTCTGGGGAGGGAAAAGAGAAAATTTTAGAACAAGACCAAATACATTGCATATCTAATTATAAGAATAGGCTAGGTCGTAATTTATTATGTCTATACACAAATGCCAGGAGCATTAGAAACAAAGGGATTGAGTTTGTTGCTTTATTGAATATGATGTAGCCCAAGATTGTTGGCATTAGTGAAACCTGGCTATCAGCATCAGATATGGTAAGTGGGATCGAGTGTAACAGATATACTATTTTTAGGAATTACAGAAGAAATAGGAGAGGAGGAGGAGTGCCACTAATGATATCAGATGACTTAAGTCCAGTTAGGGTAGAAATATAAGAAAACAATGATCGTAATGTTCCATGTAACGATGAGTTTGAGTCTATTTGGTGTGAAGTGGAGGTTAACAGAATGAAATATATGGTGGGGTGTTGCTACAGACCTGGCAGCTCAGTTGTAGGCGATGAAGAAATGCATCACCAATTTATCCTTATGGGTACCAAGCAAATGATCATTATGGGTGACTTTAATTTTCCAAACATTGATTGGGTAGAAGAGAAATCTCATGATCAGAAAGAACAGGAATTTATTGAATTGTTGCAGGATAACTTTCTCAGCATGTGAAAGAAGGAACTCGAGGTCAAAGAGTGATGGATTTGCTCATAGCGTCAGAAGGGATCTCTGTCAAGAATATAGCTATTTTACAACCAATTGGTGACAGTGTTGATGCTGTTGTTTCTTAGGAAGTATCTACTTGTATTGAAACTCCGATTAAATCAGGCTACATGCTGAATTACAAAGCTGGAAATGATGATCAACTTAGAAGAATATTATCTTTGGTCCCATGGTATCAGTTACTGAATGGAAAAAATGTCAGCAATGCATGGGAATCTTTGAAAAAGTGCTTGAATGAGGCGGTAGTGTTCGAAGGTTGGGTGTGAAATGGATGTGCAGCCTTATTAAGCTAGAAATCCACAAGAAGAAGATGATATGGAAAGAGTATCGTGAGAATGAGAGTGAGAGGAGTTATGAAATATATAAAACTCAGGCCAGAAAAGTAACGAGTATTGTGAGAATGAAAAGAAATTGGCCATGCAAGCTAAAGGCAATCCAAAAGAATTTTATCGTTATGCCACAAGCAAAAGAAAGAATGAATGTGGAAGAATAACTTTATTGAATGCAGATGGTACACGAGTGTCGGAAGCTAAGGAGATTGTTCAGTTAATGAGTGCTCACTTTGCTAAGATATATCAACCAGGTGTGGGTAGCATGGTGCTACTGCTATGTTGGATGAAGAGTTACAGGTTCATGAAAATGAGGTTGAAGAGCTCTTGCATAACTTGGATAAGAATTTGTCAATAGGGACAGATGTTCAGCTGAATTGGCTAGACCTTTCACACATTTGTATAACTTGAATCTCAGCTCAGGAATGATACCAAAGAAATGGAAGGAATGTAATATAGTTCAATTGCACAAGGGTGGTGCAAAAACTGGTGTGTCTAGCTACCAACCTATTAGTATTTCTGGTATGGTAGTGAAGATTTTAGAGAAGTTAGTAAGAACTCGTATACAGAAACGGGTAGACAATCATTCTATACTCTGCAGGGAACAGCATGGGTTTACTAAAGGAAGGTCATGTTTTAGCAATTTGCTCATATTTTATAACAATGTTGGATTTTGATAATGTTAGATTTTTCTAAGGCATTTGATAGGATACCACATGATAGGCTGTTGCGTAAACTGGAGAATATGTTATTGGAACATAATCTATTGACTTGGATCAGGGAATGGTTGACAGACAGATATCAAAAAGTGGTATACAGTAGGTGTGAATCTGCCAGATTTAAGGTACATCACTGGTTACCTTCAAGCAGGGTCTATCATCAGATTAACAATTGTTTGCTGATGATGCGAAGATAGGCAGGGCAATCAGGGATGTTACTGATATTCAGCAATTACAAAATGATTTCAATAGACTGGAAATCTAGGCAAACGAAAATGGCTGTCAGTTTAATGTTAGTAAGTATAAAGTTATGCACTTTGGCGTGATTAGAGATCCAGCGGCATATTATATAAACGGGGTTATGCTACAAGAAACTGAAGAGGCAAGGGATCTTGGTGTATTGGTGAATAAGAATTTAAAGTTCAAAGGTCACATAGCAATAGTTGCAAATACAACTCAGAGGATAATTTCTATGCTGAAGAGAACCTTGACATGTAAGGATAAGGAAGTCATTTTGCCTCTTTATAAGGCTTTGATAAGACCACACTTGGATTATTGTGCACAGATTTGGTCTCCCAGGTTTCAAGGGGATAAAGAAGCTGTGCAAAGAAGAGTTACAAAGATTATATCCGGATTATGAGGACAGATTGCGAGTATGTAGATTACAGATTCCAGTTACAGGGTAACTGGAGAAAGAGGGGTGATATGATAGAGGCCTATAAACTTTTGAATGGGTGTTATAGCATTTCAAATGATGAAATTTTTCGTTATATGGAAGGTGGGGAGAGAACACGGGGTCATCCATGGAAGTTAAATTTATTTGCAGTCAAGAAAGGGGTAAGGGCTAGGTTTTTCTCCCAGAGAGCAGTGAGTGAGTGGAATAATTTGTCCTTAGGGAGAGTGAGTGCATCTAGTGTAAATGAATTTAAGGGAAGGTATGATAGCTGGGTTGGGTAATTTACAGCCTCCCTCAATGAGTCCTTGACTCCCTGGAGGTCTCAGATAATAATAATAATAATAATAATAATATATGCAATAGCAACTAAGTGAAAAAAACTTTCAACAACTAGCTCTAACCCAGAGTATTTTAATAATAAGGTGCGATACCTTTTGACTACTTTTATATGGGAAATATATGACTTCTGCATTACTTCAACCTTGGTATATCTTCTGGATCTAACTTCCAGTGATGAGATCTCAATAAAGGTCAAAACAGTCTGGGTAGTGGCCCTTCCCATAATGCATTACGAGATAGAGAGGCAATTGATGTGAAGTCATTTGGCTCTATATACAAGTGGCCCAATCATGATGCTACTTCACATGCAAATTTTGTTTGCTTACACTTGGATAAAGGATGAAACCAAATATATAATTTCTTGACATCTTTAACTTACATTAATATCACTATAACACAGATCGTAAAAAGTATATACCATTATTAGATATGTGAAGAGCCAAAGGCTTATACCATATTTGCCAGCATATAGGATGCACCCCCCTTTTTTGTACACATTTTTTAGGAAAAAAACTTTATCACTGAATATTATAAAGAATTTACAGTATTTCAAATATAAAGTAATAAGTAGATCTAGTTTCAACAAATACCTAATCTAACTAGGAAAGAGTACCCACCTTTTAATCGTCAAAACCCAGAAATTCACCTCCAGAGCTAAATGAAGAGACACTTCAAACCTCTTCTGAATCAGAATCTGAGTCCTCATACAACAAATTGTCCTCTGTACCATCCAGTGCATTACTAATTCCACACTTCTTAAATGATTTAACCACTGTCTTAGTTTTCACAGCATCCTATGAAGCTTTGACCCACTCACAAACTTGCGAAATGCTGGGCTTCTTCCTGATGGCATAACCTCAAAATTGGAAGACTGCAGCCAGTGTTCCACTTCTCCTTCACAAATCCCTTAAATGGTTTATTAATACAGACATCTAAAGGTTGAAGCTGACTGGTTAGACCTCCTGGAATTACAGCTAACTGAGTTTTCAATTCCTTGAGTTTATTTGTAACATCGTCTGTTCTGCGAGAACAAAACTGATCCCATACTAGCATGGCAGGCTTCTTCAACAGTCCACCAGGGCACCTAGACCAAATTTTATTTATCCATAACTTTACTCCTCCTCCATCCATCCAGCCTTTTGCGTGAAAATGTACAAACACTCCTTTAAGCAGTTTTTCTTCCTTTTAAAAAAGAAAAGGGTATTCCTTCCTTTTAAAAATCAATAATGGCAGCAATTTTGTTCCATCACACAGGATAAAACAACCATGTAGTGAGTTTTTTCGTGTCCCAAAGTTTTAATAGTAACACTTTTAGTGCCCTTGGAATCTACAGTTTGAGGGGACATCAAAAGATCAAAAGTCGGCAGAACCTTGTCCATGTTTCCTATTTGCGCAAGTTCAAAATTTTCTTGTTTCCTTGCGTTAATGAGGAATCGATGAAATTCAGTCATTTTTTCTTCATATTCAGTTGGCATCTTTTGTGATATTTTTGTTTTAGTTAGCATACATAGCTGGTTTCTCTTCATGAATCTTGAACACCATGATGTTGATCCAGTAAAGTTGGCAATCCCTCTGTTAGTGGTTATTGCTTTCGCTTGATGAATAATCGTTTTTGTAGACTGAAAGTCCCACTTTTCTGTGGTCTAAAATCCAAGTATTCAGTTCTGCCTCAAGTTCTGGGCATTTTGCAGTTCCACTTCGTAGGTTACGTTTACTGTGAGTTGCTTTTTTTAAATCCTCTTCTTGATTCCACCAAGTTCTTATCATTTTCTCAGTTGGGGTGTTCGAAATGCCTCTCTGCAGCCCTGTTTCCATGTTCTTTAGCATATGCAATCACACGTAGCTTGTATGCAATATTGTAACAATGCCGACGTTTTTCAGCCAAAATTTGCCAAGAAATTTAGAGAAAATTTAACAGCAGAAATTTATCACCATTCACAACTGCGACAACAATCGGAAAGTTTAAACAAACAGGACACAGCTGTGATCATCGATGACAGCACATGTGCATCCACTGAACTCTACGTCAGTGTTTCTCAAAGTGTGGTACGCGTGCCCCGTGGTATGCGTGCCCCTGGGGGTATGTGAAAGATCTTCAGGGGGGTCCGTGGCAATTTTCGGCTATGCTTCATTAATGCATAGAATAAAATCCAACGTATCCGTGAAGTTCGAGATCGTAAAACGTTCTTATTGTATCACTGAATAAGGTATAGAGACATCTGCAGGCTGTGCAATATGTTTCTCGACAAACAATGCAATTAGAAACAACTGGGATAAAAACGGCACTAACTAATTAATCGCATGTCCCCCCCCTCCCACGGAAAATGCTGTATGACTCAAGCAAAACCACATGTTGCCGGTGCAACATATGGTTTTGTTTGAGTGAACGTGTTAAAACGAAGAAATATATAGTGAATGTGTTTCAGATATTATATAAGGAATTCGGTTGAAGAGAATTAGCATTTCAACTCAACTATTGGCTTGTCTTTGTCATTTAGTAGCACGATCTTTTGTTAATACCACACCAATCACATGAACGCAGATGTCTGAAGTTTGAGAAGCAATGCTCTATGTAACTGGAATGCTCTCTCACACACCACAAGGAAGCAATAAAGAAATTGCGTAACTCGGAACAGAGAAAATTTCCAGAAATGAAAATAATAAAAAACTGAGTATCGGCGTATAAGATGCATCCTGTTTTTCAGACCTATTTTCAAAGAAAAAAAGTGTGTCTTATATGCCGGCAAATATGGTATTTTAAAAGCCATTTCTCTCCAAATTCTTCTTGGCATCATTCTTATAAACTAAAAAAGCTCACTGGGGACCCATGAAATAGTTTTTATAATGGAAACACTGGACTTTTCTGGTCGTTTATTTGTTTACAGTGAGTGAGTGAGTGTGTGATAAGCATTTCTTATAGTAAGAGTACAACTATACATGCATATCAATGACACAGATGATTTTCTAAGGTAAGACCAATTTTTTTTAATAAACTTTTACTGATATCTACTGATGTTTCCAACAACAACAACAAGTTAATATAATGAAGAAATTCAAAATTAAAAAAATAATAATAATAATAAAAATGTCGGTCATTTTGGTACCAAACTTTCAGCAGATTTAACAACATATCCATGAATCATGTGTATTCTGTACATGATGCATATTAAACTCAGAATTTTAGATAAATCCAATGAAAAAATTATGAAAAGAAAAAATGACTTACCCATTTTGGGCTCAACTGATATATTTGCATGTTTATCAGTGAAAAAAAAGCGTCCTCCAGTAAAATCTTTGTTATAATCTGCCAGATACAGCAAAGATGTATAGTGAAATGATGGATATGTTTCCTGATAAGGGAAAATGAAAAACCTCCTTGACTTATTAAAATTGCACTGCAGTCATATTATAAAATAGCTTTACTTTTCAGTATTTAAATTTGAAAATCAGATCAAAAGCTAAATATGTAAAGAAATTGTATCTTATGTCAAACATTACTGCTACTGCTGTTGGTCAATTACAAATATTTTAGGCTTTTAAAGTTTCAAAATGTTTTGTCACTATTTAAAAATTTAAAACTCTCATATTATTAATTATGCCAAGATTTCTTCTTTATTTTAGAAATTATGAAAATCTGAACATAACATCAAAAAAAAAAAAAACATTACCGTAAGAGAAGCTGTTAAAATGGAACTATTGAGAGAAACCAATTATAACGGTTTTCATATTCAGAAAATTTAAAAGATTTTTCTAAACATGCATAGAACTTTCTACATATTTTAGAAGGAACTGAAATTCGAAGTGAATTTTTGATATTCCTGTACTGTAAAAATAAAAATAAAATAAAATGATTTTTGTCTACCTTATCTGTGTGAACATGCCAATATTCATCATGAACAGTCTTTGGCGGTCTTGAATTCATCTCAGAAAAGAAAGTTGGATGAGTAAGATAGAGCTTCTTAGAATCAACACCAAACCGAAGTGCTATCATCTGATGAATTTTGTTTTTCACACTCCTAAGAGAGAAAAAAAACAGTAATTATTATTAGTATTACAGATAGTTCATGGAGTCAGAAGATGCATCGTGGGAGATCCATTATTCACACAAAACCTATCATGCATCTCCTTAAACTCATTCACTGAACCACCTCAGGCAACCCATTCACCACTCTCAAAGCAAAAAATCTAGTTCTAACACTCTTGCTAACCATGCTCTTACAATTTCCAGTGGTGACCCCTTGTTCTTCTGCAGTTACTGAAAAAAGTCTTCAGTGTTAATTGTATAGCATTCCTTTAACTTATATGCTTCTATCATGTCTGCTCTTTTTTTTTGCCTATCAGCTAATTTTTGAAGAACAGGCTGATGATCTATTCTCATAAGGAGCATTCTACAGACCTGCCACAAAACTTTGTCACTTGCCTCTGGATCTTCACTACCACTTCTTCATCCCCACCGAATCCAGATGTGACTTTATTAAATCCTTATATAGAGGAAAAATAACTTTTCTGTCCCTTTTTGTGTGCTCTTCAACAACCACATAATCCGATGTGCTGTTTTGATTGTAAACAGTCATTTACCTTTGCCCATATACTACTAGTCTATTTAAGTCTTCCTTCAGGATCTCTGCATTCCCTTCATTTACCATTGTGCTTCCCAGTTTAGCATCGTGAATCATTTCCTATATCACTGATATACAAATTAAATCAAGTACTGATCCCTGTGGTACACCACTGGTCACTTGCCATTTTCATAATAAGGTGTGATACCTTTTGACTACTTATATATGGGAAATTATTATTATTAGACACCTCCAGAGAGTCCAAAGACTTATCGAGGGAGAGTGTGTGCCAACAGCATCGAACGATTGGTCCCCTTCCAACTACTAACTGCACTCAAACTTACTTAACTGAGCCATTAGTAGCAGAGGCTCTACCAATCGACCAACCTTTGCAACTCCTGCATTACTTCAACCTTGGAAAAGCTAGTTTAAGATCATAGGTACAATTTTGAGTAATTATATTAAAGAAAATTATAATAAAATTACGTAAATGCTATCATAACGATGTAAACCATCATAAGCTAAATTGCCATCTGTGGCTTCAATAGTAGTCTATACCTTTTCCTCCAATACTAGTATTTTATGATTCTCCTGGACCATGCTCTTACAATTTCCAGTGGTGACTCCCCTGTTCTCTCCCTTCCTGCAGGTACTCAAAAAAAAAAAGTCTGTCCTCCATAAACAACTCTTTGATATCTGTCCATCTGTGTCTGGACAATTCATAGCCAACAATTCATCACGGAGAAAATTCACAGCATGGAAAATTCATCACGTAAGAAAATTAATCATGGGAAAATTCTTAACAAAAAAATAATAATTTTATGTATTATTTATTATTTCAATTATATTCATCATTCTAAAATTTTTTATTCTGTATAAAGTTATTAATATTCTTTCTTACTTAGATACTACAGGCTCTGTAGATTGAATATTAATTTTTATAAAACTGGGATAGGGTGATTAGGGAGAAAGGTACCATATTTAAGAATATTTAGAGATAATAGTTATTTCCAACTAATATTTATAATTAACTATTTACATATTCCTATTAACTATTCTATTAATAGATAGAATAGAATATTTATTCTTCTAACCATTCACTATTTTTCTGTTCTACAAATTCAGAAGGTGAGGTGTTTCAGTTACCGAATACACATGTATTTTGAAAATCACTGCACTTTTCCTGCATAGTCAAGACATCTTATATGCTGCTATCATTGAAAAAGCTAGTTTAAAATCATAGGTACAATTCTGAGTTAATTATATTAAAGAAAATTATAACAAAATTACGTAAATGCTATCATAATGATGTAAATCATCATATGCTAAATTGCCATCTGCGGCTTCAATACTAGTCTTTACCTTTTCCTCCAATCAATATTAGCATTTTATGACACTAAGAAATTTTAAATTTAGTCTTCTTTACTGAAAAAAAAAATAATAATAATATACACACACATGGATGGATGCTCCCAAAGTGAAATACGTAATTAATTACTTCTCTTGAGAACTCGTTCAAAAATAAATTGTAATTAAAAATATCATGTTGTTAACAGCTAACTAGATAGCATACCCTCTCCCATCAATGAGCTGTGGATTCAAAACTCGCAACAGGCATGGATGTTTGTAATTGTTATTAGGTGAAAGATGAATTTCTTTGTCTGAGAATACTAGCATTGGAAGAAAAGGTAAAGACTAGCATTACAACTGCAGTTGGCAATTTTGCTTATGCTGATTTACATCATAATGATAGCATTTACATAATTTCATTATCATTTTCTATAATATAATAGCTCAAAAGCATAGCTATGATATTAAACTAGCTCTGCAAACGATAGCAGCATACAACACATCTTTCCTATGTAGGAATAGTGGAGTCATTTTCAAATTACATGCATATTCAATAACTGAAACACCTCATCTTCTGAGTTAGTTCAGATAAAATGTGTATGTATATCACATCTGGATGGGTGTCTAAGTGTGCAGAAAAATAGTGAATGATTGGCAGAATAAATATTCTTAAATGTGGTACCCTTTCTTCCTAAACCACCCTATTCCAGTTTTGTAAATATTAATATTCCATCAGCAGAACCGATATAGTATCTAAGAAAGAATATTTACACCTTTTTAAGATGAAACAGAAATTAGGAAACTCACCAATCAATAAAATATTACTTTCACTGTATAAGAATAAAAGTATTATGAAAATCTAATTAAAATCTAAATAAATAATACATAAATAAACTATATTTTGTGAAATTTATCTTGCACTGCATTTGCTTTTCATATATCGATATCAATTCAATATCATTTTAATTTTCTAGCAAATAACATTTTCTGCAAATTTTTTCTGCGATTAATAATAGTTCATGTGATGAATTTTCCCCGCAATGAACTGTCCATGAACCATGTCCATCAACCACCCCTAATCCATATCACTAGATTCGTATCTATTGACATTTGCTCCAATTTATGCAAAATAGTTCTATGTGGAATCTTGTCAAATGCCTTTGCAAAGTCTAGTAACATCACTGAGTAGTCATTTTCCTTATCCAAAACTCCATTGTCACTCTATTACAAAAAGTAAAAAATAAGTAAGGCAAGACTTGCCCTTCACAAAACTATGTTGTCCCTTATAGAGCATCATATTCCTATCCACTCAGTTGTGAATTCTGACTTTCACCAATTTCTCCAATACCTTAACTATCATTCTTGAGATGTTGACTGGCCTATAATTTGCTACTTCTGTCTTGGAGCCTGAAGCTTTTATGCAAATTGGACTGTTTTGCTTTCTTTCCACTCCACTGGAACTGTCTCAGTACTGACGCTTAAATTAAGCAGCTCAGTCTGAGAAGCTGGTAACTTGCACATTCACGTAATAGGAGCCAACATGCCATCTAATCCCATGGATGTGTTCACACTGCAGTTTTGCAATATTTTAAGCACCTTCATTTCTTCAACCCCAATTCTCCCATCAGTCAATGTCACATCCTGCATTGCAATGTCACTACCTAGACTGTACACCCCTGCTAAATGCTCACTCAAACTTTTTAGAACTGGTTATGAATTAAATTAATATTGCTAAGAAATTATATTATTGTTTAATCCTTTATCCAAGTGCAAGCAAACTTTGCATGTGAAGTATCTTCACAACTAGGCTACTTGTATAAAGAGACTAATGACTTCACATTAACTGCCTCACTATCCCATAATACAAAAGCACACATTCTTTTTGGGTGTGCAGAATCCTATGCATTATGGGAAGGGCCACTACCCAGACTGATTTTTCAACCTTTACTGAGGTCTCATCAGTGGCAGATAGATGATCCAGAAGAGATACTATGGTTGAAGTAATGCAGAAGTCACATATTTCCCACACACAAGTAGTGAAAAGAAGTAACACCTTATTATTAAAATACTCTGGATTAGAGCTAGTTGTTGAAAGTTTTTGTTTTTTCCCCACTTGATTATAAATTAAACAAGAATATAATTCCTTGGCATCTTTAATCCTTTATCCAAGTGTAAACAAAGTTTGTACATGAAGTACCTTCACAATTAGTCCATTTATATATGAACATTTAACAAATAGCTCTAATCCAGAGTATTTTAATAAGGAGTTACACCTTTTCACTATATATGACTTCTGCAATACTTCAACCTTGATATCTCTTCTAAGTCTATCTGCCACTGATGAGACCTGAAATAAAGATTGAAACTGGTCTGGGTAGTGTCCTGTCCTGAAAATACTTCAGGACAGTGCAAACTTTGTTTGCTTACACTTGAATAAAGGATTAAACCAATAATATAATTTCTTGGAATCTTTAATTTATAGTATGTATAGCCAAGTGGAAAAACTTCCAAAGGTTTCTTGCATCATAGTCAGGATTCGAATTCAGGTTTTTCCAACCAAAGGATTTGTCTAGACCAACTGAGCAATGGAAACTCTTACAAATTAATATAGTAATTATAAAAACCAAAAATTAGTAAATTATGTTTATGTGATATTTTTTACAGAACATCTGCAACATTATTGGTGCAACATTTCAAACATCCAAACAGGATTCTAAGATTAAGAAAATCTGAGATTTATCTTGGTATCAGCAGCTGGCACAGCTAAGTAGTAGTTTGAACAGAAAAGGACACTACATATTCAACACCAAACACGAAGATTAATTTCTTGATAAGAAAGGCAATTTCAAACTGAGTTATATGGGTAAACTTCAAGATGGGGAAATAGACAATGAAATTTATTTGTGCCTGTGATCCAAAAGAAAGTTATCCTAAGGAAACAGCAGAGTAAGAAAGGACACCCACAAGGCATACAGGAACATTTTGGGAAAATTTGAAGAAAATGGCAATGGTAATAAAAATGGTAAGTTCCTGCTAAATTTCTGCTCAGGATACAGAATAGTCATTACTTACACCATGTTCCAACATAAAGATGTGCACAAGTTCACATGGAAAAAAGACAAGGAAAAAAAAGCCTCATTGACTATGCTATTGTTGATAGTGATATCTTCATGCTTGTTCAGGATGCAAGAGGATTTGAAAGTGATTAGCACTTAGTTTTAATCAGGATAAAAATTCATATCACACTGAAAAGAACAACATATAAGAAAGTTGAGCAACTTTTAGAGGTAAACCGTTATAAACATTATTCAAGAAAAATGGAACAGTTCAAAAACAAGAACCAAACCTTGACGTCTGAGTGGCAAATTGAAGAAAACACTGATTAATTCAGTGTGGATAGAAAAAAAAAATCATATTGAAAGCTATTAACAAAAAAGTCAGCAGCTTCCCCAAAAAGAATACAGAGAAAAATGTAAGACAGCTAAACAAAAGTCATAGGAAGACCAGTAAGAATATCATCATTAATTTCCTGATTACATACCCCCTAGAGGTGTTCAAGGCCACTATGATGGCACTTTATAAGTATATGTTATTAAATCTCCTATCAACAATTTTCCTCCAAATTAGTCTATTACTTGTCAGCACTCCAATACTGTCATATCTAATATCTCATGCTTCTAAGATTTCTGATAATCAATCCACCTAAACCTTCTACTGGGCCTCTTTCTTGCCGTCGTGGCATCACACATCTGTTCTGCTAACCTTCTCTCACTCATTCTGTTTAATTGGTTATACCACCTTAAATCAGAAATTAAAGATGCTAAGAAATTATATTCTCAGTTTCATCCTTTATCCAAGTCTAAGCAAACAAAGTTTGCATGTGAAGTCACTTCATGACTGGGTTACTTATATGTAGATGCTAATGACTTCACATTAATTGGCTTAGTATCCCATAATGCAATGCACCTATTCTTACAGACATGTATAATGCTATGCATTATGGGAAGGGCCACTACCCAGACCAGTTTCGATCTTTACTGAGGTCTAATCAGTGTGTGAAACAGACCCAGAAGTGATACCAGTGACTTCACATGCAAACTTTTTTTGCTTGCACTTGGATAAAAGATGAAACCAAGAATATAATTTCTTGGTATTTATAATTTATAGCATAACCAACTGAAAAAACTTTCAACATCTATCTCTAATCTAGAGTATTTTAGTAATAAGATGTGACACCCTCTGTCTACTTGTATACGAAAATATGATTTCTGTTCTGCATTTCTTCAACCTTGGTATTACTTCTAGGTTTGGCTCCCACAGATGAGACCTCAATGAAGGTCGAAACTAGTCTGGATAGTGGCCTTTGCCATAGTGCATAGCATTATACATGTCAGTAAGGATATGTGCATTGCATTATGGGATACCAAGGTGTATAGAGGCTAATCACAAGTAACCCAGTTGTGAAGTGACTTCACAGACAAACTTTGTTTGCTTACACTTTGATGAAGGATGAAACAGAGAATATAATTTCTTGGCATCTTTAATTTATAGTAAAAAACCAAGTGAAAAACTTTTTAACATCCTAGATCAGCTCGGCTCACACAATCTTGAATGCTAGCAATGTCAAGTTATTTTCTAATAACTTTATTTTTAATATGATTTTGCCATTGATGACGTACTCACTCCTCTCATTTTTCTTAAAGCACTGATATTGAGTGCTTTATTTCTAACCTGCTCTCAGATCTGTAATTAAAAATGGGTTTGAAGAGTATCTTGTATACTGCTAGTTGGGTGTTTTGGCTAAACTAAATATAAACTCTAAATTTATTCAAATGGCTTTCCACCCTACTAGCTTTGCTTATTTAGATGGCTATTTCCAAATTTAATTTTTCATTTTCACTAAAAACTGCACCTTAATAGTTGAAAGATTTTAATTGTCCTATAGATTCTGCACTGAGAATGCAGCTGAAGTTTTCTATGTTCCTGCTTATTTTCATAGTTTTGGTCTTTTTGTTGCTAAAAGCTAAGTTGGATATCTCAAATTCTAATATCAGATAGATAAAGATGGAGATAATGTGCATCCATGTCTTACCTCGATTTTACATCGCACCATCTTCCTTTATTTTCTTCAATTCTAACTGCTGACTGTTAACTTACATTATGCAGAGCAATACATAGTCTATATTTAATATAGACTATGTATTGCTCTGCATAATGTTACATTTTTCAAACAGAATTGCAGTTTTGAAAATCTATTCTTTGGGCACCTTGTAGTATGCCTTTTCCAGATCTACAAAACTTAAGGTACAGATCCTTGTCATATTCACATGATTTCTCAACTATTTGTCATAAAGTGAAAATCACATCTTGAAAACCACCATTTGGCCTGAACCCAGTTTCTTCTTCTCCAAGTTTCTCTTTCACAAGTTTTCTCAATCTCTTTTCAAGTATGCTTGCATAAATCTCATCTGTACTACAGCAATTATTATTATGTGACACCTTGTAGGAGGCCAATGACTCATCTCAGGAGGGCACTCTACTCCACTCCGCTACAAACATCACCCCATCACTCATTACTAATTAATTCTCCTGCTACACACAACTACTACCAATGCCATCTACCACCCATCACCTCCACTAACAGTATTTTTAGTCTGTAAATTGCATGTGTTCTCAAGACTGTTTTGCCTGTAATTCACCTTTATTCCTTTTTTTTTTTTTTTTTTTTTTATAGATAGAAGCTATGACAGATCTACTCTAATCATCTAGAATTTGATCATCTGATTAGGCCCTCTGAATTATGCAGACTTTTAGACCTCCATATTTGAGAATTTCTGGTTGAATACCATCTATTTCAGCTGACTTTCCACATTTAAATTTTTTGATAGCGTCTACCTCAAGTATTGATATATATTCATTTGCATTCCTCATAAATTTTCTACCACTGTTCTCTCACTGCTTGTTTTGTTTTATCAATCTTTTAAAATAATTACTCCAGATATCTTAGGATATCCTTATCTTAGGTTTTCATGTTACCTTTATCATCTTTGATTCCTTTTACAGTACTCTTTCCTCCATTTGGATGATATATCCTTGCAAAGTGGTCACTCAGTAACTCAACAATTTTATCTGCTTCTGTCACCACCAGCACTCATTAAGGTTATTCTTCCTTTTACTTGATGCATACCAAAAGAATTCCTTGGGATTTCCTCTGGCCTGCTTGATTAGATTCTTCTCGTAATCTGAATTTGACTTCCTTATCATGCTGGTCATCTTTTTTGGCTAACCTTCATGAGGTTGCTGGTCACCTTCATCCTTATTTACCCTCCACAGCATTTTCTTCTTCTGTAGTTCATGCTTAATGATATTACTCATCCATCCAACTCCTACCTGGTTAACCCTCCTTACCTTAGGTATACAATTTAATACTGCTTCCTCTAGATACCCCATAACTATCTCCCATGCACTACTAACATCCCTTTCCTTTGTAGGGTTTTATGTCATGGCATAGATGCAAGCTTCCTCCTAAGTTTGAATCACCTGCCTTGTAGTTCCACATATACCCCTTCTTGACAGAATATGCCTCATGTTTTATAATCCCAAAGTCAAGGTCCAATTGACCAGGTCTAACACTCTCACACTCAGAGTCCCCCTCCATCAAATGCTGTCTCAAGCAATTATCTCTTAGTAGGTGTATAAATTACATTTCCTTTCCACCATGTGATATTTCTTTCTTCCAGTCTATACAACCATAGTTGAAGTCACCCATAATGATCTCTTGACCTGCACTTGTTGTACTAATTTGCCAATGCATATCTTCCAAATCAACTCATCTCTGAAACCTCCAGGCCTATAGCAGCAACCAACTATATATTTTGTCTTACTGGCTTGTTTCTCACACCAGACTGCTTCAAATGAACAGCCACCCTCCCACCTATCTCTTATTCTTTTTGGCTACAATTCATCTGCTATCATCAGCAGCCCTCCCCACCATCCTATCTTCTCTGAAAATACTAAACCCTTCACATTCTATCCCTGTAACTACATCATCTGCTGTTAGCCAAGTCTCCCTAATGCCTATAACTTTTGGCAAGGTTGTACTAGCCAATGCCAAAAACTCTCTTGTTCCTGATACTTTGGCATTAGTATGTAGGAAATGCAGCATCCCTTTAAGAACCCAATCACCTTAACTTCCTGAATTGACTACCTATTCAATTTCTGCTTGAGAAACTAGATTCTGCACTTGGACCGTCTAGCACTCACTTGCCACACGAGCCCCTTCACACACACACACACTCAGGTGCTCCTACCCAAATTAATTAAGTTTTCCTGAATTTGCTCTTCAACACGCTCAGTGAACAAAGCTCTCTCTCTCTCTCTCTCTCTAGATGCCTAACACCAAAACCATTTAGATGCAGTCTGTCAGCATTATACAAATCCTTCTTTCCATCAAGCACAAACAACAGATCTACAATCCACAAATCCTATATCATTCTTTCTATAGAACCTTATTATTATTATGGGCGACTCCAGGGAGGCCCTAAACATCATGTCCACGCAACTATTCGACATTCTCACAGTATCTATCATACCTTGCCTTGAACTCATTCACTGTCATAGCACCCACAACAGACTCTGGCAACTTATTCCACTCATTTACCACTCTAAAAGTAAAGAACCCAGCTCTAACACCCTTGCTAACCACACTCTTGCACAGCTTCCATAGCTGTCCCCCTAGTTCTCCCACCACCAGTCCTGATCTCAAAAATATCCTCTGAATTAATCCCATAGAAACCCTTCAGCAATTTGAATGTCTCAATCATATCTCCCCTTTTCTGCCTATCCTATCAATTTCTGCAACCCACAAATCTCATAAGGTTCATTCCATAGACCTGCTATCATCTTGGTCACTCGCCTCTGGATCTTCTCCACCTCCTCCCCATCAAGAAGAAACCTAGGTGACCAAATCAAAAAGAATCATGCCCAACATGGGGCATGATTCTTTTTGATTTGGTTATGCTTTCTTCTTTTCCACAACTGCCTCTAAGTTTTGATTATGCTTTCTTCTTTTCCACAACTGCCTCTTTTACCCTACTTAAAACTCGGCAATGATCACTTTCAATTTCAAATACTCTATATACTTTGTGTCTCAATCAATGTGAAAATATCGTTATCAATGATAATTATAATCAATAAGACTTTTTATTTTTTCTTCTTTCTCTCCACGTGAATTTGTGCACTTTTATGCTAGGTGATAGTGATGACTAGTCTGCTGTATGCCAAATGAACAAGTTTGTGAAGTGTTGTCAGATAGAGTTGTAATAATTTGTCTAACTCCTACACACACACACACACACACACACACACACACACACACACACACACACACACACACACACACACACACACACACACACACACACACACACACGCACGCACGCACCTATTAAGAGCAAAAATCAAACAATTTAATAAATATATAAATGAATGAAAATTATATGCTCAAGCTCGATAAACATTCATCGCATATATTAATTGCACTGTAATAACAGATAATAAGATTGTTTTATTTTCTATTTCACTATCCACTCACAGTATTAGAAGTACTACTATACAGAATTAAAATAACATTTCATGTTTGTTTGGCATCACTATTATTATTCTAACAACAAGCACTGAACTAACCTATACATTCGAAAATCATGTTCAGTAAATACCGGATTCTTGCCCTCTGTCTTCAGCGTTCTGTAATAAGATATATCATTTTATATTTTTATACACACACATCATTATATAACTATCCTTAATAAAAATAATATTAAAGAAAAATCTTCATTGTTGCAACGAGATCTAAATATAGGTAACTCTTGTTATACATGTGCTTTCATTATCCACATTTTTGCAAATGCATGATTTCATTTTGGTGTTTCCTATCCAAAGTAATGGAAGCTTCTGTATACGTGCCTTGTTTTCTACCTCAATCCACAGCACTCAGTATCCATTGTGTCCCTACTGCATTACTGGTCTATGAAGTTACTGGTCTATCCTTCATCATCATCATCTTCCTTATACCCTCTTCTATCTTGTGGTGTCAAGGGTCCATTGATCATCGGACCTCACTCTGTTTACAGGATAAGGTGGTCAGCCTTATGCCCCCGTGTATCCTATGGCCTGTAGTGCCGAGTTCTCAAGGCCAGTTTTGCCTGCTTTGCGGGATGAAAAACCCCAGAATAAACTGGGGAAAAAACCCTGCTGTCCAAGCCCAAGACTGGCTAACTTGGCTATGGCTGAGGTAGATCCTTCAGCTCCTCACGTCACCGATGGGAATCGAACCTAGGACACTCCTTCCCCAGGCATATGGTCACGAAGCACATAGCCACTAGGCTAACCGCGTGGGCTGGTCTATCCTTAAATATACATATTAAATATACATATAAAGATTAACAAAAGATGAAAAGCAACTGACACCATTTGTTGCAAGTTGCAGGTGGTTCAACTGCTACAAGAGTCATTATGGATTCCACAATCTCAACATGACCAGTGAGACTGCAGTTGTGAATCACATTGCCTCTAAAGAATTTCATGTCATGATTTCTTCAATGCAAAGATAGTAGAAGAGGTTATACAGGTGTTTAACCTAAATAAAAGTTTTGGAAGCATATGCCAGTTTAAAGCTGGCTAAAACCACTGCACTTTATTTTTTGGAGACAATGCTTCTGGTGACTACACAATATGATCTCTCATGGTGTATCACTCAGAAAACCAGTGGTGAATGAAGGGATATGTAAAGGCAAGATGGCCTGTTATTTGAAGACTGAATAACATCGCAGTGAATTTCCGTCTCCAAATCACAGGCATAAAATACTGAATATTTTATTCACTGCTCTTATACCTTAATATGTATGAAAAATAGATATATTTTCAATTAAATTAGTCTCAAAAGATTGAAATCTTACTTGTTTCAGAATGGAACTTCTATCACCCCATATTATAAGCCTCCTGTTTTCAAAATTTGTGGCAATTCTCTAAAATGCACCCCCCCCCCTCCAAGCATAACAAGAGTTAATTGTACAGATTCTAGTCCCAACATACATCAAAGTAAGCAATAGCACACACACAAAAGAAAAAAAAAAGGATTAAAATATTTTAATTCAAAATATTATTTCAAATCAAAGAATGAACACAGAAAAATTTTAGAATATGATGACAGTAAGAAAGTAATGTTTTGTATTTTCTTTCTTTTAATCTGAGTATGGCAGAAGGTATTACATGTCAATGAGTAAACAGTCGTAGTCTTGTTCCACAGATGCAATGGTCACATAAGTATTTCAAAATGGTAAATGTTATCTATGAAGCAGAGTAGCTGAATCTGGAGAGAAATACAATGATCAATACAGAATAGTAGTAGTAGAAACTGAAGAGATGTTGCAGAAAGTAAAAAATTGCATCAATAGAGTTTAACTCCCCCCCCCAACACACACACACAACAAAAAGCCACTTCTCGATGACAATGTTCGACCTCACACCAGTTTGTGCACAAGGGATGGAATTGCAACTTTTTGTTGGAGTGATCTTCTCCATCCAATCCACCTTGATCTGGCACTGAAAGATGAATTTTGAGGATCCAACATAAGAGTAGACTTTACAGGGTCAGCATACAGCATCTCACTCAATGATGGCCAAAGTATATACAGAATAGTGGAGATTTTGTTAATAGAATGCTCATGAAATATAAAGATTATTAATCCATGTAAAAACATTGTTAAATAAATTTTCTGGAAAAATAAAATAAATAGGACGTACTACTTTCACATTACCATACAAGCAGAATGTAAAATAATATTAGGAAATATTTCAGCTATGTATGAATTATCAAGAATACATTATGATTTGTTTATTACACTCTTCAGTAAATATCAGTTACAACTAAGAATGACTCTTATCTGGCACATAAAGGGAATGAATGCACTTAACCTGAAAACCTGCAATCTACAAATAGCAGGTTTTCAGGTTAAGTGCATAACTCCCATAGCCTAACTTTTCCAAAAGTTAGGCTATGGGAGTCCCTTTAGAAAACAGAAAGGCAGATCTGTTTTTTTTTGTTTGTTTGTTTTTTTCTCTATTTATGAATATCTTACACATTAAATTAAACCAAAAGCACTGACTTGATGGATAAGTACTAGATAATCAAGGATGACCTATAATCTACTATGCATGGTAGTTTTGCCATTCTCATACACTTTCCTGTAACATATGAACTGGTATCTCATTCAACCCCACAGAAATTGATTCGCTTTCTGAATAACTCAAATTTGTCTAACTCTATTCTCATCTTTATCTCTGTCATCCATCTTCACCATTTGTATCATCTTCACCCAGATGATACAAATTTGTAAAGTGATCACTCAGTAATTCGGCAATTTCTTCTGCTTCTATACCTCCTTATCATTAGTGTTTGTTAAAGTTATCCTTCCATATCATTCTTCCTTTTGCCAGTCATGTAGCAAAAGAACTCTTTGGGCTGCTCAGAAATCTAATTTTGCTTTCCACACCATGCCCTAACATGCAATGTACTCTGCACTGCTTAAGAGCCTGCTGACCCCTTATCTTATATATCCCCATAACATTTTCTTCTTTTGTAGCTACTGCTTAATGATGGTACACATTGCTTTATCTTCCACCTGATTTTTCCTCATAACTCTGGGGTATGTAAATTTGATACTGCTTCCTTAAACAGACCTTAATTTCCCGTGTGGAAATTATCAAAGGATATATGTGGAACTACAAAGAAGATTCTTGTGTCAAGCTCTGCTCCACTCTGCCTTCTGAGTTTTGACCTAAATATCATCTTTGTAGTTCTACATATATCCCCTTCTTAATTGAAAATTCCACATACCTATATTATGGCTTGGTTATAGACATCTGATGATATCACCAGAATCCTGGATAATTTCCATTACATGCTGTTTCAGGTCATTATAGCTCAATAGCTACATAAATCCCATTTCCTTTCCTCCAATGTATATCCTCATAGCTGAAGTCCTTCATAATAATTTACTCATCCTCTGAGCTAATTTGCAGATGCATGTCACCCAGATCACCTTTCGTTTCTCTGGCCTATAGTAACATTTGTCTTATTGACTTTAATCTTACAACAAATAGCCTCATAAACACTGCCTTCCTGACAAACTTCTACTTTTAGTGTTGCATTTATTCTGCTATCATTAGCAAAACCCCCTCTCCTAGTTCTATTCTATCCTCCCTGAACAATAACCCTTATATTCTATCTAAGCAAAACACTTATTAAAAAATTCAATTAAGTCATACTAATGACCATAATTTTTGTAAACTTCAAGAAAACCAAGACCAAAATCTCTTCACCTTTTTATTGATACTTCTGGCATTAATATATATGCATTGCAATAGACCCACGAGAGGGATCATGAAAAGACTTCCTTGAATTTTTTAATAAGTGTCTTGTTCAGATTTGAGACCTGAGAAAATACATTTAACGTTTTATTTCTATAATATTTCTCAATTTCACATTCACTCACCTCACGGGAGCCTATACACATGCTTACCTGCATCCTCTGAAACAGATTTAGTTTTCATTTTGCACAAAATATTCTAAGGCTATTGAAAAAACTTAGAAATGGAGGAAAGAGTATTGTAAAAGGAATCAAATATGATAAAGGTGACATGAAAATTGAAGATAAGGACATCCTAGGTGTCTGGAGTAATTACTTCAAAAGACTTAAATAAAACAACCAGTGACAGAACCATAGTAGAAAATTTTCAAGAGAAGTGCAAACAGGAATACATATCAATACTTGAGGTAGAAAATGTTGTCAAAAACTTGAAATGTGAAAATGCTGCTGGAGTAGATAAAATTATTATTATTATTGTTTTCTGAAACCTCCAGGAGGTCAAGGGCTCATCGAGGGATGCTATAAATCACCCAAACCAGTTCACATACCTTCCCTTAAATTCATTCGCACTAAATACATTCACTATCTCTCTAAAGGCAAACTATTCCACTCGCTCATTGCTCTATTCAAGGAAAAACCCAGTTCTTATCCCTTTCTTGACTGCAAATAAACTTAACTTTCACCATGGATACCCCCGTGTTTTCTTCCCACCTTCCATATAAAATAAAATTTCAGACGATATATAGCTTGGAGTGGTTATAGAACTAAAAAGGAATTATTGAGTTTGTTTGTTTCAAATGCCAGAAGTATCAGAAATAAGGGAGATAAAATAGTTTCACTGATTGAGTTTATTTGCCCCAAAATCATTGGAATAAGTGAAACATGGTTGAATGAAGATGATGTACTAAGGGAACAGAAAATGGAAGAATACAGTATTTTTCTCGAGGATAGAAAGAACAAGAAGGGGGGGGGGTGCTGATGATGATAGCAGGGGAATTATGTCTGTCCACATAAGGCAGACATGAAAGAGGGAAATAGCGGAAATGGTTATGAGGCAGTGTGGTGTAACATGGAGGTTGACAGGAAAACATTTAGTTGAATGTGGAGGATGGTGATGAAGAAATGTAAAAACAACCTGGATTACTGAACAAAGGAAGGGTGATTTGGTGTGTGTTATTATGGGTAATTTTATGATGGTATAAAATGATGGAATTTTATGATGGAATGAAGAGATAGCATTTGGGAATAAGTAAAGTGTTGAGAGTTGGTATCTCAGGTAGAACATAAAGTAGGACAAGGGAGGATCAAGAGTTTTAGATCAGATCACGAAATGATCACCTAGGTTGTGGCTAGCCATATGCAGACTTCTGTGAGGAAAGGATATATGTGGAAGTACAAGGCTTAGGAGACAGCTTGAAGCTATAGCATGGAATGAGAAGTTAAGTGGGTAAGAAAATAAACTTTGCTTGGGAACTGACAAAGAAATACATAACAGCATCAATGAGTGAATATATTTGAAAGGTCAAAAGGCTGATTAAGGTAGATGAAAAATGGAGGAATGAGGGGCTTAAGCATGAAAGCTGAAAGAAGAAGCCAGTTTGGAAGCAGTACAAGATGAATAATGGCAATAATCAGTTACATGAAGAGCATAAAGAACAAGCCAGGAGAGTGTTGGATTCTGATAATATAGGGTGACTAGTCTATATAACAGAAAACAAGATTTGTATCTTAAAAGGACATTCCCACATAATAAATATAAAATACATTTAGTTACTAGTGTATGGAACAAGAGGAATCCAAGAGAAAAAGCAAAAGAAAGTAAATGCACAAACTGGAATAGCAGGTGTGGAAACTATGTAAGATCTCATGGAGAAAATATAAGATCTGATTCCTCCACCAAAGGAACTTATGTTAAAAATTTTTCTTTAAAGAAAAATTTTTCAAAGGAAGAGTAAGCCTTTGTTCATCATCATCATCATCAAATTCCTGCCATGTACCCTCAAGGGGTGTACAGGATATGACAGTACTACATTAAAAAATTACATCATTACTAACTTCCTATCTACAATTTTCCTCCAAATCAGTCTGTTACTTGTCAAGACTCCAACATTATCAGATCTTATATTTCTATCATCTAAGGCACTTTGTACCGTATCAATCCACCTATATCTTGGTCTTCCTCTGGGTCGTTTTCCTGCCAACCTGGCAGAGAACACTTGTTTTGCCAATCTTTCCTCTCCCATTCTATTTAAGTGACCATACCATCTGAGATTAGCTCTGCTAACGCATTCCTGGATGCTGACAATGTCAAGTTCTTTCCTAATATCCTCATTTTTAATATGATATTGCCATTGATGCCATCTGTTCACGCCTCTAATCTTTCTCAGGACTCTCATATCTGCGGTCTCTAGTCTTTGGTCAAGTGTTTTACTTCTGACCCAGCTCTCAGATCCATAAGTTAAAATTGGTTTGAACACAGTCTTGTATATAGCTAATTTAGTGTTCCGACTAATTTCTTTCTTATTCCATATGAATTTATTCAATTGACTTCCCACGATACCAGCTTTGCTGATTCTGTTGTCTATTTCTATATTTAGTTTACCATCTTCAGTAAAAATTGTGCCTAAGTAGCTAAAATGTTTTACTTGTTCCACAGGTTCTCCATTCACAACACAGTTGACATTTTCAATGATTCTGCCTATTTTCATTGTCTTTGTCTTTTTATTGCTGACCTTCATACCATATCTATTACAACAGCTATTCAATTTAGTCAGAGAATCTTGCAGACTTGTAGCGGATTTATTTAGAAGTATAACATCATCCGCATAAAGCAAAGAGCTGACATTAACATCTCCAATTTTGATATCAGGTTTAATACCACATTCCTTCATAATGTGATCCATATAGATAATGAATAACAGAGGGGATAATGTACATCCTTGTCTCACACCAGATTTAACATTAAACCATCTTCCTGTACTTCCTTCAATTCTAACTGCTGACTCACAACTCAAATAAAGACTAAGTATTGCTTGATATAATGCCCCATTGACACCATATAACTGCATCGTATTGAATAGCTTCTCTCTTGGCACCTTGTCATATGCCTTTTCCAAATCGACAAAACTTAAATACAGATCTTTGTTATATTCCCATGATTTCTCCACTATTTGTCGTAAAGTGAAGATCTGATCCTGACAGCCTCTATTTGGCCTGAATCCAGCTTGTTCTTCACCAAGCTTTTCTTCCACAATTCTTCTCAACCGTTTCTCAAGTATACTTGCATAGATCTTGCCAGGAACATTCAGTAGGGAAATACCTCTGTAATTCTCACATTCAGTTTTATTTCCCTTTTTATATATAGGTACTACGAGAGCTCTACTCCAATCATCGGGAATTCGTCCCTCTGTCCAGGCTTTCTGAACTATGCAGTGCAGCCACTGTAAGACTCTTATACCACCATACTTCAGCATTTCTGGTCGAATATCATCTACTCCTGCTGCCTTTCCACATTTCAAGCCTTTGATGGCTTTTTCTACTTCAAGTATGGATATGTATTCCTGACTGCATGCCTGGTCAGTGTTGTTTACCACTGTGCTGTCATCACTGCTTGTTTCATTTAGAAGTTTTTCAAAGTAATTACTCCATACTTCAAGGATATCTTTTTCTCCCGTTTTCATTTCACCTTTATCATCTCTAATTCCTTTTACAGCACTCTTTCCTCCATTCCTAAGCTTCTTCAACAACCTCCAGAATATTTTGCCACCTTCTTGATATTTATTTTCTATATTCTTGCCAAAGTCCTCCCATGACTTTTGTTTAGCTAGTTTTACACACTGTTTAGCTTTCTTACATTTGTCTCTGTATTCTGTAAGAGTAAAAGCTGACTTATTTGCCAGGAACTTTTGATATGCTTTCTTCTTTTCCTTCACTGCCTCTTTAACTTCCTGTGTCCACCAGGGAGTTCTGATTTTTTTATCCTTGCACACAACCTCACCACATGCCTCTCTGGCAGAATCAATCAATGTTTCCTTCAGAGTTTGCCACTGAATCTCCAAGGTTTGATTCCTGTTCTCAAACTCTTTCATTTTCTTTTCAATAATATTTCTGTATTTTAGTCTACAGTTCACATCTGAGAGCTGCTCAACTTTTATTTGCTTTAAAACTTTCTTACTTTTCAATATGAAATTCAATTTTATCCTGCTCAAGACTAAATAGTGATCACTTTCAATTTCCAATCCTCTGTACACTCTGGTGTCCTGCACCAGGGAGAAAACATCACTATCAACAATAACATAGTCAATGAGACTTTTCTTATTCCTAGCCTCTTCTCTCCATGTGAATTTGTGCACATTTTTATGTTGGAACATGGTGTTAGTAATAACCAGTCCATGTCCTAAGCAGAAATCCAACAGATATTTGCCATTATTATTAGCTTTGCTCTTTTCTCCAAATTTTCCCCAAATATTTTTGTATGTCTCACAATCATTTCCTACTCTAATATTTAGATCCCCAACAAGGACCAACTTTTCCTTTTTCATTGTGTCAGTTGCTTTTTCTAAAGCCTCAAAAAATTCCTCCACTTCTACCTTAGTAGAACCTTCTGTGGGACCATAGGCACAAATAAGTCTCATTGTCCAGTTCCCCATTCTCATATTTGCCCACATTACTCTACTTGAGACTGACTGCCATTCAAGAAGATTAGCCTCGTATTTTGTGTTGAATACTATGGCTACCCCTTCTTTTCCTTGATTGTCATTGCCTGAATATAACATTTTGTATTTATTGCTCAGAAAGATCTCACCAGTTTTGGTCTTTTTTGTTTCAGTCACCCCTATTATGTCGATCTGGTACTTATCTAATTCCTCAGCTAGCTCCATTTCTTTGCCATTCAGGCTTCTTACGTTGATAGTACCGATCTTTAACTCTGGTGATGTTGAGTTGGGGTTTGTTTTCAGATTTGTTCCAGTAGCTGACTTTTCGCTGTTCGCCCTGGTTCCCTGGCGAAAACAACGGGGGCCTTGTTTAACCGGGCGACGCCCCAGCCGGCATGAAATTTTGTCATGTTGTACCATCATTTTTTATTTTGGTTTAACCAATAAGAATACAATTTGGTCGGCTAAATCCCAAATTGCCAGCCCATCCTCGTTCGTTCAGTATCAAAGTAGATACCCAACAGGGTGCACCACGAGAAGGTGAGGATTGGACATTAGGTCAGAAGCCCTGGTCGGTTCTCCGCATTCCTTTAAAGGCTATGTGGAGGTCTCCTCTCAGTTATACAGCTTTGACCCTTAAGCACCCTGTAAGCCTTTGTTGGATTCTGATAATATAGAGATTAAAGTAATTATTATTTGGTTCAGAATCCAACATGATCTTCCATCACAAAGGCTAAACTTGTAAATATTATTTAATGTAAACAACTTATTTTACAAATTAATATTCATATAACTACCTTAATTTTGTCTAATATTTAATTATTTAATCAAGATATATGTATTAATAATGAAAAGACTGTATTAAATATTATTAAGCTAATTTAATTATTACTATGTTAATATTATAAGAACTTGTATTTGATAATTTAACTGCACATTGTTTGAAATGTAAATATTCTCTATTTATTCCTGTTTGTAAAGTTTAACATTATGTAATAGCTCAATTTTATTATATTTTGTTTTGTTGTCATGGAAACGTATGTAAGTGAGCGAGCACGTTTTGGAACACCACGTGAGGTTTATTGAAAAGAGTTTTAGAAAGAATTCATGAGAAGAATTTAGGCGGGAAGAATGGATATAAAAAGGGAAGAACGTGGAAATTAAGCATTAGAGATTTATAAGAGAGAGATTGGCATTAGGTTGGAATCGGAGCATTCAGGAATCACAGTGCGATAATAGCGAGTCGGCAAGTCACTCAAGCAGCTCAATAAAGTCTACTAGTCGAGAGGCAGTTAGCTAATAAGTTGTAGAATAACAATTATAGCTACGGAAAACAGCTGGGTGACTAGTAAATAGACTAGCAATACTTGAGTTGAGATTTAATTTCAGGGCCGACCCTTCAAGGACACACAGAAACTTGAAGCATAGCACGAAGTAACTAGAGAATAATTAGAGGCAACAAAGTTGAGTTTAATGATAGCGGTGTTAAGAATTATGGTACCTAAAGGATTAAATTGATGTCGAAGGAGTAGGGAACTGTGCATATTAAACTTCAAGTTAAGGAATTATTGTGTGTTACTTTAGTACAAGAGTTGTTAGTAGAACACTGAATTAGTTAAGTGATGTCAAATGTAGTGCAAGCGGTTTCATCTGTGCAAGAACGTTTGATTGTGTGTATTGTGACCGTTAATTAATCCAGTTATTTCTAAGAAGATTTTTTTTTAAATGACTGCCATTAATTGATTAAAGTGTATACAGTTACAAAAAGTGTTCGCACATAAGTATATGAAGAAGGAAAATTGTCGGTAAGAATATTCCAACCATTAATATTCCTATGCAGAGATATGAGTGTGTTTCTTCCTAGAATTTCCTTATATTAACAGTAACTATTGAGGAAGTTAGCTAAAGTGTATATTTAAAAGTGTTTGTTTGTGAAGAGGTATTACTGCAATTTTTGTTTTTGTTGTATTTGGAACTTAAGGAACTGTGAGAAGACTGTATTATAGAGATAACAGATTACCATTGTATGAGTTGAATGATTGAATTTATCTGAGGAGTTAAAATGTTTGTGATATTTTAATTACTGATTTGAAGTTAAATGTAAAATTTGTGATTTTAAAATTAAATGTTTGTTTTTGTTAATCAAAAATTGTATTTTGCCTGAATATCTTTTACTGAACCATTCATAAAATATTCGAACCAAAGCGGGTAAGTTAAGTAAATCAAATATACTCGGGCCAGTATATATAATAACAACATATTAAGGAGAGATAGTTGAGAGTTGGTTTATCTTCAATTCTTGAACTAATTCAGATATAAAGTGGCGCAGTCTTTAAATATAAATTTTCTTTATATTTGAATTAGAAATCAACTTTCAACTTATCAATTAGTTAAGAACATCGTAACAGTAATTATGTCGGATCCAAAGTATAGATTAAGACGAAGTAGGATCCAACAAGATCAACTCAGTTAGCAAGGACAACAAAAGTGCAGTACGCATATGAATTGATGAATAAGGTGAAGAAAAACCTAGAGAGTTTTTTAGATATATAGCAAGCAGAGGGAAAAATGAATGGATTGATTGGTTCAAGTATACACTGTGGTTGGTCGGTGAATTTAGGGCTAACATAAAATTGGCGATTCTTGTCTGTTTTATTGCATTTTTCCCTTAGAAAATTTGTGTTTTATAGTATATTAGTGTAGATTTTAGTGTTTTATAACATATTTTTATTCAGATATTTCAATAATAAGTTTAAAATGGCACCAAAAACGTACAAGAAACATTATGCTAAGAAGAGCACTGCAGGCAAGAACAAGAAGGCTAGACCAGCTAATGAGGTTATCGGAGATATGGAGGAGGTTAATGAAAATGAATTGACCTCCAAAATAGCAAAATTAAAGCAGATCATCAGAGAGACAATGTGGGAATTACAAAAAGTCAAGAGGAATTTAAATGAACATAGGGAGAAAAAGAAAATTAAGCAGCAAAATAAGAAACAACAAAACACAGAAACAGGCAAGTCAAGAAGTAACAAAAATCAGGTAAGTAACATCGTCTGTAAAAAGAAGGATGTTATTTGGTATGATGACTATAATAAAACATGCTATTGATGAGCAAGTTATAACTTCGAGTTTTCCCAGAACGAAAATTAAGAATATAAAGGAAGCAATTCAAAAACAGAAAAGAAAAGTAAATGAGATTGTGGTGGTAGTAGGTACTAATGACTTAATTGGCAATAAGTTCAGAATGAGAGAGGACATGAAAGGGTTGTTGGAAGAGGCAAGAGTGAAGAGCGAGAGAGTGAAAATCATCAATATTTTACCTCGATATGATAAAAATGAATTAAGAATTGCTGTGATGGCAAAATTAGATGCGTGGGCTGTGTAGAAGGAATGGATGCGTGGAGTGAGTTTGAGGGGAAGATTGGATTTGTATAAGAGAGACAGCCTAAACCTGAATGTGGTTGGTATCAGGAGTCTAGAAAAACTAATAACTGGTATGAGATTTTTAACACAGAAAGTCAAGGGAACTAAATTATAAAGGGAGGAATGATGAGAATGCGAGTGTAAGAGCAACAATGTTATATAGCTGCGTTAATGACAGGAATGAGCTTTATCAAGGAAATGTTGACAAGGAAAGAATGATTTAGACTGTGTTCGTCCAGTTCAGACCCATCAAAAATGTGCAAAGATGTCTACATGTATAAGGCATTAGAGAAGAATGGAGATCTGCAATTTGTCCAACTATGTCATGCAGAATGCAGACAAGAGTATACAAAAGAAGATGCAGGTAGATTATTATGTCTGTACACAAATGCTAGGAGTATTAGAAACAAAGGGGTAGAGTTTGTTGCATTAGTCAATATGCTGAGACCTCAGATTGTAGGCATTAGTAAGACCTGGCTATCAGAATCAGACATACTAACTGGTACCGAGTGTGTAAAAGTACAGTATTTTTAGGAATACTTAACCAGCGTTGCAGCTACCACAACATGATTATTTTATGTGTAATTTAAACTAATACAAAATACAGTTTGATCAACTAATTCCCATACTGATGTTCTATCCTCTTTTATACAGTATTTTGCGTTTTATACCTAGTTCGCTGAAAGTGTGAGGATTTTACTGCTTGAAAGCAGTAAAATCCTCACACTTTCAGCGAACTAGGTATGTGTTTTTAACATGTGTATCTTAAATATACACAAACATTAAATTATACTGGTGTCAAAATTCTATGGATGAACACCATTTCTGAGGATTAAAACTTCAAATTCAAACAAATCAGTTTGTGGAAATTTCAATAACTGATGATTTGAGTAGAAAGTGGGTATACACTCAGGATATAAGACAAAAGGCTGCGCTAAGCAAATTGTGTTTAAAGGAAGCTCTTATCGTGAAGGAATAAAGTTGCAAACTTGGATGTCTTGTAATGTTCCAAAGACATCATCTAGATGATTTCACCTAGGGAAGAATTATTGCAAAGTTCGAAGAGGATGGCAGAATTACTGAAATTTCCAGAGAGTTTGTTGTATTCAAGCTCTGGGCAGCATTTCAAACAACCCATGGAATGTGCTCCAGACATTTGCTAAGAGGTGGCCATTTCTCTACCATGGAGCATGAAGACAGATTTTTTGATTATAATAGCACAACATAATTGATGCACCGTGGCAGGTCAGTTTGCAAGTCCTCTCCATTCAAGCAAAGGTATGCAGATATCTTGACAAACTGTGGCAAGATGTCTGTGACAAGTAGGTCTTTATGCCCAAAGGCATATAGTCCACATCCCTTTATCCATAGTTCATCATAGAGCACATTTTCAGTGGCATTGTATCCATAAAAAATGAACAAGATACCAATGGGCTAATGTACTCTTTACACATAAGACATTTTAGTCTTTCCTCCGATTCTAGATGATGCCTGATGCTCTTGAAAGGAACAGATATGGTGGTGCTAAGGTAACAGTGTAGGGAGGCATTATGCTTAATGGATGCACAGAGCTACAAGTGCTGGAAAAAGGGACTATGATTGCTGAACGATATTGCAATGAAGTTCTTCAACATCATGTTGAATTGGTCTGTGGTTCTGTAGGAGAATTCATTTTTATGGATGGCCCACCAAATCGTACACGAGCAATGAAGATACTTATAGAGACAGAAAACATTAATTGAATCAAGTGGCCAGCATGCTCCCCAAATCTCAACCCCCATAGAACACGTTTCAGATGCAATAGGGAGATGCACTGCTGCTCGAAATTCCCCTCCAGAAAGCAAACTAGTCCTATCCATGCTCTGAAGGAGGAGCAGGCCAGTTTGTCTCAAGAATTCCTGAATCACATGGTGCTAAGCATGGTACAACATTGTGTGAGCTGCATCACAGTTCAGGGTGAACATACTGAAATATCTCTCCTCACAGTTTCTCTAAGCATTGTAAGTTAATTCCTTAACTATGTCCTTAGGAAATTTGTAACTTTTTGTACAAAATTTATAACATCGTGTGTGTGTGTGTGTGTGTGTGTGTGTGTGTGTGTGTGTGTGTGTGTGTGTGTGTGTGTGTGTGTGTGTGTGTGTGTGTAACATAGTTTATTAGTAAGCTGGCAATAAATTTATGCCCACGTTTGGCTGTAGTCATGAAAATTTTCTCATCAGGTAAAAATATAGTTCAGAGTAAAGAAATTTGTAGTGAAAAAGACAGACAAATTACTTGACTGGGAACAAGGAGAATGTACGATTGGATACCATGATGTTGTTGAAAAGGATAGTGTGGGTGCAAGTACTGATCATTATAACTCTGCACTTGCATATTGAAGGTTAGCTTTTGGACACCTGTGTATAATACTAATTTTGGCTAGACTAAATTACAATCAAGTAATTTTAGCAAAGTAAATTTACTTTGCTAAAAACTAGTGTTGCATGTAAACACAATATATTAACTGTGCATGAATACTATATATAAATAATAAATCAAATTTGCTTTTTCACATTATAAATTCATCAACAACAGAAACTAGTAATTTGAAACAAACTAATTTTTACATTCATTTACATAAATAAAAATACTGTAGAGAATCTATATGCATATACTGATGGTCTACAAATGTACTACATATCATTGCTAAACAAAGTCTATTTTCATCACTTACTTGTAGATGTTGATAAAACTGTCACCATGTGATAAAGCACCAGAATGAAGATCGAGTATAGAGGCACCACCCAGAGAGCCACCAAACTGCAAACCCTTTCTGGCAATTCTAAAATGATGACAATTATATAAATCTTGTTAGTATGAACCCATTAAATGGTTTTCTAATATGAATGAAAAACATCTGACATGAAACTGTACATAGAAAAACAATAAATAACCGTTTTTAAATTGTATTACTAGATGAATAAAAATGTAGCATTAACAGCTCATGGGAAATATGGATTTATATTCCTGAATAAAGTAATTACACGCAATCTACACATCCCCCAACAATTGTCAAAGAGGAGGAATACACAAACCCCTCTTGAAGTATCTGGAAGCTTTTGTAAGCTCTTAGCAGAGCTTAAAACAGGAAACAATTTAAATCATAAATAAAATTGCTGTTTTCTCAACATCAAGCCATTCTACCAATGGTAAACATAGTATCATCAACATAACCTAATGCATGCCCTTAAGAGGAGTACATTATTGTATGCATATTTACAATTATATACAATTTTTTCACCAAAAAAAGTTATATGTTGTCCAATTTGATCAACTTACTTTCTGCCTCCTAAGCAGTTCAAACTGAATCAATCCATCTTAATCATCCTCTTGTCTTTAGCATATCATTTTTTGCATCTAGAACTTTCTAACTTGTTTACTAACCTTTCATTTCCCATTCCACTTCACTAAGTGACCACTTTATCGGCTCTACAAGAACATTCTTGAATATTAATAATGTCAAATTCCTTCCATATCATCATTCATAAGAAAGTTCTACCCCTTCATGCCATTTAGAACTCATATCTATGTGTCTGATCAGCTCTTACGGCTGATCAATCTGCACAGCTTTTTCAACTGACATATAATGGAGAAATTAACTTTTATTGTGCCTCCTTGAAAACAAGCATAAAAGTTATAATTAAAATTTTAATGTTTCCAGTATAACAATAAAATTTCATTTTAATAATAAATTATGCAATTTATCTTTAAAATATGCTGCAAAGAGCTCTGTTTTCTAGTAAAAAGATTCAAGGTCGTCTTTAATTTCAAAATGTTTAAACCTAAGGTGACGTCTAGCTCATTCTTCAAGCAATCAACAGTCATGATGTAGATCTGACCAGTTTGAATATCTTCCTACTCCAGATGCATCTGTCCAACATACACTGCTGCTTCAGTCAATCTACCTCTTTTCTTAACACTTTCTAGATCACTCAACATAATCTTGTTGACTAACCAAATGTCCTGCACTCTGACCACATTGTTGAGCATAAACAATAAGTTACACTTTAATGAAATGAATTGAAATAAAGATTGTTGAGCATAGTCTTTCCTTATATAAAATGGTGTAGTGCTAAGAGATGGCTGCCCACTCCTCCGACATATCTCATCATTATTAATAAAGTCAAACCATCTTACTCCCAAAATACTCGTTAAACACCACTGATCAAAAGCAACAAGTCTCCGATTATAACTCTGATACAATGTCTATGTCTCAGCTCCATAATGCAAAACAAAGAGAACAAGACTATTGTAGATTAAGTTTTTATTTTGATTGATATTGTCTTTCCAAACTTTCTACAATTTTTTGTACACTCTTGAAGCAGTCCATAATCTTCTATCCACTTCATTCCTCACTTCACCAATATTGGTTACACAGCTACCAAAATAACTGAAGTAAGAGACTCTCTCTCTATAGGACATGCTGTACCCCTGCTAATATACCAAGGAATACCATCCACACTGTGATTCTTCAGAAATATACAAGTTCTTGATTTTGGTTTGTTTCTTTGTATTGCTGCTGTTACAAATGCATAATATTGCACTTCGATGATTAAAGTGCAAAGCTGAACTGAAACAAATTTGTCATATTTCTTTATGATGGGTCTGTATATGAGAGGTTGGTTAGTCAACATGTATGGGAAATGATTTGAAAAGGGAGAAATTTGTTTATATAGGATTTGTAAATCTGTGCACTGTATTCCTCAAGGAACATAGGAGGAGGGATGTTCCAGTGCACAGCAACAGCAGAGAAGGGGGGGGGGGCATTATTGATGATAGTTCTCATGAACATTTATTGCAGAAATCTTTAAAGAAGATGAATAGAGCAGAAACTAAATATCTGTGTAAAAGCAGTTACAGAGTGAGTTGATAAGGAGTTGTTAATTAATCTAACCTTTCTTCTGTATTACACTGAGTATTTTTAGGAAGCTCTTGGGAGCTTCCGTAAAATAATGCCTTTGAGAAAAATAATAGAAAAACTCCCTTTTTGAGTCATGAATGTCAAGGAGACAAAATGTGTGGTTATAATGTCAAATGAGACTTGATGTAAGGTAATCCCAAGGATAGAAATCTCATCCTACCTAGAGATTTGGCTGTTGTCAAAGGTTAGCAGATGAAAATGCCTGCTGGATATCGGCATATCAGGTCATCCTAAAAGTAATGTTTTTTATACTGCACTTGTTCAAACATGTCTCAGCTTGTCTAAACATGAATTTTTAAAGCTTGATAAGTACTGCTAAGCTGATACAGCCTCATTTTAGGAATTCCATCTTGCAAGAACATCATACATAAGTTATTGTTTAAATAACCTTTTATTACTATGGAGGTCACTGAAGAGTATATTAGGCACATCATGCTTTAAGAGTTCAAAAAAGGCAACAATGCTAACACTGTAAAAAAATTTGCAAGAAGTGTATGGCAATAATGTTTTGAATGTGCAAAAGAGCCAGCAGTGGTTCCAAAAATTTTGACAAGAGGATTTTAGCTTGAAAGACTCTCCTCACTCTGGGTGCCCTGCCTCTCTCAATAATCATGCAATAGTGGCTTCCAGCCACTATTGCAAGAAATGCCAATGCAACTGTTGAAGATTTAGCAAAAGATCTCAATTCATAGCCATCGACCATCCATCGCCATCTGCAAGAACTTGAAATAGTGTCTAAGCTTGGCAAGTAGGTTTCTCATGAATTGACAAGCATCAATCTAAGACAGCATGTTTAAAAACATCTGCTCTTCATTCTCAAGAGGTTCAAATCTCCCTTTTTGAGACATGTACTCACTGGTGATGAAAAGTGGATACTCTACAAGAATGTTAAGCACTGAAGGCAGAGTTCATTCAAGGAAACAGGCTAAAACTCAGCCAAAACAAGATCTTCACCCTCAGAAGGTTTTGTTAAGTGTTTGGTGGGATATGGCTGGTATTATACACTTTGAACTCTTGCCACAAAAACAAAGAATCATAGCCGAAGTATATTGTGAACAACTTGATTGACTGAATGAAAAACTGAAAGAAAAGAGGTATTCTCTGGTCAATCGAAAGGGTGTTGTTTTTCACCATGATTACGCATGCCCTCATAGTGCAAGAATCACCTGTTCCAAGATTGAGAAACTCGGGTGAGAAAAGCTTCCACATCCTCTGTATTCTCCTGATTTTGCAACTTCATATTACCACTTATTTTGAAGTTTGCAACATTTAATTAATAATGAAAAACAACATGACATCAGAGGCACTGAAATTGAGTCTATGTGACTCAAGTTTGGTAATTCATAGAAATCTATAGCAGTTAAATCAGTTTGTTCAATGGGAGGCAGGCATACCTTCAAAGTGTACCCACTGGTGCAATTAAGCAATTCTCCTGGAATTGGATGCAGTACAGAATGCAGTCACTTGTCTTCAAGAAGTAAAATTCTTGAAGACAAGTGACTGCTGTATTCTCTGTATACTGCACAATGTTAGATGTGAGAATTAAAAAGCAGGTTTTTAATTCTCACATCTGTGAGAATTAAAAACCTGCTTTAAAAAGAATTAAAAACAATTATGCCCACTGGTCAAAAAGTGTCAAGGGGAGTCAGGTATTATTCCCTGAGCAGAAAAAAAAAAAGGTTAATTAGAAAGAATGGAGGTGATTCAAAAACATTGAGGGTATCAGAATTTCAATACATGTCCTCTAGCAAATGTCATAAAATATATTATGGGCATTTTTCTGCTTCATCAACCAGAAAAAAGGGGAAAAAAACACCATATTGTCTTCCTTCCTTTTTTTAAGGAGGAACGGTGTGCAGTCTTTCGTTGTTCAGTTCAAGATAATGATATTTCTCTGAGAACTGAATGTTGAGCAGGAAAAGCAAATGAACAATTAAATAAACGTTTCTGGTACTGAAACCATCATTGCAGTTGCAGAGACTGAGTGTTTAACTATCAAAAGGAATGCATTAGAAACTTTGGATTTCTGAAACTTAGGAGGGAATCCCTACTGGCCATGTAGGACAGTCAGAACTGTGTTTTGTAGGCACTGAAATTGACAAGTCCCCATCAAAGAATGATTTGGAGATCAAAATTTATAGTTACAAGACTTTGTAAGTTGAGGCAGTTTGTCTGGTGGTACAAGGTTTGTCAAGTGATTAGGATGGATGTAGTGTACTGTCATTGGAGAAACTAGGTACTGGATTGGTGGCCAACTGGATAAGTCACAGGACACTCATATACAGAAGGAAGAGAATGAGTGAGAGGAGAGGAGAGAACCTTGAAGGATCCCAGCATTAGATGCATAGCTGGAAGATAGGGAACTGTCCACCATCACATGCAACATGCATCCAGTGAAAAAACTAGCATCGCAGTTGCAGATGTCACAGACCAGACCAAATGATGGCAGATTACTTAATATACCCTTGTGCCATACCCAGCTAAAAGCCTTGGCGATATCAAGTGCAACCACTTGAGATTCACCAAACTTTTCCACTTATCCAAAGGAGGGTAACACAGATAAGCAGATCCCCTACTGATTGGCTGAATCCATACTGGCGATGTATTAGTTGAGTACCTGTCGTGTTGTAAGGTAGCACAGGAGTTGGATGTTTATGGTTCTTTCCATTACTTAAGAGAGGACTGAGGTAAAAGAGAGAATTGAGTGATAGTTTGATGGTAAGAATGTATCATCCTTCTTAGGAATCGGTGGGCTAATATTTAGGATGAGGACAGATACCAGAAGAATAAGAGAGCATAAAAAAATAACACATAACAGGAGTCAATTCTTGGGACATGCAATTCTTCAGGACATGCTATCAGAACTAGAGGACTTTCTGGTATCTAATTTGGTATCGAAAGAAAACCTGCCATGTTGTACAATCATTTGAAATTTTGGTTTAAGCCAATAAGAATACAATTTGGTCAGCTAAATCCCAAATTGCCAGATCATCCTCGTCCATTCAGTATCCAGGTAGATACTTAACAGGATGCACCACAAGAAGGTGAGGACTGGACATTAGGTCAGAAGCCCTGGTCGTTTCTTCGCATTCCTTTGAAGGCTATGTGGAGGTCTCCTCTCAGTCATATAACTTTGACCCTTAAGCACCCCTTATGACAGAGAGGTGCAAGAAAGAAGCTATTCCAAATGCTACAGTTATATGGTATTAATAGGGCATTATATTAAGCAATACTTAGTCTTTATTTGAGGTTGTAAGTCAGCAATTAGAATTGAAGGAAGTACAGGAAGATGGTTTAATGTTAAATCTGGTGTCAGACAAGGATGTACATTATCCCCTCTCTCTCTTATTCATTATTTATATGGATCACATTATGAAGGAAAGTGGTATTAAACCTGATATCAAAATTGGAGGTGTTAATCTCAGCTCTTTGCTTTATGCAGATGATGTTATACTTCTAAATAAATCTGCTACAAGTCTTCAAGATTCCCTGACTAAATTGAACAACTGTTGTAATAGATATGGTATGAAGGTCAGCATTAAAAAGACAAACGCAATGAAAAAAGGCAGAAATATTGAAAACATCAACTGCATTGTGAATGGAGAACTTATAGAACAAGTAAAACATTTCAGCTACTTAGGCACGATTTTTAGTGAAGGTGGTAAATTAAATATGGAAATAGACAACAGAATCAACAAAGCTGGTATGGTAAGAAATCAACTGAATAAATTTATGTGGAAATAGAGAGAAATTAGCCAAAATGCTAAATTAGCTGTACAAAACAAGACAGTGTTTAAACCAATTTTAACTTATGGATCTGAAAGCTAGGTTAGAAGTAAAACACTTGACCAAAGACTAGACACTGCAGATATGAGAGTCCTGAGAAAGATTAGTTGCATGAACAGATGGCGGCAATGGCAATATCATATTAAAAACTAGGATATTAGGAAAGAACTTGATACTGTCAGCATCCAAGAATGCATTAGCAGAGCTAATTTCAGGTGGTATGGTCACTTAAACAGAATGGGAGAGCAAAGACCCAGAGGAATACTAAGATATAGGTGGATTGATACAGTAAAAATCCCTAAAAATCAAACAAATTAATTACTACATAAGACAGTATAAACAAAAATCATACGAAGAAGAAAAAGACATAGACACTAAAATATCAAACTTTGTCAAAGTAAATGGCATAATAAACAGTATATTTAAGTCATCCCTGGTACAAAAACACACTAGAATCAGACTATATAATGTCTTGTCAAAACCAACTCTACTATACGGAAGCGAAACATGGACCATGAAAAGGAAAGATGAAAAACGAATTCAAACAGCAGAAATGAAGTTCCTCAGAAAAACAGCTGGATATACCAAGTGGGACCACAAAACAAATGAAGAAATCTTACAATCCCTAAAAATCAAACCAATTAATTACTACATAAGACAGTATAAACAAAAATGGCTAGAACATTTAAATCGAATGGACAACAGCAGAATACCAAAAATATTATACAGATACAAAATAAATGGAAAAAGAAGAATCGGAAGACCAAGAAAGAGATGGCATGAGACCGGAACAGGCCACATAGCCTATATTGCATGTTAGGAAGAAGAAGAAGATAGAGTAAAAAATGCCTCAGAAGACAGAAATATAAGACCTGATAATATTGGAGTCTTGACATTTAACAGACAGATTTGGAGGGAAAATTGTAGATAGGAAGTTAGTAATGATGTAAATTTTTCATGTAGTGCTATCATATCCTGTACACCCCTTGAGGGTATATATCAGGAATTTGATGATGATGAAGAAAGTCTGCATAAAGAGGAAATAACTTCACAAGTAATAACTGTCTCTCAATCACAGGAAATATATTAATTGGAAGTAGGTTATCATTTCTTTCATTGTTAAACAGAGAATTGCATTTATTATAATAAAATTATGAAGACAACTACCATGTTAGAGAAATAACTTCAATTTAATATAAAAAATAAATAATTACCCAAAATTTTGACCTTCATATCAAGGTTATCATCTGTGGTATTCAGATTATTACCAATTCCAAAAAATAAATAAATATGTGTTGTTGTTTAGTGACCTTAACATACTAACTGGCTCTTTTTCTCTTCTTTCAGCAGATGTAACTTCACAGTGGTAAATTCTTTTATGTTGTTCATCCAACTCTTTCACTATTTACCTCTCCTTCTCAACCTTCCATAGCATAACTGCTTTTTTCAAAAATCATATGCTTACATAATATATCCAAGTTACATCAACTTCTGTTCAGCAATCAATGCCTCCAAACTCTTTAAGTTCACTAAAACCTTTTTGTTAATCATTCCTGCTGGTCCATGGGAATCTTAATAGTCTACAACCATATTTAAATAAATCAATCATGTCTTTTCTTCTTAATGGCCCTAACTTTCAAGACATTATTAAGTCTATCTTTTTATAATTTCTGTCAAGTTCGTAATCAAATTCCTGATGTGTATCCATGGAGGGGGTGGGGGATATATTGCATGTTATAATAGCACTACATGAAAAGTTTACACCATTACTAACTTCCTATCAACAGTTTTCCTCCAATAGTAATTTATTATCTGTCAGGACTCAAATATTGTCAGTTGTTATATTTTGATCTTATAAGGCACTTCTTACTGTATCAACCCACCTAGACATGCACTGCTAGCCTTTCCTCTTCCTTTGATCAAGGTCATCTGAAGTATCTAGATTATTACCAATTCCAAATAAATCAATGAACGAATATGTGTTGTTGTTTGATGACCTTATGAACATACATCTATATTGGTCTATTTTTCTCTTCTTTCAGCAGATGAAACTTCACATTGGTAAATTCTTTTATGTTGTTCATCCAACTCTCTAGATTCACCTGAGGATAGCTGTGCTCACACACACTGCTATGCCACGTTCCTAAACTTAGTGACATTGTTAGTGTGTTTAGGAACGTGACATAGCAAAAAATATTATAATTCTAAATAGAATGATACACAGTTAAAACTTTAATGCTACCTGTAAACTTTCTGCAAAAGTGAAGAACATTTAATCCCTCCCAGTGAATTCCTCTCCCACTGGGATGTACTTATAATTTACTTTACGTTAGTGAAACAGGATTGTGATGACACAGAAAAAGAATCCAAACAACACATCAAATTTAATAATTTTGGTAAATTAGGACTCACTGATCATGCCCTTAACACACTACACCAAATGGACTGGAAAAGAACCTGCTCTTTACATTGCATACTAAAACTTGGCATGACTGCATATTTAAGGAGGTCAATAAAATTCTGATCAATCCATCCTAATCTAAATAATAGTGGTGGCCTAAAAATCCCAAGAATATGGATGGCACACATTCAGTCCACACTGCTTCTGTTTCAAGTTCTCCAGAAAACCTTCTCTTCAAGACTTGAGGCAATAATTTCAGCTCTGATTTCATTAATTGGCCACCATTAATGCTATGTTTATTTTAATTATTTTAGTGATCATTAGCCAAACAGTTAACAGGGTTCTAGTTTTGATGCAATGGATTTTTCCACCATAGATCAGGCCACTAATGTTGACAAAATTAGTGATATTTTAGCATACTATGTGTGATGTAATGTAGGTTTTCTATTTGTATATATATGTACCCCAGATTACATTGGGTAATTATCATAGTTTACATTAAATTGAAGTCCTGAAGATAGTTAATTAAAAGTCTCTTACTACAAGCAGATGATAAGAATTTCTGTATAATATCAAACCCAACCACACATAAAAGGATACAAGACGTATAGCATATAATGCTGGGTACTATATCGATGGTGCAGTACTGCAGGAAGTGGATGAGATTACAGATTAGGGAGTGATGGTTGACAGTAGACTGAAGCTTAGTGGGCATATTGCTAGTGTTGCAAAGGCTGCGCATCATATTGTTGTTATGATAAGAAGTACTCTAACATGCAAGGATAAGGAAGTGGTTATGCCACTGTATAAAGCACTGGTCAGACCACACTTGGACTATTGTGCTCAAATCTGGTCACCTGGTTTTCAATGTGATGTGGAGACACTGGAGAGAGTCCAGAGGCAAGTGACTAAGACAATGTCAGGAATTTGGAATGCTGGTTATAGAGAGAAGTTGAAGAAATGTGGACTGCAGAGTTTGGTGGATAGGAGGAAAAGAAGTGATGTGATAGAGACATTTAAGTTAGTAAGAGGATTTTATCAGATTAATCCAGAGGGGATTATAAAAAGAGTAGAAGGTGAGAGGGGAAGATCCAGAGGTCATCCCTGGAAGTTATGTAAAAGTGTGGTGAAGAGGAGTGTGAGAAGTAGATTTTTTACATGGAGAATTGTTAGTGAATGGAACGCATTAACAGAATGTGTTGTTGATGCAAGAAATGGTAAGGATTTTAAGATTCTATATGATAATTATTTGTCAGCTGAATGAACTTCCTACAATGAGTCTGTCGACTCCATGGAAGGTGTGATGATAATAATAATAATAATACATATAACATACAATATGTGTTAATTGATTGTTTATGTTATTGGTAAGGCTTCCAGTCAACAGTAGGCTATTAGTAGTAAAGTTTTTCAGGAGTCAAGTTATATGCGGATTTTTGGCTGTGTGGAGAAATATTTTCCAAACAAAATTTGGGCAGGTCCTTATACCAATGATTCCAAAATCTTCATAGGTATTGTAATGCAGTAATTGCAATTTGTTAAAAATAATACATCTCTATAATAATTGTTCAATGCCATACAAAACACATATCGAAGTGAAAACCAATGATTTTTTAATTGATTTTGATTTTTATTGGCACAAAGACATCAAAGGTCATACTGTATCAGGACACAGGTCACAGCAATACATATGGTAATTGGCTAGTAGGAAAATCAAACACATCTATGCCTTGGCCAGATTCGAACCTGCTGCCTCTTGACTGGAGAGCAGATACACTAACTACTCAGCCAAACTTTGGTCGATTACCTATAAGTCTAGATGCAGTTAAAGAAAGGCCTCAAAGGGCAATAAAGATTACACTGCTCAAAAAGCCTAGCACAATGATGGTTCCCAATATTTTTAAAATTTTAATTCGTTACATTTTAAAGTGAACAAAAGGACAATTTCCAGTTTACCTCCAAAGTAGTCATTTTTTCCTGTGCATAAGTTGAACAAAATTCATCTCTGAAACACTCTTACTAGCATAGGTATATGCAGAAGAGCTGAGCAATAAATTTATCAACCCTCTCCTACAAAAACTTATGCACAATATTATGGTATATTTTTTTTTCTTTGAGTAATTTGATTTATAATACCAGCATCCCTCTGAAATGCCATGAAAAATGGTTTTCATTCATAAAATTGTAATAATACTCTTAGAAAATGAGATAATTCTTACTGCAGTAAATGAGCACTTTCTTGTGGTGATATCAGTGTATCTGTTACAAGTCTGCCACAGACACGAGGAGCACAACCTGCAATTGAAAGAAAGAAAAATTTATTTCAGTTTAGTATATTTATAACTTTTATATTTATATCAAAAAAAAATATCCAAAAATTACAATATATTAAAAAAAAAAATTGCTTAAATCAGTGGTTGTCTTATATTCTGGGTATAAAATCAAGGACCAAGAGTTTTAGATCTGATAATTTCATCACAGAATGTGATAGTGAGTGAAGTTTCGCACTTCCCTCCAGTTGTTGAGAGTGATTATGAGTCATAACCTGGGTTGTGATTAGCCATATGAAGACTTCTGTAAAGACATTCTACTAGATGATGTTAAGGCCATTAACATCATGTAGTAGAACGAGATGATGCTAATGGATGAAAATGGTAGAATGATAACTGCTGCAGAAGACATTGTTGAGGTATTCAGTAAACAATTTATAATGGTGTTTCATCCTCATCAAGGTGAAATCATGAAAACCTCAAATATAGAGGACATAGGAGAAGATAGCTTAATTGTCAGCAAGCAGGAGGTATTTGAGGAAATAAATAACCTTGATGTCAATAAAGCAGTAGGATTTCATAACATATCATCATGTCTCGAGGGAATGTTCCAGGGAATTCACAGTAGTTTTACAACAGCACAGGTTCAAAGAGAGTGGAAAGGTGGTGAAATTCTTCCACTGCATAAAGTGGTGATAAGGCTGTGGTTACAAATAATAAGCCACTCTATACATCTGGAGTGTGTGTTAAGGTACTGGAGAGACTCCAGTACCTTGGAGAGACTAGTTCTCACTTGATAACCTCAGTATTCTCTGAGGTTCAGCATGGATTTGTGAAAGGGAGATCATGTTTCACTAACTTACTTATGCACTATAACAAGGTGACAAATTCCTTGGACAAGGGAGATGCATATACAGTATGCTTAGATTTTGAAAAAAGCTTTTGATAGACTGCCACACAACAAGCTGTTAAATAAATTGAAATGGATGGGATTGGATAACAGACTTCTGAGTTGGATCAGTGACTGGCCGTCAGATATCAAAAAAAATTGTACATGGGGAGGGGGGAGCAGTATCGCAAAAGAGGAAAGTCAGTGGTGTGCTGAAGAGGTCAGTTCTGGGACTATTGCTGTTCAATTTGCATACCTAATGATATTGGGATGTGTTTAACGTGATAAGCAGCTGTTTGCATATGATGCAAAACTGTGAAGAGCAATGCAGAGTCAAGCAGATGTTATGGCCTTACAGGAGAACTTTAATAGATTATGTGAATGGACAGGTAAATAGAACTGTCAGTTCAATGTCACAGAGTGTAAGTTTTGAAATTTAGTGAGCAATAGTGTGATGCAAAGTATACACTTGGTGAGGAAACTTTAAAGGAAGAAGAGGAAATAAGAGATCTGGTAGTGGTGCTGTGTAAGGAACTGAAATTCAGAGACCACATTGCACAAGTTGCGAAAATGTCACATTGGATAACGGCAATGATATGGAGGACCACCCTGACACAAAAATAAAGAGTAATGTTATGATGCCATTGTATAAGGCCTTGATCAGGCCTCAATTGGATTATGGCACACAGATTTGGTCACTGGATTTTCGTGGTAATGAGAACATGTTAGAAAGGGTACAGAGAAGATCCACAAAGGTGGTCAGTAATCTTTGGAATGTGGAGTATGAGGACAGATGGAGAGAATGTAAATTGCAAATCCTCAGTATTGATTAATATAATCCCCATTGACACCATATAACTATAACGTTTTGAATAGCTTTTCTCTTGTCACATGACTTTTGCAGGTCTACAAAACTTAAATACAGATCTTTGTTATATTCTCACGATTTCTAAACTATTTGTCTTAAAAGTGAAAATCTGATCCTGACAATCTCTATTTGTAATGAATCCATCTTGTTCTTTACCAAGCTTGCCTTCCACAATCCTTCTCAATCGTTTCTAAAGTATACTTGCATAAATCTTACCAGGAACACTCAGTTAGGGAAATACCTCAATAATTCTCACATTTGGTTTTATTTTCCTTTTTATACACGAGTACTATGAGAGCTCTACTCCAATCATCTGGAATTTGTTCCTCTGTACAGGCCTCCTGAACTATGCAGTACAGCCACTGCAAGACTTTTATACCTCCATACTTGATCATTTCTGGTCAAATATCTTTTACTCCCACTGTCTTTCCACATTTCAGGCTTTTGATGGGTTTTTTTTTACTTCAAGTATGGATATGTATTCCTGATTACATGCCTATTCAGTGTTTTTTTAGTGTGCTGTAACTGCTTGTTTCATTTAGCAATTTTTCAAAGTATAGTAAAAACCCCGAAGTTACGTGGTAGGTGGGTCCAACAAAAAGCGCGTAAGTCGAATTCACGTAACTTGGGGTATAATTTTGCATGTAATTTATATATACAAACATACAAAATATTAGTTAATTGGGACCAAAGGTTTACAAAAACACCTATATTTTTTAATAAATATAATCATAATTGCAGTTTTTCACGCATAAAAAAAGAAAGTTATTTCGATGTTGATGATTTCATAAAATCTAACATATTCGTCTGACTGCGTAATGTCTTTTTCTTGTCGCACAAAATTTCTTCATAGCAAACCAATGATTTTTTTATTCCTTGCCTTGTGGCTACAATTCGTTCCTCATTAGAATCTATGTCCTCCAAAATCTGTAAATCTTTCTTAATTATGCTGAGACCTGTTAAATTTGCAATTGTCATGTGCTTTTCTGGTAGAACTGGATCTCAGGTTTTGGTCTCTTCAGTAGCACTTTGCTCACGCATCTCTATGAGCTCGTAGATTGTAAGTTCCTTGTTATCTGAGTCTAACAGCTCGCTGACATCTTCACTGTCGACTTCTAAATATAATTGCAAGGCAAGGTTGAGAACTTCTATTGCCTCAGCAACTTGATCAGTTTCTGGCAATATTTCTGTTTTGCATTTAAAAAAGGATGGACAAAGTTTTTCCAGACACCATTCAAGGTTTTTTGGGAAATTTCACCTCAAGAATCTCCAATAATCCTTACAGCATCTAAAACAAACTGTTTCCAAAACTCTTTAACAGACAGTTGCTCATTTTGCCTCATAGCTTCATTCAGACTTGCAAACAAACGCCATGTGTAATATGCTTTGAATGTTTTGATAACTCCTTGGCCCTTCGGTTGAAGTAAGCTGGTTGTATTTGGAGGCAAGATAACAACTTTCACACGTGGATAAAAAATCAATTAAAGTTGCAGGAGGGTGACTAGGTGCATTATCAATAATGAGCATAACTTTAAAGGACTTTTTTTAAACTGGCAATAACATTCAACTTCAGGTATGAAGTGGTGACCAAATCAGTCTTCAAAAATAGAAGCTATCACCCAAGCTTTAGAATTTGACTTCCAAATCACTGGCAAGCCAGCTTTATATTTCTTTTTTTAGAGCTCTTGGATTTTCGGAGCAATAAATTAAGAGAGGTTTTAACTTGCAATCACCAGCTACATTTCCACCAAGCATTACTGACAACTGGTCTCTGGAAGCCTTAAAGCCAGGAAACGTTTTTTCTTCACGTGCGATGAAAGTTCTCTTAGGCATCTTTTTCCAGAACAAGCCGTTCTCGTCTACATTAAATATGGTTTGGCTGCTATAGCTACCTTCCTCAATGATAGCATTAAGTGTCTCACGGAAAGAAGACGTAGCCTCTTTATCAGCGCTTGCCGCCTCTCCACTCTCCGCGATGCTGTGCCAGTTACATCGATTTTTAAATAGGCTGAACCAACCATTACTGGCCACGAAATTTTCTTCTTTGGCCGTTTCTCCAGCTTGTAATTTTAGCCTCTCAAAAATCATCTCGGCTTGGCTATATATTGTTGTTTGATCAACTGGACAATTTTTTTACTCTCACTTGATTATCACACCATAATTTAAGCATCGTTTCCATCTCACCAATAATCCCATGACATTTACGAATTATGCTTGAATTCAATGATTGGGCATTTTTCACAGCAGCGAGAATTCTTTTTATCTTTTATGATTGTTCTTACTGTGGATTCCTGTAGATCGAACTTCTTTGCTAGCTCACAAATTTTCATTCCGCCTTCAAAATCCTTAATAATGTTGAGTGTTGTTTCCAAAGTCAATGTTTTTCTTTTCTTGCTAGCTGTAGAAGAATCAGACTTGCTTCTTTTGGACGACATTATTATTTTTTATGCGATAAAATTTTTATTAAGATATAACATTAAACAATCGCAAGGTTTGTAGACTATAAAAATTGTGTATGAATGGAGATCGTGTGAAACATGTCACTGCTTGTTCACAGTATGTGTGACACTGGCGAATGCGGCCGACACCTGAAAGATACGACTAGTGGTGAGGCGTGAAGCAGAATGAGAATACATACATATAAGAAACTGCGTAACTCCAGATTCACGTAAGTCGGGGTATTACTGTAATTACTAAATACATCAAGGATATCTTTTTCTCGTTTGATATGCTTACTTCTTTCCCTTCACTGCCTCTTTAATGAAAAAGTCAATGGAACATTTTTTTATTCCTTGCCTCTTCTCTCCATATGCACATTTTTATGTTAGAACATTGTGTTAGTAATAACCAGTCTATGTCCTGAGCAGAAATCCAACAGGTATTTGCCATTATTATTAGCTTTGCTCTTTTCTCCAAATTTTCCCAAAATATTTTTGTATGTCTGACAATCATTTCCTACTCTGCTATTTAGATCCTCAACAAGGACCGACTTTTCCTTTTTCATTGTGTCAGTTGCTTTCTCTAAAGCCTCAAAAAATTCCTCCATTTCTACCTTAGCAGAAACTTCTGTGGGACCATAGGCACAAATAAGTCTCATTGTCCAATTCCCCATTCTGATATTTGCCCACATCACTCTACTTGATATTGTTTGCCATTCAAGATTAGCCTCGTATTTTGTGTTTAACACTATAGCTACACTTTCTTTTCCCTGATTGTCATTGCCTAAATAAAACATTTTGTATTTATTGCTCAGAAAAATCTCACCAGATTTTGTCTTTTTTGTTTCAGTCACCTCTATTATGTAGATTATCCAATTCCTTAGTTTAGCTCCATTTCTTTGTCCAATCTTGAACTCTGGTGACGAGTGGGATGTCTTTTAGGATTTGTTCCAGTAGCTGAGTTTTCACTGTTTGCAATGGTTCCCTGGTGAAAATAACAGGGGCCTTGTTTAACTAGGTGATGCCCCAGCCAGAATGAAAGTTTTTCATGTTGTACCATCATTTTTAAAAAGTGAAAGTGAAGTTTTAAGAAGAGTTGGGATGGAAAGAACACTACTCAAGAATATTACGCAAAGAAAGATCAGATTTGCAGGACAACTTCTGAGAGGTTCTTCCAGACACCTGACAAGAACTATATTACAAGGAAAAGTTGAGAGGAAGAGAAGACATGGAAAACCAACTAGAGAGTAGTTCAACGACATCATGGAATGGACTGGTTTAAGAATGACGGAGGCAACAGACAGAGAAATGGAGAAGAGCTGCTCATCTGCTGCAACCCTCTTGCTAGAGGATCTATTGGACGACGATGACGATAACCATCATTTTATATTTTGATTTAAGCCAATAAGAATACAATTTAGTATTCTTTAGGTGTTACAAATGATACCTAACAGGGTGCATTACGAAGTGAGGATTGGACATTAGATCAGAAGCCCCGGTTGGTTCTCTGCATTCCTTTGAGACCATGTGGAGGTCACCTCTCAGTTATTATACAGCTTTGAACCTTAAGCAAGCACCCCATGTGCATGTACATATATGTGTGTGTGTGTGCATGCAAATTCAAATGTCAATACATTAACGCTTTAATGTGTAGTTTTTTTGTCTTTCGCACACAGAACAGCTTGAAATGTTAATACAGTAATGCTTTAATGTATAGTTTTTTTTGGTGTTTTGCAATTTTTGTTGGCACCCAAATGCAGCCGAAGAAGTCTTCTATGAAGATGAAACTAGTCGTGCAATCTACTTAATTAAAATAGTATTTGTACTTTTATCTCTCGGCTTTCAGTCATTTAATCTTTTTTAAAAAATATGTCTCTCAGCTGAATAAATCCGTTATATATATATATATATATATATATATATATATATATATATATATATATATATATGATATAACGATATAATATATATATATATATATATATATATATATATATATGATATAATGGTTTGTCTTCATAGAAGACTTCTTCGGGCGCATAACAAGAGGGAACTACCACCAAACATTGCGAAAAAAAAAAAAAAATCTATACATTAAAGTATTAGCATATTAACGTTTGAAACTGTTCAGTGTATCTCTTCATTGTTGGGAATGCATGTGTCTAAGGTATCATGAAAACGCCAAATTTGGATGGCAGCACAATGAGAGTCTGAGAGATTATAGCTAAGGTTAGTGTTGAGATGTACTGGACTCAGGATGATTTCTTTAGATTCTACAATTCTTCTGTCCAGTTCATTATAGAATCGAAAGATATTTTCTGATTTGTCCCATAAGACTGAATGAATGATAGAGCTTTCCTCATTAGCATCAGCAGAATTATTATTATTATTATTAAGAGAGACCTACAGGGAGGCAGAGACTCATCGAGGGAGGCCACATACTAGACACAAGCTATCATACTTATTCTTGAATTCATTCACACTGTTTGCACTCACAACATCCAATGGCAATCCATTCCAATCACGCACCACCCTCTGAGAGAAAAATCTAGCCCCTTACACCCTTCATTCTCAGCTTCCAAGGATGCCCTCTCGTCCTTTCCCCACCCTCCATAAATTGAAAAATCTCATCAATTGAAATCCTGTATGACCCTTTCAGCAGTTTGTAAGTCTCAATCATATCACCCCCTCTTTCTCCTGTTTGCTAGTCTTTGCAGTCTACAAATTCTCAATCTGTCTTCATAATCAGTATTCCATAATCCTGATATCATTTTTAACACTCGCCTTTTGTACTCTCTCTCTCCAATATATCAGAATCACAATGGAAACCAGGAGACCAGACCTGCGCACAATAGTCCAAGTGAGGTCTAATCAAGTCTTGTAAAGAGGCAAAATAACATCCTGCATATCTTTACATGTGAACGTTCATTTCAGCATTGCAATTATCTTTTGAGTTGTATTTGCAATCTTTGCCACATGGCCCCTAAACTTCAACTTCCTATCTACTAACATTCCAAGATCTCTAGCCTCATCAGTTTCTTCCAGCCTAATCCCACCAATATAATACGACATTGGATATCTAATCAGGCCGAAGTGAATGACTACATTTACTAACACCTATTTTTCCATGCCCACAATTCCAGCCTATTCAAATCATTCTGCAAAGATTGCATATCAGCTGCATTCCTGATTACCCTACCTATCTTTGCATCATCAGCAAATAAGTGTATGTCGCTTGTCAAATCCTACCCAATATCATTAACGTACAGATTGAATAACAGTGGACCAAGCACTGATCCTTGTGGTACACCACTTGTTACCTTAAACCTTGCAGACTCAGATCCCCGGTATACCACTTTTTGATATCTGTCAGTCAGCCATCCTTTTATCCATGTTAATATTGTATAACTCAAACCCATTTAATCCAATTTATGCAGCAGTCTGTCATGTTGTATTCTGTCAAAAGCCTTAGCAAAATCCAAAAGTATCATGGTATATCCATTCCCCTTGTCTAGTTCAATCGTAACATTGTTATGGAATGTGAGCAAGTTGCTAAAACATGAACTTCCCTTAGTAAGCCCATGTTGTTCATTGTGAAGTAGAGATTCACTGTCAAACCATTTCTGAATGCAGACCCTAACCAATTTTTCCAAAATCTTCACTACCACTCCTGAGATACTAATTGGTCGATAGTTTGATACATCGGTCTTTGCACCACCCTTATGAAATGGAATTACCATACATTCCTTCCATTTCTGTGGAATCTTACCTGTACCGAGACTCATATTAAACATCCTGGTCAAAAGAATGATCAATTCAGCTGAACACTCTTTTAGCAAAGGTGTTGATATTCCATCAGTTCCTATTGCTGAATTCTTATTCAGTTTGTACAACAGCTCTAATACCTTGGCCTCACACACCTGCATTTTTTTTCATCTAGTGAAGAGGTAACAGTGAGCTCAATGTTGCATTCACCAGGTTGATAGCGTTTAACGAAATGGGCACTCATTAACTGAACAACCTCTTCTGCATCTGTAACTCTTATGCCATCTGGATTCAGAAAAATTTTCTTTCACATCATTCTTTCTTTTACTTGTAGCATATCGATAAAATTCTTGTGGGTTGTCTTTAGCACGCGGAGTCAGTTTCTTTTCATAATCAGAATTTGTTCCGTACAACGGTTGTGACTATTCTAGCCTGCTGCTCATAACATTCATAATGAATGTCATCCTTATGCAAACAGCATTCCTTCCACATCTTCCTTTTCTTATGAATCTCTTGCTTAATAAGATTACACATCCATTTGACTGCTACTCTATTTATTCTTTGAACTCTCGGGACACATTCTGATTTCACATCATTTAATTATGTTTAAATGCTTCCCATACACTATCGATATCCTTTTCGCCCAGCAACCAATCCCATTTCACTGAATGCAGTATATTTCTCAGTTGGTCATAATTCCCTGCTTTGTAGTTTAACATGTAACCTTTTCTGAATGGAACATTCATAAATTTAGTCACTTCCCAAGTGAGTACCACATGATCACTGTCACCAACTGGAGGCAAAATAGTTACGTCTTTAACTGGAACGCCCTCTAACACTCTTTGACTTCGAGTTCCTTCTGTCACATGCTCTTTGAGAAAGTTGTCTCACAACAGCTCAATAAATGCATTTTCATTCTTCTCATGAGATTCTACTGCTGCCCAATCAATATCTGGATAATTAAAGTCTCACATTATGATTACTCTTTTCCCGCTCACCTTTTCTATTTGGTGATGCATTTCTTCATCACCAGCAACCGATCCACCAGGTCTGTAAGAACACCCCATTATGTAATTTGTCTTGTTAGACTCCACCTCATACCAATAACTCACTGCCACATGAAATATTGTTAGTAGTATTACTACATTCATAGATCTCAACTCTAACTGGATTTAAGTCATCCAATATCATTAGCAGCATGCCCCCTCCTCTCCTATCCACTCCATCTTTCCTAAAAATACCATACCCATGACACTCGATTCCAGTTAATAGGTCTGATTCTGATAGCCAGGTCTCACTAATTTCTACAATCTGAGGTTGCAACATATTGACTAAGGCAACAAACTTTACCCCTTTGTTTCTGATACTCCTAGCATTCATGTACAGACATAATAATCTACCTGCATGTTCTTTAGTATACTCTTGTTTGCAGTCTGCCTGACACAATTAGACAACTTGCAGATCTCTATTCTTCTCTGATGCCTTACACATGTAGACATCTTTGCACACATGATTGGTCCGAACAGAACGAACACAAACCCGAATTCGTTCTCGCCTCATCAACATTCCCATGACAAAGCCCATTCCTGTCATTAACACAGTTATATACATATATACCACAGTTATATACATTCAGAACATGGTTCGAAAGAGCACTAGCTCTGGTTCTGCCGTATGTGATGTCTTTTTTTTATGTTCGTCTGGACGTAATTCGATGGATTTTTCCATCTGGCCAAAATAAGGCATGTTGCAGTTGCACCAAATATAGTAAACGCTGGGATCAAGGAACAGAGTTTCAGAAGAGGAGTGAATGTAGTCCAGATGTTATATTTTTTAAGAACTTTGGCTAATTTTGGTGAAACAGGACTGATTCACTATTTTTCACTTTTTCACTACTTCTATCTTCAGTATGTGGAGGAGATGGATTAAATAAGAGGGTGGTTTGAAAAGTTCTCAGCCTAACAATGAAAAAACGAATTTATAATTTCAAAATTATTTTTATTTTTCAACATAATCTCCCATAAGACTAATACATTTATTCCAGCACCATTATCATCCCTGTAGAGTGGTATTTTGCAGATTTTACTGGAAAAAAAAAAAGATCTGTAAACTACCCCCCCCCCCCTCTACAGCTGCAATCACCTCTTGATTCAAAGAAATACGCTGACCAGCGAGAAAGAGTTTTAGTTTTGGGAAGAGATAGAAGTCAGAGGGAGCCAAATCTGGGGTATAGGGTGGATGTTCCAACAATTCATACTGCAGATCCCTTAATTTTCCCATTGTCAAAACACTTTTGTGGGCACGTGCACTGTCCTGATGATAGATGATTTTTTCTTCTGCAAACCGGGCCTTTTCTCACGAATTTTTTCGTCTAGTCTGGTTAAAAGATCAGAATAATATTTCCCAGTTATTGTTTTACCCATTTCAAGATAATTAGTAAACAAAATGCCTTTAGCATTCCAAAACACCAATGCCATGGCGTTTCCTGCTGATGGAACAGACTTTGTCTTCTTTGGCGCTGAACAACCAGTTTTTTTCCACCCTTTTGACTGCTGTTTGAATTCTGGTGTGTAATGTGAATCCAAGTCTCATCCATAGTAATAAATCAATGCACAAAATCAGTTTTATTTTTGTTAAAATGCTCCAAGTACTGTTCAGATATTTTCATGCGAATGCGCAGCACCCATCTTGCACAAAGCTTTTTCATTTGCAATTCTTCATGCAAAATATATCCTACACATTCTTTTGAAATGTCTATAGTCTCAGTAATTTCATGCAGTTTGACTTGCCCATTATCCAATACCATGTCATGCACTTGATTAATGATTTCTGGTGATGTTACACTTTTTGGATGTCCTTCATATGGATCATCTTCAAGGCTAATACAGCCATGTTTAAACGTGGCAGCCCATTTCTTAATTATCGAAAACGAAGGAGAAGAGTGCCCATAAACTTTTATGAACTTCAAATGAATTTCTTTTAGCATTAAACCTTCTTTTACAAAGAATTTTATAACCACATGATACTCAATTTTATCCATTTCAAGGGATACAGACAGCAGTATAAAACAAACTACTTGATAGAATGACTTGCAATTTCACATGAATGCTTATGACAGATGTACCAACTTAGAAAAAAAAATCTTGCCGATAGTGTTGCCATCTATGGTCGAGGCCGAGAACTTTTCAGACCACCATCGTAGTAGGTTATTAACTGTTTGTTTTGAATAACCATTTTGCTGAAAGGTTGTAAGAAGAAATTGAAGTTCTTTGTTAATTTCTTCTTCTTCATAGAGGAGGGAGTGAGCACATTTGCCGAGCATAGAAATAATACCATTTCTTGAGGTGGATGGTGATAGGAGTGTGCATGGAGTTATCTATTGGTGTGAGATGGTTTCCTGTAAATAGAGATTTTTAATTTCTCAAAAATACATGCAAGTTTAACATCCAGGAATGAAAAGAGCCTTAAATCTCTATTTCTGCAGTAATTGGATTTTCAGTTGTTGACTATTGAGGTAATCTATGACATTCTTTAGAAATTCAGGTCCATGACTCCAGATTAGGAAGATGTCATCAATATATCTTTTCCACAATCTTGGTTTCAATAGAAAAGAAGAGACAGCTTTTCTTCAAAAGATTCAAAATATAAATTCACCAGTATGAGCAATAATGGATTATCCATGGCTAAACCAAAATTTTTTGTATAGTGTAAATGTGCGCTATACACAAATATACATAATGTCTTTAAACTGGAAATAACCAGAATTAACACAACGGTTAATAAAGACATTACTTTTTTTTTTTTTTGATACTTTATCTTTTAACAGAGTAAGAACTTTTTCTGTAGGTACATTCAAGAAGAGGGAAATGACATCAAAACTAGCCTTAATTTCTTCTTTTTGAATATGTATGTTTCTGACACTTGAAACAAAATCAACAAAATTTTTGATGAAAAAATAGGTTGAGCTGAATAAGCATTTTAGGGATTTGGCTAAATAATTTGAGAGTTTATAAGGGTGAATCAATGCCTTCCATAAATTTTCTTGGAGTATTTTCTTTATGAATTTTTGGTAATCCATATAATCGAGGGATTAAAGGATGAAGTGAATGAAGATACGATTGAATAATACATCTCAACACTAACTTTAGCTATAATCTCTCAGACTATCATTGCACTGCTATCCAACTTCTGTGTCCATGAGACCTTGTGCACATGCCTAGTAATGAAGAGATACACAGAACAGCTTCAAATGCTAATATGTTAATGCTTTAATATAGTGTTTCTCAAACTTCAGATAGCCGCATATGCCTTCTTAAATTTTCTTTATTACCAAGTACCCCCTTATCAAAATAATAAATAAAGTATATGTCATTTAAATGTCTATATCAACGTTTTCTTGTTGCTTACAGCTACTTGTATTTGCTATATTGCTCTCTTTTGTGCATTTTATAAATCCAGTCTTTAACCAATGATTCGTACTTAAGAATTTGAAAACTAAAAAAATTACTGTATTTACTCAAATATAACTCTAACCTTTTTCCCAATTAAAGCTAAAAAATTGTGGTGCGAGATATACGTGGGGATTTTCGGAAACTAAACTTTTCAGAAAAAAACTGAAAATGGTGCGACTTGCCAAGAAACTCCTATTCGTTATTGATTCTTTTGGCATCGAGGTGCATCATCAAAGTCATCTACCCAAATAGCTTCATCTTCTTTCTCATTATTTCAAGCAAAAGTTACCAGTAATTTACAAGATTTGAGATACGTAATGACCAATCCTTCACAACAAATGACTAATGAGAAGTAAAAGCAGAGCACAAAACAGAGAGCAATGGTAGGCCAGTAGAGATAGAGCAGCTATGAAGAAGTGCATATGATTGGTGGGGTATTAACAAAAGATTGCGCTAACCAAAGACAAAGGCAAGCCAACTGTTGAGTTGAAATGCTAATTCTCTTCAACTGAATTCCATAATATCTGAAACACATTCACTATATATTTCTAAGTTTTAACACGTTCCCGACGGGGTGGTGTCAAGCAAAACCATATGTTGCACAGGCAACATATGATTTTGCTCGAGTCTATACAGCAGTTTCTGTTGGAGGGGGAGATATGATTCATTAGTTAGTGCCATTTTTATTCCAGTTATCTCTAATTGCACTATTTGTTGAGAAGAATATATCACAGACTGCAAATGTCTCTGTACCTTATTCAGTGATACAATAAAACTACTTGTTTTTCTTGCATCTTCAGTATAGTGATGCTGTTGGAAGGGCATGTGTTGTTTACCGGAGAGAGCGAGTTATTATCACCAGGACGTGAACGTCTTGGCAATAGTCACTCGCAATTTGAGTAGAAGAATTCGTACATAATATATAATTTAAGAAATATATACATTTAAAATTTTTTTTTTCTTAATAATTATTTCATGTGCTAATGATGCATAGCCAAAAATTACCAAGTACCCACTGAAGACCTTTCGTGTACCCCTGGGGGTATACATACCACACTTTGAGAAACTGCTTTAATATATAGATTTGGCAGTTCCCTCTTGTTATGGATCCAAAGAAGTCTTCTATGAAGACGAAACTAGGTGTGCAGTCTACTTAATTAAAATAGTGTTTCTATTTTTATCTCTCAGCTTATAGTTATTTAATCTATTTAATATACAGGGTGGTTAAAAATTCCACACACAAACTTTGAAGAAAGGTAGAGAACATCAAAATCAACCATATTCACATAGGAAAGCATGACCGGAAAAGCCACCCGAAAGTGATAGGTGGTGCTGTTTGCCAGCGCTCCAGGTGAGCAATTGGGGCTTCCTCATTCACGCTTTTGATGTCGTATGAAGAACGTGTTGTTTTACGAACGCTGAGATGGAAGACATCTCAGCGTTCAGCACCTTGTTTACCATATTATAGTATCCAACTACTATTGAACTGTTCAGTTACGGCTAATAAAGTTTTTCACACTGCTTACTGCCTTGTATTATTTCTGTATCTTTGTGTCCCTGTTAGTACCTTCCGGTGGCATTTCCGGTCATGCTTTCCTATGTGAATATGGTTGATTTTGATGTTCTCTACCTTTCCTCAAAGTGTGTGCGTGGAATTTTGAACCACCCTGTGTGTGTGTGTGTGTGTGTGTGTGTGTGTGTGTGTGTGTGTGTGTGTGTGTGTGTGTGTGTGTGTGTGTGTGTGTGTGTGTGTTGAAATTAATACATATTTGTATTTCAAAGATCACCAGTGTTTTTGTAGAAACCATGTATTACAGTACATGGAACAATTATTGAAATTTATAACCTCCTTGCAACATATTTACAGAATATGAGATAAAATCTGAAATCAGATAAATTTGAGAAATGATAAAAATAAGTCAGTAATAAAAAACAAATAAATGTTAAAGAGAAATAATCAGAATGTACTTTTATAGTGTTAACAAAATTTTTTCTTCAGCTGACTGCACAAGTACATGTGTGAAAAAATTAGTGCTCTATACCTTTAAACTTTGACAATTCTTTTTCATAATCTTTGGAACATGGGACTTCATGAGTTCTTTCTCTTATTACATCTTTGTGAGCAGCAAATATCAAAGCAGAATCTTTCTTAGAATTCCAATAGACAGCTAGCATCATTCCCACACAAAGTACAATTCTCAAAAATACTTTTTTCCATGTTACAATTACACGCTGAGGCAGTTGCTGTTCTTCCTGTTTATTTTCATTCCTGAATCAGGGAAAGAGAAAAGGAGACTAGTGAAATCTGGTTTTACAGGTCATATGTATTTGCTTGTTAAATACATAATAATAAAATACAAAACCATTTAATAATATGATAAAGGTCCCCCCCCCCATCCAAACTGTTACATGAAAAGTTCTTTTCATGATGCAATTAAACATTGAGACAGTTTATTTGTAGTTAACTTATTATTAGTTGTAGTTTATTATTAGTAGTTAACTAAATGATTTTCTTTCTGAAGCCTGTGTAGCTCAGCGGATGTGGCGTTTGAACACCACGGCGCTTGGCCGCACGAAGGAAGACTGGGTTTCGAGTCTAGTCAGCGACTAGAGAAAATTTTTCTAAGCCTTTTTTCGACCGGTTCCCGAGTTAGTTGATCTCTGGCATGGGCAAGCAGGTTTTTCCTCCCAGAAACTCGGGTTTTTCGTCCTGTAAACTCGAGAAAATCGACCGTAGAACCCACATTATTTCAGACATTAAATATATTGTGCTAGGGACCACGAGATGGCGGCACATTTGAGCCATCTCTCTTCACTGCGTACCGCTTAATTAGTGATAGCCTTGGGCCATCTTTCTCTGATTGGGTACCAGTGGAGATTGAACTGTCCACTCAGTCTCCAAAAGTTAGATAGGGCTAAATGGCCTCGCCTACTCCTGTATACGGGAATAAAAAGGCGTTAGCTGATTTTTTTTTTTTTTCTTTCTGAATCTGAATGAGAGAAAATATTACATTATTTGACAATTAATATTCTTATAATTAAATGTTTCTACTATGTTCTTTAATGTCAAAGCACCAACAACATACCATAGGTTGTGAAACATCTGGTATGTTGTTGTTGCTTTGACCAACCAATCAAAAACATATGTGAGAAAGCGATTAAAAAGAAGATACCTACTGATTATTATTAACATCAGACTGCTGTAGAGTCAAAAGCATCATCACTGGAGATTGGTGCAACCATGACACACAACATCAAATCAAGGCTTAAACTATCACTGTTTCTGCACTTACCATGCTTTCGTGCAATTCATTTCAGTTAACAATCACTTTCCGTGCAAAGAACCTGCTCCTCACCACCTCCTTGTACAGTTTTGAAAGATGACCTCTTATTATACCCCAGTATCCCTCCCTTCTATGAAAAATTTCTTCCACATTAATCTAGCAATAACCACTTTCCAACTTAGACGTGCCTCAATCATCTCTCCCCCCCATTCATGAGACTGCAAATGGTAATGCCTCGATCTGTCGTTTCACAGGCCAGAAATCATATCTGAAATCCTTCCCCATTAAAACCAGGTGACCAAATCTGCATGTAAAAATCCTCATCACTGCCATAATTGGATGTGACTACTTCAAAATATTAGCAAATTAACTCCTACACTTCAGATCCCAGTCTACCCACATTCCCAAATCTCTCAATTCCTCCACCACTTCAAAATTGCCCCACAAACTGTATACTCTTCATCCCATCACCAAATTTCAAAGCTTACACTTTGCAACAGTGAACTGGTAGCTAAATTCACTTGCCCACTTATACATTCTATTTAGATACTCTTGTAAAGCCACAGTATGTGCCTCATTCCTCACGTTCTTGCAGCTTAGCATCATCTGCAAACAGCTGCATATCTCCAGTTAAACCTGTCTTAATAACATTAACATACATCTTAAATAATAATGATACCCAAAGATCCCTTGTGGCACACCACTAGTAACTTTTCTCTTTTGGGATACAGCTTCCCTCCAACCCACTCCTTACAATTTGTACTGCTTACCCAAGAGCCATTCAATTATCAAACTTACTAATCTGGCCCATAATAAATCTTAATGGTTTAACTACACCAAGAGGGAAAATAATAAATTTATTAAACTCACTAATATTTTGCTGGTTTTCATCCCAGCATCATCAGAGCACAATGAAACTGTGACAGGCACAGCACTAAACCAAGTAATTGTAAAAACAATTAAAATTGTAACTGACACCTAATGTTCTTATGTGCAATCCTCTATGGGTCAGATAACTAAAAGGTTAATTCAGAGAAGTCTAGCTATTAGAGTCTTAAAATGATAGTTTCCCAGATCACTGTTGAGAGAGTGCTTCATAACTGATGCTGAGTCTAAGAATAACCTCTCAGACCTGTAACAACTTCTATGTAATAAAGAATTTTTTCTCCATCTGATCCTATGTGGATCCAGAGCATGTTCTGCCAATCTCAACTTGCCATACAGATGATTTCAAATGTAATTTTTATGGTCTTCAAGGTGTTTGTTAACTATTAGGCCAAAGTAGACTAACTTGCAGGCGCAAGGAACTTTATATACTCCCAGATGTTCAAGAGGATGTAGTCGATATTTAAGAGAACATATAAAAGAAGCTAGTTGAATGAAAGTTATTTTATATGGGGTGCAGCCATTGGCTAAAAAAGTGTTGTGAAGGTCCCTAAGCTCAGTTTCAAGGGCTGTCATTTGAACAAATAACTCTAGCTCAGTAAGTAAGAGTTCTGAGGATACCATACTGTTGGGATGAGTGGTGGTGTGATTGTTTATGTAAATACAGTATGAACGTAAGTATTTTGTGCAGATAGAGAAACATAATGAGCCATTAGGAAGTAATTTCACTAGTGTATCTAAAAAGAGAGGAGACTATTGTTACTTTCTTTTTCTATGGTGAAGTTTGTTTTAGGATGTGAGCTGTTTAGATGTGCCAAAAATGTATCTAATGTGCCTGGACCATGAGGCCAAACAGCAAACACATCATCAACATAGTGCAGCCAAACTGTTGGATTTTGTGTGGCTGTGTTGAGAGCTTTGTTTTCAAAATGCTCCACACAGAAGTTTGCTAGATGAGGGGGGGGGAAGAAGAGAGGAACCCATGGCAGTTCCATCTAGCTGCTTGAATATTATTCCTTTCCACAGGAAATAACTCATGTATAGTGAATCTGAATAATTCAATTATGTTGGGGGGGGGGGATGTGGCTTGATAAGGTCAGGGTTCTCTGTCAAAGGTACATTAGTGAAAAGTTAGGTGATATCAAAACCGACCATGATGTTGGAATCTGTCAAATTTTTTATTAATTTTTTTAAGTGTAAAAATTTTTTAATAGATGAGGGAGAGTTGCCTGTAAAGGAGAAAAGTGATTTGGATAAATATTTAGCCAGTTTGTAGGTGGGGCAGTCTATGCTATCTACTATTGGACAAAGGGATATTGAGTTTGTGAATTTCAGATATCCCATATATATGGGACAGTTGGACATGATTTTGGTAATTTCTCTAAGCCAGGACGTAACTTTTTTTTTTTTTAATAATGTGTACACTTTTTTCTTTTGGGATTTTGTAGGATCTCAATCTATGATAAGTGGAGGAGTCTTTAAGAACTTGATTCATTTTTCTGTTGTACACCGATTGGTTCATAATGACAGTGGCATTTCTCTTATTGGCTTTAGTTACAATAATCTGTTTATTCATATATAGCTTTCTAATTGCATATTTCTTTTCTTTTGGTGGAATGTTATTCTTGGGAGGTTTGGATTTACTTAGAACACTAGCCACATCCAACCAATTGTTGTTAGCCATGGTTGGAGTAAATTCGTAGATAACACGCTCTATGCTGGTCATAATTTTTAAAAGCGGTACTTTTTTTGGGTGTGATGTCGAAATTATGTCCACGACAAAGTAAGTTGACTAAATCCTCTGAGTATGTTTACGACTATGCATTCTTGTCATAGTTGTGGTCGGTTAGGTGTCTGTTACAATTTAAATTGTTTCTACCATTACTCGGTTTAGTGCTGTGTGCCTGTCACAGTTTCATTGTGCTCTGATGATATTACATAGAAAACCAGCAAAAATATTAGTCAGCTTAATAGATGCATTTTTTCCTCTTGGTTAGTTATACCATTAAGCTTTGTAATGGATACTGAACAACACCTAAGCCTTTCTGTATAAATTACTAATCTAGTATATAACCCCAACCATTCCAATTCAGTGAACAACAAGTGGTGTGGCAAAAGAGATCTTTGCGATATCTAAGTATACCAACGTATGTACTCCCTTATCCAATGCATCGATCACCTTGTTGAAGTACATAAGTAGAGTGGTAAAACATGACTGCCCTTTAACAAACCCAGGTATTAATCAATGTGCAAACACATCAAGGCTAGTACAGTGGTTAATGTGAATAAGAAAGGATATTAATGTAAACTATGATAAAGCGATACCTTGACCACCACTCCTGAGATGCTTCAGTCCATAATTTTACCTTAGAGCTTCCTATATGCAATGTAATGATTTTCTCCTCTTTCCATTCCCTTGGGATCTGCCCAGAACTGAGACTTAAATTAAACAATCTGATCAAGACAATGTCAATTCCCCAAAATTTTCTAGTAATATACAAGCTGATATATTCTAATTTGTAACATCTTATGCACCTCCAGTTCATCTACTTCTGTTTACACATTAGCCCTTATCCTGTTTATCACTGCAATATTTCCACACCAGTGCAAAGTGAATGCTCAGCAATTCAACTATTTTATCTGCTTCAGTCACCTTTCTACCATTACCATTGTTGATATTATTCTACCATAATCCATTTACATGGAACATTCTAAAAACACTCTGTAGGATTACCTTTGGCATGTACAGCTAACTTCCTCTTATACTCTGATTTTGTTCCTTACCATACTGATCATCATCCAGGCCTGTGCTTTGTATTGCTCACATGCTTGCTATCATCTTCTGTTTAAATTTCAACCCTTGCAGTTTGTAAAGTATTGTTGTAATTACTAACTATACAGGGTGTTCGGGATAAATTTGACATATTTATAATTAATTATATTTTTCCGTAAGTTACATGTATTAACACACACTTCTCTTCATTTAAAAGTTTGGACCCTTCTTCATTCATATACAAGATGTCAGAAAGGATGGATAGCTGGAACCCACCTGAATCATGGAAGAGAATAACTTGTATCATGATGATTCGTGCCCGCCATCAAAATAAGGATATTACGACTGCTGCCCAATGCTCCCTGAATACAGTAAAAACAATCAGGCATGAACTAGAGACTTGCAATGGTGACTACGAGGATGTAGCAAGAAGAAAGATCCCTAGCAGACGATCTGATTGCGTTCGTACAGCAGAATTCCTCGCAAATCTGCAGGAACAGGTGTTGAAGAACCCTGGCATTGGAATTCGGGCTTTGTTCGTGGAGTTGCTAACTGTAGTCAAGCCCTGGATAACAAGGGTAGCCAATGGTAGGCCGTATGTATGGCAGCAGGATTCGGCCCCTTGCCACACCTCTGGGAAAAGTCAAAAATGGTTGTCTGAAAATTTCTACGACTTCACCAGTCCAAATGTTTGGCCTCCAAACTCCCCAGACCTTAACCCCATGGATTATTTTGTATGGGGCGCAGTTGAAAAAGACACCAATCGCACTTCCAGTAATACAAAAGCCCAGTTAATGGATAAAATTAAAACAGTTTTTGCGGCCCTTCCCAGGGAGACTGTAGCATCAGCTTGTTCGAGGTTCCGAAGCAGAATTGAAGCTGTGATCGATGCTAATGGTGGTTATTTTGAGTAAATCTTGTTGATAGTATTGTAATTAACTCTGCCTGTAATGTTTTTTTGTCAATTCATTAAATTTAATAGATACAAAGAAGATTTTCTTTTTCCTTACGAAACTGTCAAATTTATCCGGAACACCCTGTATAACTCATCTGAAAATTCCACAAAATTAAAATTCCTCCCAAGACAAGCCTGTATGATCTCTCTCTCTCTCTCTGTCTGTCTCACCAATTGGCAGCAATGTGGTCACTTTACCAAAACTCTGATGTAATTACTAGATCTAGCATGTCAAACTCCTAATATCTTCCATCACATACTGCCTCAGGTAATTATTCCATGCCTGAGAAATAATTATTTTGCAGTTCTTTTGATAAGGATAATATGTAACAACATAAGAAAATTGAGCATCTGTATTTATAATGTCAGAACTTTGACAGGAGAAGAAAAATAAAACTTGTGTAAGGAAAAATTGTGTGTGGAAAAAATAAAGTTGGATATACCTGGACTTTCTGAAACTAGAACAAAAGAAAAAATTACTGAAACAAGCAAGTATATTTTAAATACAGTTGGAGAGATTATGTTCAAAAAGTTGAAGTTGTGGTTCATAAAAGATGGAAAAATAACATCCTTGAATTTAAACCAATCTCCCAGAATGTAAAAAGTAAATGAAAAAAATAAAAATCCTTAGCCCACCCAAAAAACTACTATAGGCCTACAAAAATATTTGTGTGTGTGTGTGGGAGTAACAAAAATTTACAACTTATATGTTGAAAAATTAATAAGCGATTTACCTAACTCCAATCACTGAGATAAAGAAACTAATGAATTCTATAATGATCTGTCTCTCTCCTAACTCAGAAATAATACATCATTAGAAAATTATAATTTTCCACTGTAATTGTAAAGCAGAGAAGAAATAGAAAGTGCTAAAGGCTTGCAAGGCACAAGCCAAAGGAACTAGGAAAGAGAAAAACTCATCAAATTTGTAGAGCCAAGGATTGTATATAGGTAATACTTTCTTTTAAAAAAAAACGAAACAAATGAAGGGAAAGCCAGAGATTACCAAATGGTGTTCTTAATGAAACTGTTTATAAGTAATATTATTATTATCATCTTATTATCATACCATAAGAGATCGACAACCATGGACAACAATACCGCATTACCCATTATCCACATGCAAAAAATCCATCTACTCCTCACATCCTTCTTCGCCACACCTTTGTTTAACTTCCAGAGACTGCCTTATATCATAATGTTGTCCATTTTTGTTACAGTGGAATGTCCTTCACCCAGACATTCTCAGTACTATTTCCTTTCACAATGAAATGCAATGATCCACATGATTTCATCTACTCTTATCCATGGTCTGATTAATATTTCTGTTCACCTAATCCAAAAACCTGCACTGAAAAATGAAATAATGATTACTGGAATGAAAATGAAGACCTGTAAAAATCTCACATAATTATTTTACTTATTATTTCATTTTTTATCGTATAATATATATTGGTTATAAATTTCATTAATGATATTTAAGATTTATTATCTGATAAGGTAATTAAAAAATTATTTTTTAAACTTGTTTGTATTTAATAATGCAACTATAAACATTAGTATTACCACAACTGTCATGTGGTAAAGCAGTAGTGTAACAAAGGAAACTGAGATTAAGATACGTTAAACTTATAAATTTGCTCACCATATATCGTAATCCTTAGGGATTTAAAAAGAGATAACATTGCATGTATATTATTGTATGTTGTTTACAGTAGTGTTCCTATGCTATATACTATTACAACGTACAAGCACTGTAGTAATGGCAGCCAAGTTGTCACTTCAGTTTCATTTTGAATCTCAGTAACAAACATGCACGTCAGCTATGAGTTTTTAAAGCATCTGTTGCTGGGTAACAAGAATGCTAGCAAGTAAGAAAGAAAGAGAGGGCTAGAAAGAAAGAAACACAACTGAGTTAAGTTCTGTGATCTCAGAAAAGTTTTTGTATGTATATTTAATAATATTATTATTATTATTATTATTCCTGATACCTCCAAGGAGTCCGAAGACTCATCGCGGGAGGACATCTTCAACTGTCTCTACACCTTACCTCTACTACGAATCAACGCCATCTACCGCCCACCTCCAACACCACCACAACTAGTAATTTTTGTCTGTAAATTACGTGTGTTCTGAAGGGCCGATTTGTATGTATGTGGGATGAAAAACCCGAGTTTCCGGGAGAAAAAACCCTGCTACCTCCGTATGAGATCGGCTAACTCACCATCGATTGAAATCGACCAGATAAAGATTCCTCCCGTCGCGACAAGAATCGAACTTAGGCCTATTCCAATCGAAGGGTGCAATGTACCGTCGTTCTTCCAATTGCGCTACGGAGGCACTAATCCAATATATACAATCCAATGAGGAACTGTGAAGTTAATAATTGAAGGACGCTATAATGCCAGCCTGGTTGGCCGAGTCGTTAGCATACTCACTCTCCAGCCAGAAGGCTGCAAGTTCAAATCTCACCGTGGGCATGGATGTTTGTGATTGTCTGTGAAAATATGGGTGGTGGTCGGGGGGGAAATGGCATGTAGTTGCGGTTGATGGAATGGTGGAGATGGAGAGTTGTAGAGTTGGTGCTGCCCTCACCCAATAAGTCTTCGGACTCCCTAGAGGTGTTACGTAATAATAATAACGTACCAGAGTATGTACAGACAGGTTGACTAACTTGGGAACCAACCAGTCAAAAAAAAAAATCTTCAAGCAGCTTAAGGTTATAGATGTAAATGACATTTCCAGAGAGCTACACAGGACTTTCTGCCAGTAATGCTGGAATACTACAGGTCAAATATTTCTTCTGTTGTCATTCTTATATACAGGGTGGCCATAATTAAAGAGGAGTTCGGAGCCCTGTAGTGAAAAATGTATTGGATGAAATTAAACATTTTCATTTACAGAAGATAAAAAAATGGTACAAATTCTGCCATCAGGAGTCATTTGGTGCTATACGCATAGAAAATGCATGCCATTTTCTATGGTGAAACCCAACAGATCTGCACTGAGTTGCCTCACATGCTATGTTATTCTGTCTTTCAAGGTTGCTAAATCAGGAATATGTCCTTAATACACCATGCATTTCAGACAGTCCCACAACCAAAAGTCACAGAAGTTGAGATCAGGCAAACAAGGTGGCTGTTCTGTGGGAAAAGCACAACTAATCACTGTGTTCCGTGAAGTGTTTTTGTAACATTCGCTGCACCAGCAATCCAATGTAAGATGGTGCTCTATCCTGCATGAATATGGTAGAGTCAAGGCATCTTCGCTACTGCAGTTGCAGAATAAAGATGCGCATCTCTACATAGATAATAGCAGAGATGGTACAAGTCACTGGTCCTGTCGGCAAAGTTCTTCGAAAAAGTATGGACCAATAATAAATAATGCAGTGAAACACACCACACTGTGACTTCCGGTGAGTGTAAAGGGAAACTGGTGGAAAATGAGGTTATTTGGAGCCCAAATGTGGCAACTGTGTGAGTTAATAGCACCGTTCAGATAAAAATGTGCCTCATCACTCCACAAGATCTTCCACGCACATGCATTATCCACCTCCATTCGAGCTAAGAGTATTAGGGCAAATTGCAGTCAAGTTTCTGCATCCATAAAGCAAAGCCTGAGTATGGGAGATCTGGTAGGGGGGAAATCTCAGCATTTGACACAGGATTTTCCACACAGTTGAGTATGGCATGTCCAGTTGCCTTGATATTGCCCAAGCACTGCTTGGACAATATCAAGGCAGTTGCAACTTTGTCAACTTGTTAAGGAATAATCCATTTGAGCTCTCATTTTGGTCTCAGTGCTAAAGATCTGCTATTTTCAAATCGTAAAATGATTTTTCTATGATTAATTATTATCGTTGGACATTTCTCCTATCCTTCAAACAGTGGAATACTCGAAGCGTGGTACAAGCCAGCCAAGTTGGCCGAATGGTTAGCGTATCTGCTTTCCAGCCAAAAGGCTACGGGTTCAAATCCTGCCATGGGCACGGATGTTTGCGATTGTCTGTGAAAATACCAGTGGTGGTGGTGGGCAGTAGATGGCGTTGATGTAGATGATGATGGTTGTTGCAGTTTGTTGTAGTTGTAGTGGTTGAGACTGAGAGTTGTAGAGTAGGTACCCTCCCTCGATGAGTCTTTGGACTCCCTGGAGGTGTCGTGTAATAATAATAATTAGCATTACCATGTTGTTGATAGTAAAGCTTGACCAGCAACGCATGTTCCAGTAAGGTGAGATCCATAGCACTTCATCCTTATTGGAATGAAGCGAATCTGTTTTGGTCTTCCTCATATCCACCAATTCATCAGTAGAAACAGCAAGATTATGTAAATATGTGATTCTAGCATCAATTGTTTGCTGGTGGCAGAATTTTTTTTTTTTTTTTTTTTTTTTTGTAAATCAAAACCCCATGTTCCAGAGCATACTTGCACCAAGTTTGTTTTTGAATTTCATTCAATACATTTTTTGCTACAGGGCTCTGGACACCTCTTCTTTAATTATGGCCACCCTGTATATCAATGACCTTCTCCAGTTCATTATGAATCCAATCCGTAGTTTAGCTATCACTGAGCACTGCACTTGTCTTACTCATTTGAAAAATCCTGCATTATACAAATTGCCCAAACTTCTAACTTAAAGTGATCGCTAAAGAATCAGTCAAGTGATGACAATCTTGTTAACTGTTAACTACAGTATCTGCAAAAAAAAGTTTTTTTCTTCAAAATGTACAACAAATCAATATTCAAATCGCTTATAGCCAGTATAAACACGCTGCATGTCAAGTATCACTTTCTCGACATTAAGAAATTAGCTGTTCTTCTCGCACTTCAATTATCATATCTCTCAGCAATTACTACGTCTACACAGATTATGAACCAGCGAAACTGAATGGTGTTCTTACATTTCAGGTGATGACATCCCTATAACGCTATATCAAACATCCTGACACAAAACCACAGTCCCACACAATGTTTATTTTCCGCAGTTCATTCCTGGCTGTTTCATCGTCGAATGACGGGACTGTCATGGCTCGGCTTATTTCATATATGAATGCAGATTCTAGTTCTACATTTCAAGATTTATTTAAAGTTGAGTAAGAATTATAAATAATCTGCATTCTTCGAGATGAATCTACGTTTTTAAAAGTGTTCTAACAGGACAGCAGATAATGTAAGAGTTCTGTTCAAACAGTAACTTAATTATAAGACAATTATGAAATTACCACATCAAATACTTGCTTAAAAAAAAAATTACTTGTCAGTTTCTTCGCATTTATGTGTTTCTATAGGATCATCGGATTCTCCACTTTTCCTTAATCTCGGAGGCATACTGCAACAGCTAATATTCTATAAACTGCAGAAATACATGTAAAAAGCATCTATTTTATTTTCCTTGTGCGAGGTTACTGTCGTAACGTAATACCAATAAGCTAATTTCCTATACACTGCACATTTCAGAAGTGCTAATCTCATTGATTACATGTTCAAAATATTTTCGCAGCGCCATCTCTAAATCAGCAATATCAGTCATTCGTACCTTTAAAAAAATAATAACTAACTCCTGTACTAGATACATACTGTCCGACCACAGATACGAAAGCCGCAGTTGGCTCTGTGCCAAGAAGAGTCAATTCATGTTGAAGGGAAGAAAGAAATAAGGCGATGTACGAATTAGTCACCAACACGCGAAATCACGTACTTTATACGTAAAATTTTCCAACTGTTATATTGTATAAGCAAAATATTTTCCACTTTATAAACTCCAATATTCATAAAGGGAAATTAATTTTCCGACTTCACATACTGTATGCCCACAGTAATGTGACGCATTGCACGGGTTTCGTTTTCAAAGTTGACTTTGAAAACGAAAACCTTTACTATAAATCTCCTGTGCAATGAGAGTGCAAAACTATTGAATATGAGACCTCCATAATGCAATTCTTTTTCATAAAGAAAAATTTTGGATTACTCCGGTAAAGACATTAAACACATAACTCATAACATTGCTGGGTCCAAGGATGAAGCGAGAGGCTTTTTATGCTCCCTGCTACAGTGAGGGAAAACTTTATGAACTATATGCTCGCCCTGGGAGGGCGTGGAACTTATATTATTTGTATTAGAAATTAATATGCCTTTTGGTCTTTTGTGTTTTTAGAAATCAGTTTCGTTGTAAATTGCAGCTTGCTGTACCAGTTTCTTGGGATGTGTAGACGGTTTTTAGAAGTACTTTCTTGATAGAGATTGGAGGAAAGAGTACATATAAAGGATATCTGTGTCTCCATGAAGTTGAATATCTCTGAAAAAACCATGGAGCATTTAGAATCATATTGGGGCATTTGTTTTGTACTCGTTGCAGTTTAAGAATATTAGTGTTGGAGGTATGATTCCAGGCTGGAGAAGCATATGTGATTATGGAAAGAATCATCAGCACTGTAGAGAAGCAATTTAATCCTGGTGTTTTAGTTTACTGTTCCTATTAATTAGGGGGTAGAGCTGGGCGATGGCTTTAGATGCGTTTACACATAAGACCTTTATGTGGTGATTAAAGGTTAGTCTTCTGTTTTTAAGGAATCTTGGCATTAACAGAAAAATGTCACCTTTAGGAGATACTGTTCTTTTAGTGAAGATTGTAGCTATGCTGTTCTGTGGGTTTACTTGTAATCTCCATTTGGAGAACCTTATCTAGCTTTTAGAGACTAAGTGGGCAGTTCAATCTCCACTGATAACCAATCAGAGATAGTTGTCTCAAGACTGTCACTAATTATAAGCAACAACCAATGAGAAACTAGAAAGCAAGTACTGCTGTCTCTTGGTACCTAATTAGGCTGAATATATTTCCTTGAAACAAAACCGAGACATTGGGATGGCAAAAACGGGACGGGGATTATGTAATATTCTGTATTCATGAAAAAGTAAGGCGTTAAAAAAGTTTTATTATATAAACATATTGAGGGCACCATTATTCTTAAGTAACAGAACCCATACAAAAATTTAAATAGACGTAGAGGGGGGGGACTGTATTTCACCACGATCGTATCATGAATATTTCTCTGATGAAGTGATCTTATGCAGCAAATTTCGGTCTTTCAACAGCTTATCATAAAACTTCTCACACTCCATCACACAATTTTGTCTTACAACTAACATAGCCCTCATTGTCTCAATATTTCTCCTTTGACCACATACTGTTCATAACAGAAAATATTCTCTCAACAGCTGCTTTACTTCCTGGTAGACAAAGAATAAACTCTACAATATTACAAAAGTCTTGATAGTCTAGGCGTTTTTTGCTCATTTCAAAAAATCTGTACCCATCTATCAGATACAGGAATGTTTTCTTATTCCACGTATCCAACTGCCTCACAATTATAGATTTTATGAGGGTTCACTGATCCATAAACGATTATAAATTATGAATAATAATTTATGATTGACCAATAATAATGTATATTTATAGTTTTTATTAAAAAAGGGACAAAATTGAAATTTTTGTTAAAACGACGAGGAGGCCAGAAAATATGAAAAAAAAAAAAAAAAAAAAAAAACGGTATTGTCCCGTTCATTACGGTACGTATGGTCAGCCTATACCTATCCGTAAGAGAATGTTATTATCTGAAATAATTTGGGTTCAACAGTCGATTTTCTTGAGTTTAAGGGACGAAACCCGAGTTTCGGGGATATAAAATTCCGGATGCCCGTACCAGAGATCGACTAACTCAGGAACCGGTAATAGGCTTAGGAAAAAAGTTCCTCCCATCAACGACTAATCTTGAACTTAAATCTATCTGTGGGCGGCAAGTGCCACTTCATCTAAGCTACACATTAAACTGAAATTGAAAAAAAAAAAAATAATAATCTGTCTGAGACATAATAAAGTGTTAAAAATCAATGTGATGCGTATGCATATATAATATAAATTGATGGATATAAACAACATGTACTTCTATGCAAAAAATTATTATTTTTAAAAATAGGTTAGCAGTACGTTTAAATACTGTATGCAGATTAGTGTATATATATTGTAAATATTATGTGGGAATAATAATAATGTTTGATTATTATTATTATTATTATTTTTTTTTATATCATATATTTATTATAGTTATAGTTATTATTATATTAAAGTTAGGCCATGCAATTGACATCCCCCTACAGCATAATGATATTCAGACCATAAATCGGTTTCCCAGGAAGAACAGAAAACAAGGCTCGCCACAACCTGCACCAGTCATAGTTCGTCTGACAAGCAAGGCTACAAGCGACAATCTCATAAAAGCCAGCAGACTGAAAAAACCAGTAGTCAAGGATTTAAATGCATCGCAAGACAATACGCCAATCTTTCTATCTGAGTATTTAACACCTTTCAATCAAAATCTTTTGTACCAAGCAAGAAAAGAAAAAACAGAAAAAAAGTATCAATTTTGATGGATCAAAGACGGCAAAATATTCTTGAGAAAGTCACACACTTCAAAGTCTATACAAATAAAAAGCTCGGAAGATATAGACAGGTTGCCAGAGTGAAACAAAAGACTCCAACTTAGTTCAATAAGAAGATCTCAACACAAAAAAAAAATGAATGTGAACCATCAGATAGATGTAATTACACCAGAATACATCAGTAATTGTACTTTCGAATTTCTTGATGCATGGAAACAAAACACAGTATACAAGCGAGAGGTCTCTCGATCTTGCATATTAACATCAGAAGCATCCGAAAACAATGGTTATTATTACAGGCTTATCTGAGGAATTACACTGATATTATTGATATATTGCTTCTTACAGAAATATCCATAACTAATGACGAAGCGACTGCTTTCCAAATTCCAGGCTTCCAACAACATAGATCATGCCGCCAAACAAAAAGAGGGGGTGGAATATTAATATTTATCAAACAAAAATTAATAGCAAAAGAAACGGCCTATCAGTTTGAGCATGCTGAAACCCTCTGCCTCGAAATCACTAATACCACGAATACACAGCATCCCATAATACTAAATGCTATTTACAGGCCATCAAACCTAATTATTATTATTATTATTATTATTATTATTATTATCATTATTATTATTATTGTTCTGGGCAACTCCAAGGAGTCGACAGACTCATCGAGGGAGGCCCTAACATCATGTCAAGAACAACTATTCGACATTGACACAGTATCTATCATACCTTGCCTTGAACTCATTCACGGTCGTAGCACCCACAACAGACTCTGGAAGCTTATTCCACTCATTCACCACTCTCCAAGTAAAAAACCGAGTTCTAACACCCTTGTCAACCACGCTCTTTCCATGGCCCCTAGTCCTCCCACCACTAGTCATATTTTCAAAAATATCTTCTGGATCAATCTTATAGAAACCCTTCAGTAATTTGAATGTCTCAATCATATCACCCCTCCTTCGCCTATCGTCCAATCTCTGCAACCCACAAATCTTCAACCTATTCTCATAAGGTTCATTCCTCACGAGAACCTAAACATGATAAAATTCTTACACGAACTCAATTGCTGGCTTTCAAGCCAAGAAATATGCTCAACCGAACACCTAATGATAATTGGCGACATAAACATAAATATTGCAAATGAAAACCAGAACAACACTGTACAATACCTAGACACACTATCCATGTATAATCTAATACCAACAATTACATCATGTACTAGAGAAGAAATATTCGGAGATACCATCACTGCCTCCTGTCTAGATCATATAAACGTCCGAGCACCACCAAATAGTAGCACTGCATCAGTCATAAAGTGCAAAGTAGCAGACCATTACTTCACCGCTCTAAACCTGCACACCAAGACAATACCCATGCAATGTCCCACAGAAGAAAAGCCACAGAAAACAATAATAGACGAAGAAATAGTCAACCACGAAATAAGAGAAACAGACTGGGAACACCTGGCATCAGATTCAGCAGATATCTTATATAACAACATTAAACTCACACTGGAGGAAATATATAAGAAGGCTACAAAGAAAGTCAGAATTCGTTCAAAAACAACACAAAATCCTTGGATAACACAAAACTTAATCCTAGAAATACACAGAAAGGACGCTTTATGGAAAGAATTAAAGCGATATCCAAATAACACAGCTTTAAAAACTGAATATTATAAGATAACAAGGAATCGCCTTACAACACAAATCAGAAATGCAAAAAAGAAGCTGCTACAGAAGCAAACTAACCTCTGCACAAAACAATATGAAACAAACCTGGCATCTGATCAATGAGATGCTAGATTTTGTTCCCAACAACACCGCCTCCGAAACCATAAAACAGCTTCATGAAAGATGCAAAACCTATCCAACTAGCAAATGACTTTAACTAATACTTTGCAGACTCCATCCAAGAACTGCATAGAAATATTCCCCCAATCACAAAATGAGACCCTTCACTTGGACCACAATCAAAACAGACATTATGGTTCCCAACCATAAAAGAAGCAGAACTCTCAGCAATACATCAAATCAAACCAAACAAAGGCCCAGGAATAGATGGTATCAGACCTAAAGATATAAAGCAACATGCAACTAGTTTAAGTCCTATCCTACTAAAACTAATAAATAAAATATTTAAAACAGGACAGATACCAAGTATGCTAAAGACCGCCATAATCACACCCATATACAAACAAGGAAAAAGAAATTTAATCAGCAATTACAGACCCATAGCAACATTACCAATTATTAATCAAATTATGGAGCGGATCATACTGAAGAAACTCACAGCATACACTGAGATCTATCATATTATCCCCAAAACACAATATGGTTTTCAGAAAAATAAGGGAACAACATCTCTCTTGGAAGACTTTACAGACGTAATTAATACCGCCTTAGACAAAAACAAAATTGCCATGGTAGTCTTTATAGATCTAACTAAAGCATTCGATACACTCACACATCAAACCTTGTTAGAAAAGCTGGGGCATGTTGGAATAGACGGGCCTCTTCGCAGGTGGTTTACAAACTACCTCCAAAACAGAAAGCATATCACACGTATCGGATCAAACCGAAGCAGAGAGCTACCAGTAACCTGTGGAATGCCACAGGGAGCTGTACTCTCCCCAACTCTACTCAACATTTACACGCACGATATTAATCAGCTACCACTCAAAGGTAAGATATTCCAATACTCAGACGATACAGCAATAATATCCATCCATAATAACGCAAGCATAGCCCAAACAAATATGCAACATGATATACATCTGATCATAGACTGGCTAACGAAAAACTCCATACACCTAAACTCAGAAGAGACAAAATTAATGATAATCAGAAATCCACTGACTCGACTAGCTGATAACAAATATATAACCATCCCACATCCACTTTCCAACATAAAAAATACACAGAACAGCCAAACCACTACAATCACTCAGGTTGAAACAATACGATACCTTGGAATTTACTTCGATGCAGATATGAACTGGAATAGCCACATAAACCATCTACACAACAAACTCCGAATAATAAGTGGCAAACTCTACAGGTTAAAAGACATAGTTCCCATACGCCTAAAAACACTAATATACAAAGCACTACGCCAAAATATACTAAGATACGCTATAACAGCGTATGCTGTCTGTGCACCCTACAAATTAAATAGATTAATGTCGCTACAGTACAAAATGAAAAAACTGATCTTTTGGGAACAAAGAGAAAATCACGACCTTATAAACATTGCAATGTCAGAACACAAAATACTGACAGCAAAACATTTATGTCACTATGCAGCCTTGCTAAAACATTATTTCGATGCCAACTACAGGACAGTTAGAAATACATACCGTATAACAAGACCTCAGACTACTAAATATATCACATATAAATACAATAATCACTACGGAAAGGCCACGCGAAACTTCTATATCCCAGACATGATAAACAAATTACCTTTTGAATACAGAAACCTTACAAACTATAATAGCCTGAAAAGAGCTCGTTCAGACTTCCAGTTCAGCGACGCATCAATACATTTCAAGTTATTGTGTGTGTGTGTGTGTGTGTGTGTGTGTGTGTGTGTGTGTGTGTGTGTGTGTGTGTGTGTGTGTGTGTGTGTGTGTGTGTGTGTGTGTGTGTGTGTGTGTGTGTGTGTGTGTGTGTGTGTGTGTGTGTGTGTGTGTGTGTGTGTGTGTGTGTGTGTGTGTGTGTGTGTGTGTGTGTGTGTGTGTGTGTGTGTGTGTGTGTGTGTGTGTGTGTGTGTGTGTGTGTGTGCGTGCGCGTGCGTGCGCGAATTTCTCAATCATACATTTCGTAGCTTCCCAACACAGCAAAAAAAAAAAAAAAAAACAATACATAATAACCAACTGGTGTCATCCTCAGATAAGCTTCGAGGATGAAGCAAAGAAATTAGTTCTCATCCAAGATGTATCATATGTAACCAAATGCATGTAATGTACGTATCACATGAAAACCAATGTATATAATGTATGTATTATATGTAAACCAATGTACGTAATGTAAATATCACATGTAAACAAATGTAAGTAATGTATCATATGTAAACAAATGTATGTAATGTATATAATAATTATAACAAATGTATGTAATGTATATAATAACTGTAACAAATGTATGCAATGTAAAAAAAAAAAAAAAATTCTTTTAAATGTAAATCATGAGTTTACACCGTATGTTTGTGAGAATAAGGAAACATAATATTTAGACTGCATATGTGTAAATACTGTTGGAAAAAGAATGGCGGCCCGTGTGTTAGTGTTTTGTGTGGTGTATTATTGATGATGGAATTAAGAGTCAGATGAGTCATTTTGTTGTTAATTAGTGGCGATAGTTTTGAATGATAAATGATATATATACAGAGGTAAGTGTTCTTCATTTTCTGAGGTTTTTTTTTAAGGTGAAATATTTGCTACCGATGCTGGTAGATCGATTTGATCTACGGGATATATATATATATATAGAGTAACATTTTATTGCTGGTAGACACCTAAGAGTCTACGGGATCTGCTAGTGGACCCTCAAAAGTCCACAGGATTGTCTTTGCCTGCTCGGGGCACCTGAGGGATCTCTACTCTTTCTCCATCTGTGTCTCAACACATTCTAAATGGCAAAACTTCTAAATGAGACCAAATTCGAAGAAGTTTACAGGGAATTCCTCAGACTGGGAAAGCTACTGAGTGATAATTGGCCGGGAAAAGTTAAACTGTATGACACGTTTCCCCCCGAATGTGTCTCAGACGCTGTCGCTGAAGATCATTTAGAGTCGATGCCTTCTACTCCTTCAGACTTTGTAGAAGTGCGTGCTCGCAAAGTTGTCGCTGAAGATCATTTAGAGTCGATGCCTTCTACTCCTTCAGACTTTGTAGAAGTGCGTGCTCGCAAAAAGCGAAGAACAACAGAAGAACCGCACAATGACAATACTGTAATGGAACAGGATTCTCAGGGTTCGAACGCCGCTACTTCTCCCAAAGAAAAGGTGCCTCCGGTCATCCTTAGAGAAAAACAAAAGTGGGCAGCTTTACGATCCACAATGTCCAATCTGCATATTGGTTTCATTAAGGCCAAAAACATGGATGAAGGCATAAAAATTCAGCCAGCAACTGTCACAGACTATAGAAGGTTGACCAAGGAACTGGACGACAGAGGCATCCAGTATCATACCTTTGCGCTCAGTTCCGAAAAAAATTTAAAAGTAGTCCTTCGTGGTGTCTGTGAAGACATTGACACAGCAGAAATCGCTGCTGACCTAAATTCTCAGGATCTGCCACCTGTCAAGGTCAGCAGAATGTACAAAACAGACAAAACTCCCATGCCATTAGTCCTTGTTGAGATTCACAAAATATATAAGGATATCTACAACTTAAAAACAGTCTGTGGTCTCATCGTCACACCGGAACCACTCCGTAAAAGATCATCTTCTGGGCAGTGCCACAGGTGCCAAAAGTTTGGCCATGCCCAGAATCTATGCAGAGCAGAATATAGATGTTTAAATTGTGGAGACAGCCACCCAACCAATACCTGCACTAAGCCAAGGACCACCTCGGCCAAATGTGCCAACTGCAGTGGCCCTCATCCGGCGAACTACAAAGGATGTACTCAACACCCAAAGAACAGACGGATGGAGGCAATCAGTCAGCCCTCCTCCTACAGTACAAGAACACCAGCGGCCCAGACATCAAAACCGGAGACTCTGCGGCCACAGTCGGAGACCTCCAACCAAAAGCAAACAAGAAGTTATGCCGATGTGACCCGTACAATTAGGCCAATTCCAGAACAAAATCAACTAAGAGCACCTAAAAACCTAACAGCTATTATCACGGCCTCACTAGCAAACATGCTACAAAATTTTAGCTTATCCAACCCTACTGAAACCTCCACTAAAAGATTTCTTCGTGAAACACAGGTCATCCTCGCAGTTCTCATAAATGAATAGAAACAAACTCATTCCAGCATCTCTTCAAATAGTTGCTTGGAATGCAAATGGCCTCAAAAACAAAATCCTGGAACTCCGTGCCTTCACATCTAGGTATCAGCCAGATGTTATTCTAATTAGCGAAACTCATCTAAGACCCTCAGACAATCCTACAATAAGGGGCTATCGCTTATACAGAAATGACAGACTACTCTACAGAGGCGGTGGCACTGCCATCTTCATTAAAAACTACATTAAGCACCACTCTGTGAGCATTCCTTCAACCACTAACCTTGAGATCACAGGAGTGGAAGTAGTCACCAGCTCCACTGGCAAACTGAAAATCTACTCAGCTTACAACCCTCCCCAAAAATCTCTACTTCACTCTGATCTAAATGCCATCTTAGGCATCAGAGGGCCCACCATTATTGCCGGGGATCTGAATTCCAAGCATTCTGCATGGAATTGTTCAACCACAAACAAGAATGGTTGCATCCTTTTCAATTACTTAGGATCAAGCAACGCTGTTGTGGCAGGCCCCACCGAACCAACTCATCTCAGTACGTTCGGCACTGCTGACATCCTGGATATAGCTATCCTGCAGGATATTAAACTTCAGTACAGTATCATATCTATGGATGAACTATCATCCGATCACAATCCAATTCTACTACAGCTGGGAAATCATGAATTCCTGTGTCCTCCTTCTCACTCCTACATTGTATGGGAAAGACTGTCAGCCGCACTCAAGGATTATATTGGACCTTTTCCTCACATACGCACAAAAGAAGAAGTAGAAACTGCAGTTACAAATCTCACACAACAAATCAATTCTGCTATAAAGGTAGCTTCCTCCTACAAATCTGCCCGCAAGCCAGATCGTTTGCCTGAAGACATCATGAACTTAATTAGAGATAAAAACAAAGCTCGAAAAAGATTCTGTAACACGTGTGCACCACAAGACAAAACAAATCTAAACAGACTAAATGGGGCAGTAAGAGATGCACTGAAAGCTCATAGAGACTATGTATGGGATGAAAAGTTATCCTCCATTTCACCTAGTGATCACTCCATCTGGGGACTACTGAAAAATACCAAAAACAAAGGCAGATCCCTTCCCCCAATATTAACTGATCAGGGCCTTGCTCACACCGATGTGGACAAAGCAGAGGTTATAGCGCACAGCTTGGAAGAGCAATGCAGGCCTTCGTATGGAAACCTTGACTTTGACCACATACATAAGATTCACAGCAAGGTCAGACACTCACTCAAACTTCCTATCACCAGCACTGACCATATTGCATCAACATCACCTGCTGAGATATATGACATTATTAAAAATTTAAAGAACAAAAAAGCTCCTGGACCAGACGGCATTACTAATCGTGTGATTAAACTTCTGCCCCAGAGGGCAGTAGTGTACCTGACCAGTATAATAAATGCAATTTTAAGATTTCACTATTTTCCTTCCACCTGGAAACTGGCTGACGTAATTCCCATACATAAGCCAGGCAAAGACTCACACCTACCCCAAAATTATCGTCCAATCAGTCTCATCTCAAATCTGGGTAAGGTTGCAGAGAAGGTCATCCTCTCACGACTTCAGACCTCAATAAATGACCTAAACATCCTTCCAAAAGAACAGTTTGGTTTTAGGCAACACCATAGTACTACCCAGCAAATCCACAGAATTGTTCAATACATCACAACCAGCTACAACTGGCGCCAGTGCACAGGAGCTGTTTTCCTAGACTTATCCAAAGTATTTGACAAAATCTGGCATTTTGGACTCCTGCACAAGCTTATCTCAGCCGGCATCTCACCTGAAATGGTTCATTTAATCCACTCATATCTTCAAAATAGATCAGTGCAAGTAAAAATCAACGGTTCTACATCCTCCCAGCGCAACATCTTTGCTGGAGTGCCGCAGGGATCTCTACTGGCTCCATTACTGTTCTCTATATACATGTCAGACATCCCGCACAATCCGATGACTTCCATTTTGGCCCTATATGCGGACGATACGGCAATACTAACCAGATCTCTTAGACCCCTTTTCATTACCAGAAAGCTTCAAGAAAACATTCTAAAGCTGGAGGGTTGGTTCTCTAAGTGGAGATTGGAAGTCAACCCCCAGAAATGCTCAGCCGTTCTTTTCTCAAAAAGGCCAATGTCTCCTGTAGGAGATTTGTTACTATTCAATACTAAAATTCCCTGGCAGTCAGAAACAAATTACCTGGGTGTAATTCTCGACAAAAAGCTATCTTTCAATCAGCACACCAAGTCTGCATGCACAAAGGCTAAAGCCATAGCACAGATCTATCCGCTAATTAATAGAAATAGCAAGCTCAGCAACAGAATCAAATTACAACTATACCAGATGACAATTCGTCCTATAATCACCTATGCCTCTCCGGCCTGGAGCCACACCTCTAATGCTAACATCATCAAAATACAGCGAGTGCAGAACAAGTGCCTGAGAATGATTTTGAACGCCCGGTGGTATGTTAGAAACATTCAACTCCACAGAGACACAAATATTCCCTATATTTTCTCTTTTCTACGATCCTTAGCCACCAAGTTTTTCCTAAAGACATCCACACATCCCAACGATTTGGTTCAACAAGCTACAGCATACGATCCAACGGACATATTCAAATATAGAAGACCAAAAACTATATTGGCCTCCTTTAGTGATGCATAATCTCCATGCCCATCCAGGGTGAGCAATCTGATCATAAATTTTACCTTCACTGCAACCACAACAGATAGCGGGGAATATGAAAAGCATCTTGCTTCACCCCTAAAGACATAAATGTCAATTGTCAATAAATACTGTTGTATAATCACACCTTTTCAAACTTGAAAAAAATAAAATAAATAAACTACAACATGTAATATTATACAACTTATGTAACTCTGAACAATATAATTGTAAATATTATTATGATTGTTATATTAAAAAAAAACTGTTATCATCATTACTATTTAAATCTCATTATATGTAGCACAAAGTGCTTAACCTTGTAAAATAATATACTGAATAGATGATCATTGTACATATGTAAATATTTGAAAGAACAATAAAAATAAAAAATTAAAAAAAAATAAAAAAAATTATTACGGCTATTATAGCCTGTTTAGGGTGTCCCATATTTTAAACAAATTGGCTATTTTTACTGAAAAAAAAAATTATATATGTTTTAGGGCATTATGGGTGAGTGTTGAAGGCAATTATAGCAGAATAAAAGAGGAGGAAAACATTTTTGTACATACCTTGTTTTGATACTAGGATGTCTTCAAATTCCATGTTCCTGCTAAAGGTTGTTTATAACAAGGGGGAAGGGAGCGTGGGGGGGGGTTGGACAAGGGGAGAATAAATTGGAAACCCGGGTTTATTTTAATAATATATATATATATATATATATATATATATATATATATATATATATTTTTTTTTTTTTTTTTTGTCTGTTTGCTTACTTGGGAAATAGAGTAAAACCAGGTTTAAAATAGCTTGCTATCTTTAACATATATATATATATATATATATATATATATATATATATATATTATTGTGTTTAAGGGCGCATTTTTTTGGGGGGGAAGAGTTTACTTATGGGAAAACTGGGGCAGGGAATATATATAAAAAAATTTTGAGCAAAAGTAGCCAATGTATTTTAAATAAGGGACACTTTCTAAACAAAAACAGGCTATAATAGCCGTAATGATAATAATAGTGTTTAAGAGGAGTAGCATGGGAATTTTCCCAGAAACAATACCTAATTAATATTAATAACTTACAAGAAGAAAGCAGAAATCCCACCCAAACAAAAAGCAGTGCTAGGGGTCCTGGCTCCCTGATGCAAATTTAAGTTGAGCGCTCCTTACTTTTTTAAAAAAATATAGTTAAAATTTAAAAGTTAAAAACTGAAAACAATATATATTTTTATGTAAAGTTGTACACTTTGAAAAATACATATATTAAGAGCACAGCAAAAATGCACATAGGCTAGAATTACAGATACATAAGTTGCCAATTTCTGGGCTATAAGCTATTATATCTAGAGATATACAAGGTAGAAAAATTGCACAATGATAAGAATAATTTAATTTTAATGGAAAATAAATGTATGAAAATTTTTTTTAAAAAAATTAACTCTTTTTAATTTTTTTAATTAAAATAATTCTTTCTTATGGAAGAAAATCATCCAAAATTTCACTGTATTGCGAGCATAGACAGTCAACCAGTCTTTCCTGTGAAATATTAGATGTATTTTTATTAGTATCAGTCTTGAAAATGATCGTGCGCCACTTGCTATTGCAACTGAAAGTGTCCAAAATATTCGAAGCGAAATGGTTAAATTAATAAAGATACTTTCTAAATTATTTGCAATATTTTCAGTGGGTTTAAGCTGCTACTATCCCGTATGATGTCCTTTAGAATTTGTATTTCATTATATAGGTAATTCGCCAGCACAAGTATCCTTTTCTTCACCATCAGTCAGCATAACTTGTAAATCATCACGATGTTTTCTTAAACTGTCCTCATCCATATGAGAAATTTCCTTGAAACTGGATAAAAACCTTTCAGCCAAAGAATTAATAACGGTGTCCACAATTGGAATCAAAAATCGAACTTTAAAGTTATATTGCGAATCAACTGGCGCTTCGTCCTAACATTTATAACATAACAGCCAGTTCTTACATCTGTGTAATGTACTGCTTTTGAACTGAGGAGAAATTTCAAAATCTAATGGTAACTCTTTTGCCTATTCAAGTTTAGCATTATTTTATTTAAGGTTACTTTTATTTAATTATTTAATTTAATTTTTATTTTATTTAAGATTACTTTACTTTACTTAAGGTGTTTATAGATTCGCTTAAATTTGTGTTTGGATTTTGAAGCATTCTACTCGCTACATTGATCCTGCACAAAATTCATACCAGATTATAAGTGAACACAAAAATCGATAATCTTTAATTTTCAAAGCTAACGTTTTTGCTTCATATTTTGTAGTATTGTCGATTTGAGTATTATCATAAATTTCCACAAATCTCCAGTATTATATCAAAACGAACGAAGAGTGTCAATCTACGCAAAATTGCATTTAAAGTTTCAAGTGCAATTATGGCGTAGGATTTATGATGCTGATGCTGCCCAAGTTAATAATAAATCAGTGAGTTTTTTAGCACTATACAAATAATTTATAATTTCTTTAGTGCTCTGACTAAACGATGGGATGTACTGAAAAACGTCATAAAATATACGAGTATATACCTAATCTCTCATTAAGAGGGCTCAACTCGTTATTTATTCGTATGAGTATCCATACGAATAAATAAAGGCTTTATCGCTGTTATTGTTATTAAAATTGGAATCCAATGGCTTATCTTTCTGCCTGGAAGTAAAAGTCCTCGGATTCCACTCCCACTTCTATCACACTGCCATTTAAGAATAGCATTGAAATCACTTTTCAAGATGTTTATTTCTGATTTGACGAAATCTTGATTCGAGGGTCTTTTCTTTCACAAATTTTTTGCAGTTCATCTTAGGCTAGTGCTGTGTTGCCCTGTTTTTGTATTTGGTTAGGAACCACGAGATGGCGGCACATTTGAGCTGTCTCTCTTCACTGCGTACCGCTTAATTAGTGATAGCCTTGGGCCATCTGTCTCTGATTGGGTACCAGTGGAGATTGAACTGCCCACTCAGTCTCCAAAAGTTAGATAGGGCTAAATGGCCTCGCCTACTCCCGTATACGGGAATAAAATGGCGTTAGCTGATAATGTACTTTGGACAATAACTCATATTTTCTCTAATCTTCAAGGAATATGAAGCCAATTAAATAGCATATTTTTCATATATTTCTATAAAAAATAAGAAACTAATTATAAAACTACCATGGTGCTCGGCGTGACGGAGTACCTCGACTGCGATGCAGTCGAAACGTAGCGATCCGCGGTGACGCCACGTTGTACTCGTTGATAGAATGGAGAGCCTGTGTAGCTCAGTGGATGTGTCGTTTGCACACCATAGTGCTTGACTGCACGAAGGAAGACTTGCTTTCGAATCTAGTCGGCGATTAGAGGAGAGTGTTCTAAGACTTTTTTCGACCGGTTCCGAGTTAGTCGATCTCTGGCACGGACTAGCGGTTTTTTCTCTCAGAAACTCAGGTTTTTTGTCCCATAAACTCAAGAAAATCGACCATAGAACCCACACTATTTTCAGACATTAAATATATTGTGTTAAGGTTAGGAACCACGAGATTTTCACTGCGTGCTGATTAATTAGTGATAGGGCTAAAACGGCCTCCCCTACTCCCTATACAGGAATAAGAAGGCATTAGCTGATTTTTTTTATTATAAAACTAATGTAGATTTTTTTATTTAGCAAAGTTTTCCAAATTTTATCAGATTCCAATCTGATTAAGCCAACCTCGAATTCTTAGTGTCGAAATGTGGAATGAATCGAAGTAATAACATACGGGCTCCTAATGTTCTACATTTATCTTGATCTAAGCAATGGTGCCGAAACAGGGGCTTTACTTCCCACCATCTCGACATGTTTCTTGACAAATCGCGATGTCCTCCAAAGAGACACATTAAAATTAATTTATCCTAAATTTAGTTTCTTTTAGCCATCTAGTGATCACATGGACAGAGGCTCAAATCTCTGCTGGTGATCCTCTCAGGGTCGATAGTTTTTCAGTCTTACAAAAGTTAAGAAACTATTAAGTCCAAAAAAGCCTAAGATAGTGCGTCCCCCTCATTCAAGAAACATGTTTCGGCACTTTTTGGTGCCTCATCAGGAGATGGCTAGGGAGGAGGGAATAGTCTTATATAAACGTTTCTTACCTTATTCAACTGGAACTGTTCTCATTCTTTCTTTCTTTCTTAGCAACAACAACAAACAAATTAATATTAAAATTCTACTCTGCATTCATTTTGCCTGCTTAATGCTGACTTACTAATAATAAGTAAAGAATTTTCAAATTTTGTGAAAGAAACTTAGATTATACTTTTGTATGTGATTTAGATTTCTCTTTTGATACTCATGATTAGTTTTTAATAATGGGTTATAATTCGTGAAACAATTTTTTACTCAATCGAGAAAGAAAGATTCTTTAAACGGTGATTCAAGATGATAAAAAGATTGCAGAAAGCAAGTAAGAATAAAAGGAAAAAACAAGAGGATTTAGAGTGTCGCAGATTGATCGAATATTCATTGGAGTGAGGATTAAACTGCACAGAAAACAAAGAAGAGGAAAAAACTTACAGTTGCCCATCTGTATTAAAGCAAAAAATATAAAAATCATGCCATACAAAATTCTAGCTATTAGTAATTTTCATGAACAGATAAGACGAACATTAAGAAGGAAGTCAAAAAAACAATCTTTACACAGAACCAGATCTTGAAGAAATAAATTTAAAGAAAATGTCAACAATCAAAACTCATCAGATATAGAAGAAAAGGATTAACCAGGAAGTAAGCGAGATCTCCGCCAGAAGTGCCATCGATTATGAATTCTATCATCCTGCATCCCCAAAAGCACCCAAATGCTCAATCCCCAGTGTCCCTGACACTGTCACTGTTTTGTGACAGTGTTTACCTTTCACTGTAATCACCCAAACGCTCCACCAGTGCAAACATTGCACTAATGACACGCCACTGGTAAAGAAATAGCGTTTACTTTGGCGGCGTGACGAATCAACACTCTAAAGGATAGGATGGTCTTGCATCTCACTTCGAAAACAGTACTCAACTCCTACACTTCCCAATAAAGAGAACATTCCAGAAATAGCAAAAAAAAAAGGTAACTCTTATCCAATGTTTCAAATAGCCCTATTCTAAGTCCAATGACTGCAGAAGAAAGTGGGTTAACCACGAAGCGTGAGCGAGATCTCCGTCTGAAGTACCAGCGATAATGAATCTTATCATTCATCCTGCATCCCCCAAAGCACCCAAAAGCTCAACCCCCAGTGTCCCTGACACTGTCACTGTTTTGTGACTGTGTTCTCCTGTCACTGTAACCACCCAAACGCTCCACCAGTGCAAACATTGCACTAATGACACGCCACTGGTAAGGAACTAGCGTTTACTTTGGCGGTGTGACGAATCAACACTCTAAAGGATAGGATGGTCTTGCATCTCACTTCGAAAACGGTACTCAACTCCTACACTTCCCAATAAAGAGAACATTCCAGAAATAGCAAAAAAAAGGTAACTCTTATCCAATGTTTCAAATAGCCCTATTCTAAGTCCAATGAATACAGAAGAAAGTGGGTTAACCACGAAGCGTGAGCGAGATCTCCGTCTGAAGTACCAGCGATAATGAATCTTATCATTCATCCTGCATCCCCCAAAGCACCCAAAAGCTCAACCCCCAGTGTCCCTGACACTGTCACTGTTTTGTGACTGTGTTCACCTGTCACTGTAACCACCCAAACGCTCCACCAGTGCAAACATTGCACTAATGACACGCCACTGGTAAGGAACTAGCGTTTACTTTGGCGGTGTGACGAATCAACACTCTAAAGGATAGGATGGTCTTGCATCTCACTTCGAAAACGGTACTCAACTCCTACACTTCCCAATAAAGAGAACATTCCAGAAATAGCAAAAAAAAAAAAGGTAACTCTTATCCAATGTTTCAAATAGCCCTATTCTATGTCCAATGAATACAGCAGAAAGTGGATTAACCACGAAGAGTGAGCGAGATCTCCGTCTGAAGTACCAGCGATAATGAATCTTATCATTCATCCTGCATCCCCCAAAGCACCCAAAAGCTCAACTCCCAGTGTCCCTGACACTGTCACTGTTTTGTGACTGTGTTCACCTGTCACTGTAACCGCCCAAACGCTCCACCAGTGCAAACATTGCACTAATGACACGCCACTGGTAAGGAACTAGCGTTTACTTTGGCGGTGTGACGAATCAACACTCTAAAGGATAGGATGGTCTTGCATCTCACTTCGAAAACGGTACTCGACTCCTACACTTCTCAATAAAGAGAACATTCCAGAAATAGCAAAAAAAATGGTAACTCTTATCCAATGTTTCAAATAGCCCTATTCTAAGTCCAATGAATACAGCAGAAAGTGGGTTAACCACGAAGCGTGAGCGAGATCTCCGTCTGAAGTACCAGCGATAATGAATCTTATCATTCATCCTGCATCCCCCAAAGCACCCAAAAGCTCAACCCCCAGTGTCCCTGACACTGTCACTGTTTTGTGACTGTGTTCACCTTTCACTGTAACCGCCCAAACGCTCCACCAGTGCAAACATTGCACTAATGACACGCCACTGGTAAGGAACTAGCGTTTACTTTGGCGGTGTGACGAATCAACACTCTAAAGGATAGGATGGTCTTGCATCTCACTTCGAAAACGGTACTCAACTCCTACACTTCCCAATAAAGAGAACATTCCCGAAATAGCAAAAAATGTGACTGTTATCCAATGTTTCAAATAGCCCTGTTCTTAGTCCAATGAATACAGAAGAAAATGGGTTAACCACGAAGAGTGAGGAGGATCTCCCTCGGAATGCCATCGATCGTGGATTCTGTCAGTCATTCTAACTCCTTCGAAGCATAGAAAAGCTCATCCCCATTGTCCTATCTCATTGCTGACCACCCTAACGCTACACTATGCAGACCCGACGATCCAACACTAGTGACTCGCCATCAGCATGGACGTAGCGTTTAATTTCGCGTTGTAACGAGTCAACACCCGAAGTTTTCGATGATGTTACATCTGAATTCCACGTAGTACTCTGTTTACTCCAGTCTATTAAAAGTTGTATAAGGGATTAATAAAAATGTGAGTTATTCAAAGTTCCAACTAAGCCTGTACAAAATCCAGTAGAGACAGAAGCAGATTGGTAAGGACTGATTGGTAACACTGAAAGAAACCGATACTAGATTACTTCATCAAAGATGATATTCAGAGAAAACCTTATGGAAATGGCTTTTCAGAGTAAACGTTACCAAACTGGTTCCATTTCTAAGAAATGTTCTTGTGGTGAAAAAAGTAAATATGCAATTTTTAACATGAAAAAGTCTTGGCTATTATGAGATTCTTGCACACCCTAAACAAATTTTAATTTTAATTTCCGGATTATCGAAAAATAAAAGTTATCTCATTTATTCACTTAAGTTGGAACGATACACGACACGTGAAGTTAGAAATCTTAATTTCACGTGATTTCAAACTTTGAAGCATGATTTATCTCTCCTCCTCCCTCCCATGATGATATCGTTATTTTCATAAAAATAAACTAATCCATACGTTAACTATTAATAAAAGCAAAGTTTAACTTCAAAATCTATTTAGATTAATGCTGCTTGAAGATTTATTTGTCTTATTGAGAGTAATTAAATCCGTTGATGATTATGTGATCGAATCATGTTGTTTCAGGAAACTGAGAACTTAGACTAAAGAATAATTGAATACAAATTGAATGATCACTTCCTATATTTTGCCATCATTTTCTGGGATTAAGAGACTGCTATCAAACAAGTGCAGGCAGAGCATATTTCAGTATCAGAAATGGGACCGGAGAAATACAGACAAGCCTAAAATCCCATATATATATGCCATTGTTTAGGATTTTAGTTACAGGAATACTCAACTGAAGCCACAGCTGTTCGGTTCAGTGTTTTTGGCCATTGGGGTGAATGTCTGTAGATGAGTGTTTTTCGTATGAGACACAGTTGGATGCAACCATATTTGTTTGGGATGGGACAGCTGGTGAGAGATGCTGCAGATTCGATGAAAAGCCTCTGAAATTTGAAACTGTTTCCGTGGAGTAAGGTGGCTTTTTTTCTAACGGATTCTGTGATGAGTGTCCTGGTCGTGGCCTACCGTAACATCACTTATATATAAAGAAAATACTCAGTCATTTTAAGTCCAGTATACAAGACCTCACCCTCCTTAACACTCGCCTAGTGGTCCATTTCGATGTCTCCTCCTTTTTCGCACATTTAAAGACACCTTTGTTCTAATTCAAGCAAAATTTCCTCCTGATATCTCAGCCCTCTTCCAGTTCACTATGAACTCGGGCTGTGTCGTTTCATCGTCTTCTTCTCGGTATTCTACTCCTCTCAATCCTATTATTCGGCTACACTACGCGGACGATGTGTTCGCTATTTGGCCACATGGCGGACAACCTGAACACTTCCTTACCCCATTCGAACATCCATGGATCCAATTCACAAAAGAAAGTAACAACATCCTGCTCTTCCTAGACATCCTAGTTACAAGACAACCAAATGGATGTTTGGCCTTCATTGTCGACAGAAACTCCGTCCCCTCCCACAGGTAAATACATTAATCAACAGTCGCATAACTCCATCCCCCCCACACACACAACTCCACAGACAATACAGCACTATAAAATCCTTAGTCCACAGGGCAAAATTCATTTGCTGAGATAACATCGCACTCACCACGAACTCAACCACATAAAACACATTTTTTCACCAATGGCTACACCACCATCAGAAAAAAAAAAAAAACACTATCATCCCCTATCCATACGCCCTTTCCCTGTCCAGACATAGATTATAACAAATCTATACCCATTCATGACTTTCCAGAAAAGGTGGACGAGATCTTAAAAAAATCAGAAGCTTGTTGTCAGTTTCCTGAAACAATATCATGTATGGGAATTAATGCAGAAGTCTAAATAAGCGGATCACTGTAAGTGATTGGGAGAAATAAGCATTTAAATCCTTGCACATCACATTACGAAATAAAATGCACCTTATTCCTGCATTATATTTTACTTTGGTAATTTACTCACTAAAATTAAATATTCAGTGCGCTGTATTAGTTAGCGTTTATTTATATAATCTCCGTTATACTTATTGTAAAAAATTGACTTAAATCATTAAGAATAGATGCGTTAATGCTAAAATTAACATTTAATATTAATGTCAACATTTAATTATAACATGAATAGTAACCGATTAGGATAAATTATATTAAATAATTATTACATAGAATATGAGATTAGTAAAGATTAATTACTAATAATATTTCCAGAAATATACTCACTTTATGCTGCATTTTGAAATGAAATGAATAGTGAGATGCGTACGCCAAGAACGGTCTTCACCTTTTGAACTCCAGCGTTTGTTTAATTGTGCCTATTCCAACGAAATTGTTTAACTCATGGCCAACAATGCAACATGAACCAATCCACTTATTTTTATTCGAACGATTAAAGAAACAACTGATTTGCTTCAGAACAATACGTTTCCTGCGTAATAATTAGCGATGCTTGTAAAAGAAGGATCTGTAATGGCCGAAAAATTATATTCGAAAACAGCCTCCCATTTCAAATATTATTTTTAATTACGTATTTCCCAACATTCACACCCTTTCCTTTTAATTTTTTTTTTTTCAAAACATTGGATAAATAGTTATTTTGATCTAACAGGAACCGAAAGACTATAATCGCTTTGAAAAATTATTATATATATATATATAAATCAGCTAACGCCGTCTTGTTCCCATATAGGGAGTAGGCGAGGTCATTTTTTAGCCCTATCTAACTTTCTGGAGATTGAACTGAGCGGGCAATTCAATCTCCACTGGTAGCCAATCAGAAATAGCTGGCCCAAGGCTATTACTAATTAATCGGCACGCAGTGAAGAGGGTGGCTAGTAAGCGCCGCTATCTGGTGGTCCCTAACCCTAACAATATTTGTAATGTCTGAAAATAGTGTGGGTTCGACGGCCGATTTTCTCGAGTTTACGGGACGAAAAACCCGCTAGCCCGTGCCAGAGATCGACTAACTCTGGAACAGGTCGAGAAAAGGCTTAGAAAAAATTCCTCTAGTCGGCGACTAGATTCGAATGCCTTTCACCGTGCGGTCAAGCGCTGTAGAGTGCAAACGCCACTTCTACTCAGCTACACAAGCTCCATATATTTTTTTTAATTTCGGAGCTCTGAATTGGCTTGAAAATATTTCGTATTTACAGAGGTGTTTGGGATTTATTTTTCAAATTAAATAACGTAATGAAAATCTCTTAGACAACCCACGATATAAATGTACTATGGTTATAAATGAGCCTCCGTAGCTCAATCGGTATTATAGACGAAGCTGTTTGTTCGGAAACATTATCTTTAATGGGTAGTAGTCACACACATAAGTAAATAAATGAAAGAAAAAAAAGCATTGGTTCTGCTTATGATTGAACTTTTACCACTAATAATTCAGAACAATAAATATTTCATATGTGATAGTGAACTTTAAAGTATTCCAAATGGTGAATAAGCCGCAGAGTTGAAAACGCGTCAGTGGGACATCGCCACTTGTGTTACAGGTATACGCATAGCATTAGTAGAACTTCTGGCAGGTTTGAGTCATTAAGTTTGAAGTTATAAAGAACTTGAAGGAAGGCAAAGTAGGCCTATCGTTGCTCGTGGGTAATGTGCTGAAATGGAGAGCGCAAGTTGCAAGTCCATCCAGCATGTCTTGGGAGGTTATTAAAGTCTTCAACAAATCGTTTGAGACCAGAATGCAGGAGTGGGAAGATAGAATTATCTTTCGAGATATTTACACTTTGCAGTGACATTAGCGGAATTCTCCACATAGATTGAGGTGGGCAAAAGTGAGCAAGAAGTTGGTGGCATGGATAAGAAAGTAGCATTCTTACAGATAGCAGAGTAGTCTCCATTTCTGGAAATTACGGAGAAGTAAAAAAAAATGTTTATATTCACCATATCGTACTTTGGGGTTTAAAGAACTATTTATTTATTTTTAATTTGTTAAGATGTCGAAGCCATCGCTGCCATAGTCAGAGCCTCATCTGGTACGCAATAACTCAAATCCTCAACACCTGGTGCTGTCAGAGTCAAGCCGTGATGTTATTATAAAAGAGGTTTTTACTAAGCCTCTCAAATATAGAATAATTTAGCATCCCAATGATGAAGGGATTCCGATTCAATCGATATCAACAATGTCTTTTGTTAGAGAGATGTGTGTGCGAATCCCGTCTAGTATGGGAAAAGTTTCTGACCTTTTATGATTGTTCCTCATTTAAAGGTGAGTTAGTCGGTCCATAAGGAGGTAGAATTTTATTCTCTTGGAGACTCGGGTTTTTTCACTTGTAAAACAGGCAAATGGGTCAGATAAAAGCAAAATTAACAGATATAGACTGCTACGATAACTTTAGTAGCGTCTCCCGTAATATACTCCAACAATAACAATGTATCCAATAAACGTTTTACAACACATTAACATAATGAAAAAAACAAGCTTGTATATAAAAAAGTCTGACAAAGTGGGCAGAGCCAAAGCAATTTGTTTTGAAAGTGACCATTATGGATTCGATAAAAACTAGACCCTAAATACGACTATTATATATTTTAGTAACATCACTCCCATATATAAACATGGAAAAAGAATCATTATAAGTAATTACAGACCCATCGCCACATTGTCTGTAATCAACCAAATCATGGAGCGCATCGTGCATTGCAAATTCTCCACATACGTTGAAAAAATTCGAAATTATCCCCAAAACAAGTGGCTTTCAAAAAAATAAAGCAACAGCAATACTACTAGAAGATTTCACATTCACAGACCTAATAAACGTTGCATTAGATAAAAACAGAATATTAGTCGTTTTTATTGATCTAAGAAAAGCGTTTGACACACAAACACACAAAAACTTCTTGAACAAACTAACACCTATCGGAATCGGTGGTCGTCTACTCTAGTGGTTCAAAGCATACATGAATAACAGAAAGCACATCACACGTTTAGGATTAGTGTACAGCAAAGAGGTACCGATAACCTGTGAAGTACCACAAGGAGCTGTTGTATCTTCCATTCTTTTTAATTTATACCTACACGATATCAGCCATCTTTGCCTAAATAAGTAAAATCTTCCAATATACAGACAACACTGCCATAGTATCCATTCACAACAACGCAAACATCGCTTACACAAATAAGCAACACGACAACAATCTGATCACTAACTGGCTAACTGAAAACAGCATATATATAAACCCTTAAAACACAAAGCTAATGATATTCAAAAACCCCCAGATTCTATCCACAGAAACTATCACATTTTTCCGGACGATAAAACGCGTCCCAAATTTATGAGACAGTTTTTAGAAAAAATATATTATTATATATTAATATTCGAAAACCTTAAATTTCATTTTATTACCATAACTTGTAGCAGCAGACAGTGCTGGGACGAGTGAAGACGAACGTCTTCATTCGTCTCGGCACTGTCACTTCTCGTATTATTGTCTGAACTTATTATCACTCTCCTCAAAAACAAAGTCATATTCAGTACCATCCAACGCGTTACTTATGCCGCATTTTTTAAAATACTTAATCATCTTGTCCGTTCAAAACCGCATGCGTTCGCCCACTAACTACTATTGACGCCGGGGTAAAGTTTATGTAAATCGGCGATTCCCATTTATACAGCGAGACACGTGTTTGGCTCGCATCGAGAACGTGGGAATCCAAGACTTACCCAGTATCACCTACCATCGGACCATAAGACGCACCTCAATTCTAAGTCGATTTCTCTACGTAAAAAGGTGCGTCTTATAATCCGAAAAATACGGTAAATATCTCACTATCCGACATCCATCCTCCTATACACAAAGCGCTGATCCTAAAACCACAACCATCACACAGGTGAAACAAACACGCTATCTCGAACTTCATTTCGATGCTGATCAAAGTTGGAATAGCCATACAGACTACCCACACAACAAACTCGGGATAACAGATAGCAAACTATATCGATTAAAAGACATTGCTCTGACAGACAAAAATACTAATCTATAAAGCATTATGTGAAAACATTTTAAGATATGCAATCGCATCATACGCATTCTGCACAGACTACAAATTTAACATATTACAATTGTTGCAAAATAAACTGATATTCTGGGAACAAAGAAAATAGTCCACACTTATACAGGCATCAAGGATAGAACACAAAACATTTAAGGTGAAACACGTGTGCCACAGTTGCTAAAACACTACTTTCAGTCAACCTGTAGAGTAACCAGAACAACATATCAGATCACAAGACCACAGTCAAGAAACATAACATATAAGTATAATAATCACTACAAAAACCCATCGGAAACTTCTATATACCTGACATGATAAACCAGGGGTCTCAAAACTACGGCCCGCGTGTCAAATGCGGCCCGCGATATAATTTTATTCGGCCCGTCAATTGGGCTAATTTTTCAATAAGAATCCGCAAAAAAAAAAAAAAAAAAAAAAAAAAAAAAAAAAAAAACAAGGGGTGTTGATAGATTTCAAATGCATTAATTAAAATTGTGTTCAAAATATATTCCCGAATAGCAAAAAGTAACCGTAATCCAAGTTACGGTCTTTCTGACTATAAAAGGTCGGTTAAAATGGACTAACGAAGAAAAAAAATTTTAAAGAATTCAAAACGAAATAAAAAAGTTACATCCGAATTAACTTTTTTATCAACAAAAAAATTAATGTCGCACGAAATAAGAACACTTAAAAAAGTCGGTAAAAACACTGTTAAAATGAACTAACATTTCAAAATCCGTTTGACAGTGTTGTTACTGATGTCCCAAGTCAACTTCAAATGGAAATTATTGAACTTCAGGCAAATGAACATATTAAAGATAAATACAAGGAAGGAAACTTGATCGATTTTTATAAATTTTTGAACTCTGAGCAGTTCCCAAATTTGAAGAAATTTGCTTGTAAATTTATCTCTATTTTGAGGACAACGTATCTTTGCGAACAAACTTTTTCCCGAATGAAATATATCAAGTCAAAATACAGGGCAAATTTATCTGATGAACATTTAAAATCGCTACTTGTAATTAGCACTTCAAAATTTGAACCTGAGTTTAATAAGATTTTAAAAACACAAACACAGTTACATCATTCACATTAATGGTTTTATTATAATTTGTGATAAAAATATGAGAATTTGCTGATAGTGTTCGTTGTCATTAATATACGATAATTTAATCTCACATACTCTGTAATCAGTTTTTATCTGCTTTCAATAAAACTCATATATCTAGTTCTAGAGTTTTTTATTACTACGGCCCGCTGAACAGTGCTGAAGTACCCAATGTGGCCCTCACAGCGAAAAGTTTGGAGACCACTGTGATAAACCAACTGCCATTCGATGGCAGAAACTTAGGGACCTACAGAGGGCTAAAATAGGCGCTATGTAAATATTATAGCGAGAGTGAAAATTACTCTCTCTTTCTTGCTCTCGCTCGCTTTTGTGTGTGTGTGTGTGCGCGCGCACACACGCACGCACACACACACACACACACAAAAAAAAACGTTTATATCTATTTATCTATCTATATATATATTCATCTATAAGTTTCTAAGCGCACACACACTCAAACTTATAACAAACCCCTCTCAAACACTATTACAAGGACACAACGCAATATCCAAATCCACCCTTTAAAAAAAAGTTAATTCGTGTTCAAGCTATAGCGGTCCATATGCGCGTGTACTCGCCTCTACCCGATAACCGGAAAAAAAGGGTTTATATCTATTTATCTATCTATATCTATATATTTATATTCATTTATAAGTTTCTAAGCGCACATATACAAACAGCTAAATATACACACCTGGCTCGTCGTGAGCCAGGTGTGTATATTACAAAACCACGAAACAAAACCAAAAATTGTTTCGTATATTACAAAATGAAATAATACTGAAACAAAACCACTGCCGCCATCTGTTATCTTCCTGAGATAAGCTCTGCAGAAGCTTCGAGAAAGCAGAAATGCCACCCAAATAAATAAACAAACAGATATATCAAAAAAATGTACTAACTTGTATACTGAATTTTTGTAGAGGAATAAAATATCTGTATTAAATACAGAATTTATAAAAAATATATTGAAAGAAAAACATAACATTTTCAAAGCTAATGGTTTTGCTTCATATTTTGTACTTTTGTTAATTTGAATATTATCATACATTCCACAAAAGAATCTAAAACTTCTCCAATATTATATCGAAGCATCATGTTCGCCTCGTTATCGTATCTTTGTCTCGGCAAATTTTAAATATCTAAATTTAAATCTTTTAATTTATCTAAGAGGTACGTGGATAAATCTTCAGACTCTTTTGCGAAATTTAGTTAGTTGTCCTTTCTGTTTCTCTTTTCAAGTTCTTTTTTTTTTTTTTATTTGCAGCTCGAGATAATTTTCTTTCGTCTCCATTATGCCCAAATTTATTCTGAAGTAAAAAATCTATTTGACAAAAAATAAATGTAAATAAAAAATTTAAATAAATACTTAAAGAAATGAATAACCTTTTCGCTGATAGGCTTAAGTTAAATTTTGAATCTAGATACCTCGGTGTGAATTAGTTTCATGTTCACTGTGTGTTAAGCAATTAACAATTCGATGATTTACAAACAATGCGTAAGGTCTGTTCCACAAAAAAAAAAAAAAAAAAGAGACCCAAATATCACTTCATAATAGAGGTTATCCCGGATACACGTGCTCCTCACATCCTGATTGGAGAATGCGCATGTGAAAAAGAAAAAAAGTCGGTAATGTAAGACGCTCTCTGTAACACGACGTCCGGGGCGAGCTCGTGGCTCGTTTAGGGCATATGTTATTAAAAGTCGCAGTATTTATTACAATATATTTAGTGAATATCCACATTTAATAAACGCTAATATTAAAACGTGTTTCATTTTATTTTTTCAACTCATTCCAGCGCCCCTCGAAGAAAGGCCCGATGCAACGCATCGCCTGCTTACCGTGTTAAGCCGGCCCTGCAAACAAGTATATTAAAAAGAATGTACTCAGTAAACTTGGATACTGATTTTTTGTAGAGGGTAAAATATCTGTATTAAATACAAAATCTGTTTTTAAAAAATATATCGAAAAAAACACAAAAGACAAAATGTAAAAAAAGTATTCATATTAATATAAAATAAAGAGCCTGTGTAGTTCAGTGGATGTGGCGTTTGCACACCACGGCGCTTGGCCGCACGAAGGAAGACTTGGTTTCGAGTCTAGTCGGCGACTAGAGGAAATTTTTTCTAAGCCTTTTTTCGACCGGTTCCCGAGTTAGTCGATCTCTGGCACGGGCAAGCGGGTTTTTCCTCCCAGAAACTCGGGTTTTTCGTCCCGTAAACTCAAGAAAATCGACCGTAGAACCCACATTATTTCAGACATTAAATATATTGTCTTAGGTTTAGGGACCACGAAATGGCGCACATTTGAGCAGTCTCTCATCACTGTGTACTGCTTAATTAGTGGTAGCCTTGGGCCATCTATCCCTGATTGGTACCAGTGGAGAATGAACTGCCCACCCAGTCTCCAAAAGTTAGATAGGGCTAAATGGCCTCGCCTACTCCCCGTATACGGGAATAAAAAGGCGTTAGCTGATTTTTTTTTAATATAAAATCATTCCATTATTATTAATACCTTTGAACTGTGAGTTGTATTGCTGCATTGGATTTGGTTCGAAGATGCTCTGTAGTTGGTCGGTGAATTTAGTGCTCTTGTAAAATTTGTGATTTTGTCTGTTTTATTATTGTTATTAGATAGATATTATTATTATATGACACCTCCAGGGAGTCTCATCGAAGGAGAGTGTGAAAACAGCATCGAACGATTGACTCCCTTCCAACTAATTACAAAATTAGTTAACCGCGCTCAAACTTGCTTAACTTTTTGCGTGAGCCATTAGTAGTCTTTGCTATTAATGGCTCACGTGTTTTTCCTTTAGAAAAATAGTGTTTTATAGTATACTAGTGTATATTTTAGTGTATGTAGTTTTTTATCAATATACAAGTAACCCTCGTATATCGCGGTACTTATACAACGCGGTTTCGATATAACATGGTCTACAAATTGTAGTATCCCTTGTTCAACGCGGTCTACAATTTTTAGTAACCCTTTATTATTTTTTTTTTATGTATTTTTCAACGCGGGCCTTAAAAATCAAATTTTTTATCTACGTTAAAATTGTGTCTGCCTGTATCGCTGAAGTAGTTAAAAGTATCGAATTTAGTTTTTTGAATCCCTTAATAAGGTACTGTACAGAGGCTTTTGCAGTCTGTGTCATTCTCAACAAATAGTGCAATTAGAGACAGATGGGATTAAAACGGTGCTAACCAATAAATCACGTCCCTCTCACAGAAACTGTGCTGTGTAGACTTAAGCAAAACTATATGTTGCACTGAAACACAGTATCTAACTATAAACTATTGTCCAATTTTTCAATTATGAAATAAGTGTTTGTTTTATTGCTTTTGAAATTATCGATGTCATTTTGACAGATCGCAAAGGCTAACTTCAAATAAAATTCTACCAGTAATTGAAACATGCCATATAATGAATGTATGAGTTCGCCTGCCACCTCAAACACAAACAAGAAGCCATAAAATTCAACTAAGGGTTGAAACGTTTGTGTGAGTTTTGGCAGTCAGTAATGAAAAGTTCCGTCAGAACAATAAATGACACCGTGTTGTGAATGTGTTGAAACTAATAGTGCATGTTGTTATGACAGTTTCAGATGTTATGGAATTCGACTGAAGAGAATTAGAATTTCAATTCAACATTTGCGGTTGCCTTTGTCTTTGGGTCGCGCGATCTTTTGTTAATACCGGACCAATCTTATGCACGTCTTTATAGCTGCTCTTTTGTGTAAAACAAAATTCAGCTTGTACGTACTGTAATAATTAAAAAAAAGTTGAATAATTTATAAGCGTATAAAAGGATATCACCGGTAAATCGTTGACGTGCCAACAGAATTCTCAGACGTGCCACAACTGGCACGAGTGCCATAGGTACGCCATTTAGGGTTTACTGTATAAAGTGTTTATTGTTGAAAATTGTCTTCGTTTTCTGCCAAGAAAGCGTATTAAAAATCATAAGTGTGTTATTCTCAAGCTGAGCAGTTTATTTTCTGGTGAGTTACATACATATGTAATGCTTTTTTTTTATGTAAAAGTTTATTTTTATGTAGTGGCCATTAAAACTGCAACGAAAGGGGAAAAAACCAACATCGAAGAGGAAATTCATTTCTCTCGAAGAAAAAATCAAAATCTTGGATCATTTGAAAATTGGAGAAAAACCAGGAGTTGTTGCAAAGACTCTGAATTTAAATGAATCAACAATTCGAACAATCAAAAAAATAATGAACATAAAATCCGAGAAAGTGTTATTGCTGGGTCAACGGTAAGTGCAAAGCGCCTTGCTCGTATTCGCGATATTCTAATAGAAAAAAAAGGAGAAATCTCTAATGATTTGGATAGAAGATTGCACTCAAAAGAAAATTCCTTTGGATGGACATCTTATTAAGCAAAAAGCTCTCAACGTTTGTAAACATTTAAAAGAACTTGATCAAGATTCTTCAGAAGAAATCTCTCAGCATGGATTTTCTACCAGTAAGGGTTGGTTCGAAAACTTTAAAAAGCGGTTTTCTTTGTATAATCTTAAAATCCAGGGAGAATCAGCATCAGCAGACGTTGAAGCTGCCTCGAAATACCCAGCAGAACTTTTAAAAATCATTAAAGAAAGTGGTTATAGTGCAGACCAGGTGTTCAATGCGGATGAATATGGGTTATATTTGGAAAAAATGCCAAAACACACCTATATTTCGAAAAATGAAAGATCGGCTCCTGGATTCAAAGTTTCCAAAGATAGAATTAATCTACTGTTTTATAGTAATGCATAAAGCGATTACATGACAAAACCAATGTTTATTAACCGATCCGCAAACCCTTGCGATCAAAGGGCTCGACAACTCCACCCTACCTGTTTATTGGTGGACCAACAAAAAGACATGGGTTACAGCTAGCATGTTTGAAAATTAGTTTTTCAAGTGTTTTGTACCCGATGTAGAATGTTACACAAAGAAAAAGAATATGGACTTCAAAATTCTACTAATTTTAGATAACCCACCAGGCCACCCAACAAATGTAAGCTATCCGAATATTAAAATAACTTTTTTGCCGCCTAATACTACCTCACTTATTCAACCACTCGACCAAGGAATAATATCAACATTTAAGTCATATTATATTCGGCGAACATTCCAATTAATTTTGGAAAAAATGGAATCTAGTCCAAACATGACACTGCCTCAAGCGTGGAAAGAGTTTTCAATATTGAAATCCAAGTCGTGTATATCTAACTTCTATATTCTTTTTAAATGCAGACGAGAACTATGGTCATTCTAAATATTATTATTATTATTATTATCTAAGACCTTCAGGGAGTCAAGGACTCATCAAGGGAGGCTGTAAATTACCCAACCCAGCCATCATACCTACCCTTGAATTCATTCACACTAGATGCACTCATTACCCATAAGGGCAAATTATTCAACTCACTCACTGCTCTCTGGGAGAAAAACCTAGCTCTTACCCTTTTCTTCACTGCAAATAAATTTAACTACCATGGATGGCCCGTGTTCTCTCCCCACCCTCCATATAACGAAAATTTTTATCAGTTGAAATTCTATAACACCCATTCAAAAGTTTATAGGCCTCTATCATATCACCCCCCACCCTTTCACCAGTTAACCAGAGTCTGTAATCCACATACTCGCAATCTATCCTCATAATCTAAATCCCATAATCCGGATATAATATTTGTAACTCTTCTTAACCCTTTCCACAGCTTCTTTATCCCCTTCGAACCCAGGAGACCAAATCTGCGCACAGTAATACAAGTGTGATCTTATCAAAGCCTTATAAAGAGGTAAAATTACTTCCTTTTCCTTACATGTCAAGATTCACTTCAACATACCAATTATCCTCTGAGTTATATTTACAACTTTTGCTATGTGACCTTTGAACTTTAAAATTCTTATCCATTGTTGGATTCTGAATGAAGAGAAATGGAAATTGTTAATATATCATTCAGAGTCCAACATAATCTACCATTCCCTGAGCAACATTTGTTTTTTTTAAACTAATAGTCTCATGCTCATAATTTTTGCTATTTATGTAATTTCTTCAAGTTATGTTAATCGATATTTATTTATTTATATATATGTTTGGGATAAATTACAGTTATGAAAAGCTGTGTATTAAAATATCATTAATTTTGTGAATTTAATCCCTTTAATATAATGTTAGAAACTGTAATATATGTAAATTTGATATAGCAAGAAGATTCTTTGTGGTATCACTTGATTGGTTGCTATGAGAAAGTATGTTATTTTTAGTTAGCCTTTCTCCCGCCAACAACCGGTGAGAATCAGTTTTTGGCGGGAAAAAGGAAGGAGTAAAAAAAAAATTAAGTAAAAACAGAATCGAGTAGGGAAATATAGAGAACGGTAGCTGGAGACTGGGGGGGGGGGTATTTTGACCTGCCGAAAAAGGTATTTAAAGAACCGGGAATCGCTTGGTATTTTAACTTACCTTTTTCTGAGTTGGATTTTTTACCAAAACTTCCCAATGCCTAGCAGTGAAATAGTGCATGAAATAGGTTAATACGTAGGAGAAAACGAAGAAATAAGTAGGTAACTTAAACCAAGTGCATAAAGATTATATTTTCCCGAGTCCATATATCAGTCGCGGAAGTGGAAAATTCCTTTAAGTTTGTGTTACTACATTGTGAAAGTCAGCAAGGACTTAAAAATTGTTGTTCGATCTACTTATGATGTGTTGAAGTGATATCCTGGTAAGATTACCTTTACTATACTTAGCGAGAAGGAACGAAAATTAATTCCTCCGAAAGTAAATCGTTCCTAGTTGCAGTATTCAGCGAGTCAAGATTTAATATGTGATGTGCTAAGACTTTTCCCTCTTCAAATGATAAATGCTAGGTTATTGAATTAAGTGTTCGCTAAATGAATGAGAATACTGTGAGGCCTATTCGTTGTGATTTAGGAATCTCAAACTTACATGAACTAAAATTGATTAATTGAGCCTAGAGAATTACAAATTGAAATAATTCGAATCTCAGCGGGAACCCTATGTAATAAAAATAAGAACCTCTGCCTAAATTCAACTTATAATAACCTAGTACAACTTTGATTCATGCAATTCAGAACATGGAGAGGTGCAGTATAATATAAATTTTCTTCATGTTCTGATGATATATCAGCCTCAACTAATAGAATTTATAACAAGATATAATAATAAGAAGATAAAACATAATTGAGAAGAGTTACGATCCAACACCATGAATACACCAAGATCCCGTGCCTCTTCAGTTTCTTGTAGCATAACCCCGCTCCAGTCTATTCAAATCATTTTGTAATTGTTGAATATCAGTAGCATTCCTGATTGCCCTGCCTATCTTTGCATCATCAGCAAACAATTGCAAATCTAATGATAGACCTTTCTTGATGTCATTAATGTATAGATTGAACAATAATGGCCCAAGAACTGAGGTACACCACTGGTTACCTTAAATCTGGCAAATTCACACCCACTGTATACCACTTGATGATATCTATCTGTCAACCATCCTCTGATTCAAGTCAATAGATTATGTTCCAATCCCATATTCTGCAGTTTACACAACTGCCTATGGTGTGTTATCCTATCAAATGCCTTAGAAAAATCCAACCTTGCTATAAAATATGAGAAAATTGCTAAAACATGGCCTTCCTTTAGTAAACCCACGCTGTTCCCTGCATGGTATAGAACGCTTGTCTATCCATTTCTGTGTGTGAGTCTTACCAACTTCTCTAAAATCTTCGCTACCACACCAGAGATACCAATAAGTCGGTATTTAGACACATCAGTTTTTGCACCACACTTGTGCAATGGAACTATCATACATTCCTATGGTATCATTCCTGAGCTGAGACTCAAGTTATACAAATGTGTGACAGACCCGGCCAATTCAGTTGAACATTCCTTTAACAAACGGGCAGATATTCCATCAGTCCCTATTGACAAATTCTTATCCAGGTTATGCAAGAGCTCTTCAACCTCATTTTCATGAACCTGTAACTCTTCATCCAACGCAGCAGTAGCACCATGCTACATACACCTGGTTGATATATCCAACCAAAGTGAGCACTCGTTAACTGAACAATCTCCTTAGCTTCCGACACTCGTGTACCATCTGCATTCCATAAAGTTATTCTTCCACATTCATTCTTTCTTTTGCTTGCGACATAATGATAAAATTCTTTTGGATTGCCTTTAGCTTGCATGGCCAATTTCTTTTCATACTCCGCTTTAGCTTTTCTCACAATACCCCTTACTTTTCTGGCCTGAGCTTTATATATTTCATAACTCCTCTCGCCATATTATTTCCACATCAACTTCTTCTTGTGGATCTCTAGCTTAATAAGGCTGCACACCCATTTCACTCCCAACCTATTTATTCTTCGAACGCTAGGGATATATTCAGACACCACCTCATTCAAGCACTTTTTCAAAGGTTCCCATGCATTGCTGACATTTTTTTCAATTCAGTAACTGATAGTAGTCTTTTAAGCTGATCATAATTTCCAGCTTTGTAATTCAGCATGTAGCGTGATTTAATCAAAGCTTAAATACAAGTGGATACTTCCCAAGAAAGAACAGCATGATCACTGTTACCAATTGGTGGTAAAATAGCCATATTCTTGACAGAGATCACTTCTAATGCTATGAGCAAATCCAACACTCTGACCTCGAGTTCCTTCTTTCACATGCTGCTTGAGAAAGTTATCTCGCAGCAATTCATTCCTGTTCTTTCTGATCATGAGATTTCTCTTCTACCCAATCAATGTTTGGAAAATTAGTCACCCGTAATGATCATTCTCTTGGTACCCATAAGGCTAAATTGGCGATGATTTCTTCGTCCCTTACAACTGAGCTGCCAGGTCTGTAGCAACACCCCACCATATATTTCATTCTGTTAACCTCCACTTCACACCAAATAGCTCAAACTGCTTACTACATGGGACATTGTTACCCTCAATGTTTTCTTGTATTTCTACCCTAACTGGACTTAAGTCATCTGATATCATTAGTAGCACTCCTCCTCCGCCCCTATCTCTTCTGTCATTCCTAACAATAGTATATCCGTTACACTCTATCCCACTTACCATATCTGATGCTGATAGCCAGGTTTCACTAATGCCAACAGTCTTAGGCCATATGATATTCAATAAAGCAACAAACTCAACCCCTTTGTTTCTAATGCTCCTGGCATTTGTAGACATAATAAATTACGATGTAGCTTATTCTTATAATTAGATATGCAATGTATTTGGTCTTGTTCTAAAATTTTCTCTTTTCTCTCCCCAGACGTACTTAAAAGGTCCGAACCCAAAGCATATTTTTCCACTCCTTCGCCACATATATAACCTTGTTCAAAGGCATTCCCCGACTCTCTGCATTAAGTTTCATACCAAGAAGTAATTTCTCCAGGCTTTTGATGCCAAATGAATTCAAGTGCAGGCCATCATTCTTATACAAATCTTTTCTGCCATCAAACACATCTAAAAACTCACATCCATATCTTCTATATAGCCTGCGCGTGAAATCATTTGCTATCATTACCCTCCTGAACTCAGTACTGTCATATCATCTAGGTAGTAATCCTACAATTTTTACTCTTTCATATTTCTTTCTCACTTCTTCAAACAGACCTTTCATATCTTCTCTCATACTATGTTTGTCACTACTTAAATTATTAATACCTACCAGCACTACCATTTCTTTTACATTTCGTTTTTGGTTTTCAATTACGTTTATCATATTTTTAATTTTTGCTCCCGGGAAACCAGAAGTGGTGACTCCCTCGACAAGAGCAAATTTTAAAATTGAGTCACCATACCACATTACCTCTTTTTTCTTAGATATTAACGGACTTACCTTGTTGTTATCAATATTTTGATTACCAAGTTCAGTATTTTCTTGCCTGTTGTTGTTGTTCTCATCCTTTTTCTTATCCTGTCGAAGTTTAAGCAAACCTAACGATTAAGAAATCAAATTCCCTGGTCGATTTCTTAATAATTTCTTTTAACCGAGCTATTTCTAATATCAGCGTAGCCTCCAATAAATAATTATCATCACTGCAGCAGTGTTTTTGTTCAGGACAAACGCTCTCCTGAGTAGCAACTTTAGCTTTAGTCACTGCCTTGTTAACACATCCATTGCCAAGCACGCGATATCGCGCGATGCCAGCTCTCACCAAGCGACCGATCACGCGTTATCGCGTGGACGTCGTTAACTAAATAAAAAAATAAAAAAAATTTGGCCACCACACGAAATTCCAATTTTCAGCTTGGCAATGAAAGTGTTAAGGCGAGGTTTTGGTGCCATTTTCAAGAATAGTAAATAAATAACTAATAAAAACTAAATTACCAAATAATAACTCAATGTAAATTATATTTCATAGTTTAATTCATTTTTGAGGAATGATATCGAAGACATTAAAAAAAAAACATTCAGCTACAGGTTCTATAGTTTCAATTAACTAAATGAGAACACAATACCTATCATACTTCTTAAACTCATTTACTGACTAGTCGTCCATAACGACCTCTGGCCACCCATTCACCACTCTCCAAGCAAAAAACCTAGTCCTAACACCATCACTCTTACACAACTTTCACTGATGTTCCCATGTTCCTTCCTTTTTGCCATGCACTGAAATATTTCTTGACAAATTTTTAATAATTTAAAATTTAAATGCTTCTATCATATCATCTTTTCCGCCTATCAGCTAATTTTTGAAGCTTACAGTCAATCTATAATCATAGACAGCATTCCACAGACCTGCCAGAATCTTTGTCACTCACCACTGGATCCATTCCACTACATCACAACGTACTCTGGGATTACAGGTCTGTGCACAGTAGTCCCAATGTGGTCTTAATTAGATCTTATATAGAGGAACAATAAAATCTCTATCCCTGTTTATTAGTGGGTTCTTTACCAACCACGTAATCTGATGTTTTTGTTGCCTTAGTACTTTACCTTCTAAACTTCAACTCCCTGTCCACGATCACACTCAAGTCCCAGACTTCATCAATTTTCTGCAGTTCAGTTCCATTAATATAATATAATATAATACACAGCTTGTGATCTCTTCCCAATGTACATCACCTTACATTTGGCTACATTAAACTGGTGGACATTAACCTTTGTCCATGCTGCTAGTCTGTTTAAATTTTCCTGAAGGATCTCTACATCACCTTCATTTACTATCGTTCTTCGTAGTTTAGCATCATCAGCAAAGAACCGAATGATTCCTGTCAAATTTCTATATCACTGATGTACAAATTAAAGAACAGAGGACTAAGTACTGAGCCCTATATTACACCACTAGTCACCTGCATTCACCTGGACTTATCTCCTCCATAAACTAGTCTTTGATTCACACCCATCTCCATTTGCTTAAATTTATGTAACAGAGTTCTATGTGTATTCCTGTCAAATGCCTTTGCAAAGTTCAGCAATACTGCTTAGTACCGTTTTGCTTATCCAATTCCACTATTTGTTTATTATAAAAAGTAAGAAATTACTATGACAAGACCTACTCTTCAAAAAATCATGTTGTCCCTTATAGAATATCATATTGCTATCTACTCAGTCATGAATTATAGCAGCAGCCAATTTCATATTTAGTCCTGTTGGCCTCTTATATCACACCAGATACTCTAATGTACTGCCCTCTGAATGCGTTACTGTGATATACTCTGGTTTTAATTCCTCTGCTATCATTAGCAAAACATATTCTTCAGTGTTTATAACGTCTTCAGAGAGAGGTTATTCTGTCCTCTCTGTAGATATATCCCTTGCATTCTATTCTTATGATCATATCATTCTAGTCAGCCACGTCTCACTAATACCTATAATTTTTGGTCAAGCTGGTAACCAATGCCAAAAACTCAACCTTATTTCGAATCTTCTGGCATTAGTATACATAAAATTCAATATCTCCTTTTTCCCACAACCTACAACCTCCATTACACCTTGTGTTATTTAGCCCACTAAAGTGAAGAACTGGAATGTTATATTTTTGCATCAAGTGATCACTCTCACACTTACTAATCTCTAGGACATCTGGACTCAAGTTCAACTGCATCCTTCCTAATCATTCTAGTTTCTCTGACTTCCATACTCTCACTGAACTTCCTCAAGACTCCTCACACCAAATCCATTTAGATGCAAGCCATCCACATTATACAAATCCTTTCTTCCATCAACTTCACATTATTCCTTCCTTCTGCACAATTTGCACACTGATTTATTTGCAATCATAATTGCAAATCTCTCTCATACTGTCTCAGCTTGCATCTATCATACCATGACAACAGATTCAACTTTTACTTCACTTAACTTTTCCACATACACTAATAATTATTTCATATCTTCTCGCATATCGCCCTTCTTTGAGTATCATGGGGAGTATCCAATTTCCCCCACCTATCCCCCTTAGAACCGATTGAGGTTGTGCACTCCAATGAGGGACTTCTATGTTTTTTTGATTGTAGATCCGTGTGTTTACGGAGCCGGTTTGCCTGTTCTGAGGGACAAAAACCCGAGTTTCCGCGAGAAAATTCCTCTACCTCTGTATGAGTCTTGCTAATTCATCTTTAGTTGAAAGAGACCAGATAAAGGTTCCTCACGTCATAGACGGGAATCGAACCCAGGTCTTTCCGACCAAAGGGCTTCGTCTTTAATACCGACTAATCTATGGAGGCTCTATATCGCACGTCACCTGCTAAATCATTTGTACCACATAATAACCATTTCTTTCATCTTAACTCTCTTCTCCCACCTCACTATGTCGCGAGCATGATTTTTCTTTTACCTTCACCCTCACTGTTCGCTAACCCCCCCCCCCCCCCACGATCCCATACTCACGCAATCCGACTGGCATTAACCAATGAAAAAATATATATATATTCTTAGAAAATATATATTCTTTGCCATTCAACCACGCCTCATTTTACACAGTGACAATAAATAAGAATAAAATAAGAAATCAACTGCAAACTCCCTTTTATGAATGGACTCCTTTTGACAAAAGACAAATTGAAACATTCATCAGCTACAAACTGGACTATTTCTGAAGAGTTAATCAAATTAGCAAAATCTGCTAAAAATAATGAATAAATACTTCCAGTGTTTTTCTTGATTGGAAACCCCTGTATCTATCTATATATGTAAATAGCAAATTAAATAACTGGAAATTTAATGTTACATTATTTTTAACGCAAAAAAATAAACTAATAAGTATATGGTAAATTAATACACATGTTAAGTGCTAGAGTTACAATTGAGACTTCTGTTATGATGATTGACAACTGCAGCTCTTCGACTCATAGATGAGGTGAATTTTGACTTTATTTTCTTTCCATATTTGTCGTACATGTGTTATTTTAGCGGTTTTATCTTGAGTTCATCTATGATAATAAGGTAGTAATATAGTAAAATGCCCTAAATCCAGTGAAACGAAAGTAAATAAAAATATAGTAATTTTTTTTGTTTTGTTTGTTTTTTTGTAAATTTAGGACCTTTTCCCTACATAAGTTGGTACAAAATATATTTGCTGGGTGGTCACCCTGAAAGCGGCCTCGTCTACTCCCTACGCGGGAATAAAAAACGTTAGCTGATTTTTTTTCTCTTTCAATTAAAACTCTTAACAAGAAATCATACATGTCATTGAGCTCCTTAGTTGATTCCTTATTTATTATTATTATTTTTTTGCATATCCTAGGTTGATGGGCATAATATTTTCAATGATGGTCAGCATGAGTTTGTGAAGAGTAGGTATTGTTTTAACAATCTGTTTGCATTTTATAAGGTGAATGTGTTGGCTAAGGCTCAGAACCACAGCATACGGGTATTTAGGTTATGCACAGCAGAAAGGCGCGACACATCATCTTAAGGGGGGAACCTCACATTGTATACATTATTTCGAAAAAAAAAAAATCATTTTATTATAATTTTGTTGGCTCCAAATATGGACGAAATGCATGTTTATTACGACAAATTTGCAAAAGACCTACCTAAATCGGAAAATTAATACGAAATTATCGAATTTCTTCCTCCGGAAGTCAGTAGCAGAACTAGTTATAACAAGACGTATAAACTGATCGACGAGTAGCTTAAAATAATAATAACAATAAAAATCTCCATTGATATTAGTGAATTGCTATTCATTATGTACTTCACATCAGCTGCCGTCAGAATGGTATTGCTAAGTTCCCAATTTAAATCTAAAAGTACATTACTTACATTAATGACAAATCACTATGTATTAACTGATATTCATTTATAAATTAATAAAAACTAATTATCTAATTATATGCAAAAGTTAATTGCTATTAACGTGTGTGTAATAATTTAAATATGTTACAAATTCCAGGATGTCTGGTTCTGACACAGACTGAAAGCCAAAGAAAATTATTTGGATCGTTCAATAAATTTTTAGAAAACATTAAACTGAATGTCTTGCTTCCGGTCTGTGCAAGTATCATTAGAGTCTAGTTTATTCTACCTCCAATAATTTGCAAACTCTTTCTGGATTAAAAAAAAGACTGAAGAATGAAAATTATTAGTGCCATTGGAGGAATGGTGGTACGTTGTGCTTTTCCCTCCCTCTGATTGGAAAAGAAGTGAGTTCAATTTTCGTTGTGAAGAGAGGAATCTGTATATGGGCTTTTTCAGTTGAAGGTGAGTTAACAGATCTCATATGGAGGTAGCAGATTTTTTTTTCTCTCTCTCTTGGAAACTCCGGTTTTTCATGCCACATACAGGCATACAGGGTGGCCTAAGTAGTAGAGAAGCCATTTCTGACCAGATCAAGATAAGATAAGGAATCGTGACATGATTGGGGGTTCATTTGATGACGTCGTTGTGGGCATGACGTTATGTGTTTGGAAATTTCTGGGGAACAATGTCTCTCTGTGATATCACATAGTGTTTTGGTTTGGCTATGGAACTGTGGGCGATGTTTTTGAGATAACATATCCTGGAATTTTTTCAGGGTGACACACATCCGTCATTGTCTGTACTAATTTTCAATATACATTTTGGGGCATTTCTTTCCTGTTCAAGGATGGGAATCCTTAAGAGTAGAGTCGTGATGGCAGTTGTGCTTTGGCTTTTCTGAATAATTTAATTATATGCTAATCTTACTCAAACACACTTTTTTGTTCTGATGTTATCACTATCAATTGGAGGTGACATCACTAAAAGATTATTGGCAAATGAGAACCTCTTTTTCGAATTTAGGTTATCTTGTTTACAAATGTTTGGGTATTGGTGGTTCTTTTTTTTTTAGTTTATCATGAAGAGAAAAACCAAACAGCATTTTAAAAAAATAAATTAAAAATAAACGGGCAGTTAAATGGATTACTAAACCTTTTGTATGTAGTCTAGAAATCATAATGATAATTTAAATTTACTTACAGACTTTCCAGAATGATTCTTCTTAATGCAAATAGATATTCCAAAATAGTTGAATTTTTATTCATACCACAACACACAAAAACACAATCTTGAAAGAAATTCTTGAAAAGCTATTTGACTTTTGTTCCTTAGATTTTCTGTCCATTTGGTACACTGTTAATTCTTAGCATTGGGTCATACGATGTTTTTATTCCCAAGGTGGTGACTGACCTCAAACTGTCTTTTGCTGACTAATACATCCACCAGCGATTGGTAATTGTTATGTCTACTTGTGAACTTTTCTGACTGGTGGGGATTGGAATTCTCCTGGTCATACTTGAGGGTTTGATAATCCAAACATCACCTTTTTCTTGACTAATGTTCTCCCTTTGATGTGTTGTGTGGTATTATCAGTTTTGGGAAGTAGGACTATTTTCCTAGTGTAAAATTCTTATGACACATATCCTAAAATTATTCATTCCTGATTAAGGATTTCATATAGTTATTGTTTTCAAGTAGATGAGTTGTTTGTTTGTTTATATTTTGTGTAGCTAGGAAACTGGAATTTATTTCAAATGAATATTAGGTCTGTAATATATATAAAAAAAATCAGCTAACGCCTTTTTATTCCCGTATACAGGGAGTAGGCGAGGCCATTAACCCTATCTAACTTTTGGAGACTGAGTGGGCAGTTCAATCTCCACTGGTACCCATCAGATATAAATGGCCCAAGGCTATCACTAATTAAGCAGTACACAGTGAATAGAGATGGCTCAAATGTGCCGCCATCTCGTGGTCCCTAACATAATATATTTAATGTCTGAAATAATGTGGGTTCTATGGTCGATTATCTTGAGTTTATGGGACGAAAAACCCACGTTTCCGGGAGAAAAAACCCGCTTGCCCATGCCAGAGATCGACTAACTCGGGAACCAGTCGGAAAAGGCTTGAAAAATTTCCTCGTCTGTAATATATATATATTGTTAATTTCTGTCACCTTTTATTTGGCGGTAATATTATTAACAAATTGCATTTACTGAATCTAACATACAGAAATTGAATAAAGTGAAAAGGACTATTTTTTTCTTATTCTTCTGATTTAAAATTTATGCTGATATTCATAGTGTATGATATGCGACTGGTGTTTGTGTAATTCAGTGATTTTCTCCATGTGACATTTCAAAACAAAGAGTTGAACTGTGGTTTTTACATAGTTCGAATATGTAAAACTCATTTCTGTTAGTCCCTATTGAGTGTTTTCCTCTCAGCCTGACATATATATATATATATATTTTAACTACAATTATTATATTAGATATTCTTTCCAATACAAATATTCATGATCCCAACAAACAAGAAATCCATCACCCTTTCAAAGTTCTGAAATTCATGCACATATTGTTTTCATCATTTGGTATCATTTAAATGAAGAACGGGTCTGGCTATTAACTTCGTTAATGTTTTTTTCTCTTCCAATGGCGAGTATTTTTTTGATATATGCATGTTGACTCACTTGTTATCTGCATGCTATGATACCTTTTTATTTAAGCAACAAACTTTTTAAGAGTTTAGTAACTTGATGGGTTAAAATATCATGTCCCTTTGTAAATAACCAAATTCTCACAGGCGTACTTTAAGTGCGATTGTTTTTTCTAGTCTATTGGAGGTATCTACATATATAATAAATAAATTGTCACTTTTTTTTAGGTGAAATATTCTCCACTTAAATTCTGCCTATTAATTTAATACCCATGTCCTTTTGCTTCCTAGAGTTGACACAGTTTCACTGAGTGGATTTTCAAAAAAAAATGAAAGAAAGTCTCTGGTAGGTTTGTTGCATGAAATTTTACAAGGAGAAAAAAATGTTATGGTCTACTTAGATATGTATAACACATCAACGACATCCAATTTGTTCATTTAAATTTAAACATTTCATTTGAATGAAATATTATTTACAAATTGTATTTACTGAATCTAACATACAGAAAATAAAGTGAAAAATACAATCTATTTTTTTGTTCTTTAATCTTCTTATTTATAAATTTGCGCTGTTGTTCAAAGGTTCTTCTCATGATTGTCGAATTGCAATGATGTGGTTTCTGACAATGTTACTCTCATCTGAAAGTTAATTTTCATTTAGTGATCTTTGGGAATTTATTACTGTAGTAAAATTAAGGGTTGCATATTTATATTTTTGAAACCAATACATATAATTCTGAGAATTATTAAAACCACAGAATTTTATGTTACGTTTCCAAAAGCATCTCAAGTACACGTTATGTTTTGGGCATTCAATTTCTTTTAAATCAAGAACATGCCTCCCTATTAACCTCATTAATGTTTTTGATTTTTGTCTTCCTTTGGCAAGTAATATTTGCATGTTGATTCTATCATCCAATTTCTTAGTTTGTCCAGAGATAGTGAACCAATTTCCCACTTCAGCTGATGGTTATATTTTATTAACCAAGAATTCTGTCTTTTAACTCTTTCAGGTAATTCTTTGTAACTACAAGTGATTGATATGATGTGAAAAGAGCAGCTGCAGTCGATGAACGATTACCTTAATTCCAAAGTCACTTAACTTTATGGTTTTTTCTTATAGTACTGTTTACCCTTACTATATGCCCTACCCTGACCGTTCCTTCAAAAATGAACCTTTTGCACAGACGACTCAATGACATGTTGTCACACACTGTTGGATATACTGTTGGTGTGTTTTTATCTTACTTTGTGTAGAAAAAGGTAAAATTTGTATATGTGTTATGTGGAGACTAGAAATATTTTTTCTATTCCAAACTTTAAGAGTTAAAGTCACGTTTTGGGTAAATTATCTGCTATCTCTCTGTAAAACAACCAAATTCTATCATTGTGGATTTTCATTATGTGAATGAATTGTTTTCAGATAACTCAAACAACGTCAATAGGTAGCCTTAGACGATTTCTAAAATAATCAATACATGAATATCAGTTTTCAACACTTTTTTATTTTTTCCCATTCCTGGCATTAATTTCACAGTAGTGATTTTTTTAAAATAATTAAACAGAATTGCATTAAGGTATAAAGTTGTGGATTTAAATATCAAGTTCTAATCAGAATAACTGAGTAAAAAATTCACTGTGGAAAAATACAAAAACAAGGGCACACATCTTTGTTCATTTAAGTTTACAAATGCATATTTCATTTTGCTGAAATACCATTTACAAGTATATTCACTGAGAAAAATTCGAAACATGTAATTATCTAAAAATATTTCACAATATTTAGTTTAGACTCTTAACATTTTCCAAAGAGTTCAATGAATAAAATTTTTGTTACTCACTGTTTCTTAGTTGCATTACATCAAAATAGCTTGTCACACAAAAGAATTTTTAAATTGGATACCATGGTAATCACACCTCCATTTGGTATTGTGTAAGTCTGGAAATGACACCATGCCTCCCTAAACATTCCGTGTATCCTTTCGTCAGCAAATATACGTGAACAGTTTTCGTAAAATGTTGGTAAATCTCCCAAAATAAACAATCTTTATTGATTTGGATAAAATCTTAAAAGTCTAATTTTACAATTTATGAACTTAAATGATTAGCGAAAATTTTCCCCCTGATACGAATAGCTGGTAATTCAGGAAAAAAGTGTTGAAAACTGATATCCATGTAATTGATTATTTTAGAAATTGTCTAATGCTACCTATTGACATTAGGTTATCTGAAAACAATTCATTCACATAATGGAAAATCCACACTGTTAGAATTTGGTTGTTTTAAAGAGAGGGAGAGCAGACAATTTACCCAAAACGTGACTTTAACTCTTAAAGTTTGGAATAGAAAAAATGTTTCTAGTCTCCACATAACACATATACAAATTTTACCTTTTCCCACACAAAGTAAGATAAAAACACACCAACAGTATGCGAAATCATGTCATTGAGTCATCTGCACAAAAGGTTCAATTTTGAAGGAATGGTCAGAGTAGGACATATAGTAAGGGTAAGCAGTACTATAAGAAAAAACCATAAAGTCGAGTGACTCTGGAATAAAGGTAATCGTTCATCCACTGCAGCTGCTGTTTTCACATCACAAAAGGAAGATAAAAATCAAAAATATTAATGAGCAAAATAGGGAGGATTGTTCTTGATTTAAATGAAATTGAATGCCCAAAATGTGAAAACATAATGTGTACTTTTAAATGCTTTTGGAAACATAACGAAAGATTTTGTACTTTTAATAATTATCACAAGTATGTGTATTGATTTCAAAAAAATAAATATGCGACCCTTAATTTTACTACAGTAATAAATTCCCTACAATCACCAAATGAAAATTAACTTGCAGATGAGTCACATTGTCATAAACCACATTATGGTAATTCCACAATCATGGGAAGAACCTTTGACCAACAGTGCAAATTTAACAATAAGAAGATTAAAGAACAAAAAAAATAGATTGTATTTTCACTTTATTTATTTTCTGTATGTTAAATTCAGTAAATACAATTTGTAAATAATATTTCACTCAAATGAAATGTTTAACTTTAAATGAACAAATTGGGTGTCATTGATATGCTATACATATTTAAGTAAGACCATAACATTTTTTCTCCTTGTAAAATTTCATGCGACAAACTAACCGGAGACTTTCTTTTTTTTTTTTTTTTTTTTTTTTTTGAAAATCCACTAAGGGAAACTATGTCAACTCCAGGAAGCAAAAGGACATGGGTATTAAATTAATAGGCAGAATTTAAGTGGAGAATATTTCGCCTGAAAAAAAAGTGACAATTTATTTATTATATATGTAGATACCTCCAATAGACTAGTAAAAACAATCGCACTTAAAGTACGACTGTTAGAATTTGGTTCTTTACAAAGGGACATGATATTTTAACCCATCAAATTACTAAACTCTTAAAAGGTTTGTTAAATAAAAAGGTATCGTAGCATGCAGATAACAAGTGAGTCAACATGCATATATCAAAAAATACTCGCGATTGGAAGAGAAAAAAACATCAACGAAGTTAATAGCCAGACCCATTCTTCATTTAAATGATACCAAATGATGAAAACAATATGTGCATGAATTTCAAAACTATGAAAGGGTGATGAATTTCTTGTTTGTTGTGATCATAAATATTTGTATTGGAAAGAATATCTAATATAATAATTGTGTTAAAATATATATATATATAAATGTTGCGCTGAGAGGATAACAGTCAACGGAAACCAACAGAAATGAGTTTGACATATTTGAACTATGTAAAAACCATAGTTCAACTTGTTTTGAAATGTCACATGGAGAAAATCGCATGAATTACACGTAAGCACCAGTGGCAAATCATACACTATGAACATCAGTGCAAATGTTAAATCAGAAGAATAAGAAAAAATATTGCCTTTTTCGCTTTATTTAATTTGTGTTAGATTCAGTAAATGCAATTTGTTAATAATATTACAGTCAAATAAAAGGTAACATAGAAATGAACAAAGCATATATATTATAGAGCTAATATTCATTTGAAATAAATTCCAGTTTCCTAGCTACACAAAATGTAAAACAACCCATCTACTTGAAATCAATAACTGTATAAAATCCTTTATCAGGAATGAATAATTTTAGGATGTGTCATAAGAATTTTACACTAGAAAAAACAGTCGTACTTCCCAAAACTGATAATACCATGCAATACATCAAACGGAGAACATGAGTCATGACAAAGGTGACAGTTCGGATTATCAAACCCTCAAGTAAGACCAGAATTCCAATCCCCACTAGTCAGAAAAGTTCACAAGTAGACACAACAATTACCAATCGCTGGCAGATATATTAGTCAGCAAAAGACAGTTTACTCACCACCTTGGGAATAAAAACATACCATGACCGAATGCTGAGGAATTAACAGTGTACCAAATTAACAGAAAATCTCTTGAACAAATGTCAAATAGCTTTTCAGGTTATTACAGAAATTTCGTTCTTTCAAGATTGTGTTTTTGTGTGTTGTGGATAAAAATTCAACTATTTTGGAATATCTATTTGCATTAAGAAGAATCATTCTGGAAAACTGTAAGTAGTTTAATTCATCATTAGAATTTCTAGAATACATACAAAAGGTTTAGTAATCCATTTATTTTTAAAATGCCATAGAGACACCAGCATATAATTAAATTATTCAGAAAAGCTCGAAACATGGCCACCACTAGACTCTACTCTACTCTGAATCGCCACCCTATAACAGAAAAGAAATACCCCAATATGTATTGGAAAATTAGTACAGCCATGTATAGAAGAATAAAAAAAAGTGTGTTTGAGTAAGATTAGCATATAATTAAATTATTCAGAAAAGCCTAAGCACAACTGCCATCACAACTCTACTCTTAAGAATTCCCATCCTTGAACAGGAAAGAAATGCCCCAATATGTATTGGAAAATTAGTACAGCCATCAATAGACAACCAAAGACAAAGCATGACAACAATGATGGATGTGTGTCACCCTGGGAAAATTCCAGGATATCTTTTCTCAAAAACATCACCCACAATTCCGTAGCCAAACCAAAACATCATGTGATATCACAGAGACAGAGAAATTTCCCCAGAAATTTCCAAACACATAACGTCAAGATTCCTATCTCTAAATATTATCCACAATTCAATAAGCGAACCGCACACACCACGTGATGTCCCTGACAGACGAGGCCCCAGCGAAATTCCAAACTCTATAACAACAAACATTCAAGTCACGATTCCTTATCTTATCGTGATCTGGTCAGAAGTGTCCCACCAATCACCACACGATTCCTTATACACTAATATATCTCCCTTTCCATTCAAAACAATGTCACTTGTTTACAACTAACATCACTTATCTTCATCTGATAACAACAAACATTTATGTCACAATCCCTTATCTTGATCTGGGCAGAAGTGCACCACCAATCACAACACAAATCCTTATCTCTGCCATTACCCATAATTCCATATGCGAACCAAAACACAAGAACTCGCGTCACTGACACATATGTCCCCAGGGAAATTCCAAACATTCCAATCTCATGATGTCATCAAATGAACAATCACGTCACAATTCCTTATCTTATCTTGTCAGAAGTGGCTACTCTACTACAGCCATAATATAACGTTTCCTCTTTGGAGGCATCTGTAGCTAAAACCAATACATGGAATGAGACCCAATTTTATATTGATACGTTTGAAGGCACGGGGAGATAATTTCCGTGAAAAAAAGATTTAGTACCAACAGTGGCCGATAGAGGAAATTTTGGCACTGGCGGAGCGGAAAACAAGCAGATAATTACATTAAAGGCAGATAAATTGGAATAACATTCGACCGTGTAAGCGACAGCCTTGTCACTCATTCCAGCTGGATATGTGGCACGTTACAATGATAATAAGAATAATAATAAACTAAAACAACTTGCGGGAGACACAGAAATTAATGTTTTATTCATCAAAATCAGGGTCTCCTGGACTACACACATGCGATTTTCAATGTGCTGACCTTTCTTGTGTATGACAAATTGCATCCAGTGTGCGACGTGCTCTACAGCTGTGTGTAAGGAGTCAAATTGGATGTTCATAACAGCCTGTTTTATGTTCTTTCAAGCCATGCAAGTTGGGAATGCCACCAACATACACATCGGATTTCTAATATCCACACAGCCATAAGTTACATGGAGTGATGTCCCAAAGGGCCACTACGGTATTGCACTGTTTAAGGTAAAACAACTTAAGTAAAGCACGCTGAGGCAGGGCAGGACGTATATTGAGCACAATTCATCAGTCATTCGAATAACTGCCTGAATGTTCCCAATCCCTTTTTAAGTGGAATTGGTAGCGCTGCTGTCACATACGCACAATAACATTTGTATAATCCTTTTTACTTGCGTTTACCACAAATGTTTGAATGCTTTCGGCTCAGCCAGTGCCAAAATTTCCCTTATCGGCGAATTTTGGTACTAAATATTTTTTTTACGGAATTCATCTCCCCATGACTTCGAAATTCTCAATATAAAATGTGGTCTCATTCCATGTATTAGTTTTGGCTACAGATACCTCCAAAAAGGAAAAATTTAATTTATGGCCACCCTGTGTGTGTGTGTGTGTGTGTATAATATATACTAATATTAATGATCAGTAGTGCACTCAGAGTTTAATCTTAGGTAGTGATGGCAGGCAGCAGGATTTGAAATCAGAGTGGCAGATAATTTACATATGGATGAAGGTAAAGGATATTTCAAAAACTGTTTAGTAGATGCAATGTCTAAATGTATTCCAAGGGTGAGGTTAAATAAGTTGGGTATGAGATGGATAAATAAAGAGATTAAGCATGCGATACAGAGAAAATGGGCACTGTGGAGGAAGCATAAGAAAAGTGTAAATAACCAATTCCATGAGGTCTACAAAGACCAAGCAAGGAGGGTGCCTTGGTTGGTGAGGGTAGCTAAAGATGTATGAACAGCAGTTGGCTAACAAAGCCAAAAAAGAATCCTAAGGAATTCTTTCGATTTGTAGTCAGTAAAAGAAAGAATAATTATGGAAGGATGACATTGATTGGAGAAAATGGTATAAAGACAGCTGATGCAGAATGTGTGGTGGAGATACTTAACAGTTCATAAAGATCTTTCAATCTTGTGAATGTGACTTCATGGAGGGATTGAGAGCAGTTCATGATGGGGAGGAGAGATTGACTGTAGGTGAGCAAGAGATGTATGGGGGAGTTGAGTAAACTAGATGTTAATAAGGCTGTGGGACTTGATAATATATCACCACATATTCTGAAAGAATGTGCCAGGGAGTTGACACCTGCCTTAACATATTTTTTTTAATATGAGTCTTGCACTAGGTCAAGTTCCTAAGGAGTGGAAGGAGGGCAAGATTGTGCCACTTCATAAAGGAGGTGATCGAACTCAAGCATCAAACTATAGGCCTATTGTGTGTCAGATGTTGTGGTTAAGTTGGAGGTTATGAGAGCTAGGATCCAGAGTTGGGGTGATAACAATGGTATTATCTTGGATGGACAGCATAGATTTGCTAAAGGAAGGTCATGTTTTAGTAATCTACTTACTTATTTCAATAAAGTGACTGCTTCCTTGGACAGAGGAGGATACACAGTAATATACTTGGATTTCTCAAAGGCTTTTGATAGAGTACCTCATGATAGGTTGACTCAAACTAGAGATGGGGTTGGATATTAGATTGGTGCACTGGATTGGAGACTGGCTATCTGATAGGTATCAACAAGTTGTGTACGGGGGAGCGATATCCAGGAAAGTCATTAGTGGAGTGCCTCAGGAGTCTGTTTTAGGTCCATTACTATTTAACTTGTATATTAATGATATAGGTGAAGATTTGGATGGAGATATTCAAATGTTTGCAGATGATGCAAAGTTGGGAAGAACCATAAAGTGTAGTGATGATGTTGTGGCCTTACAGGAAGAGTTGAATAGATTGAGTGATTAGGCACGGAAATGTGAATTCAATGTTGCAAAATGTAAGGTTTTAAAATTTGGAAAACAAAGATGGGATACAGAATTTATACTTGGTGAGAATATATTGTTGGATGTAGATGAAATAAGAGATCTGGGGGTGATAGTGGATAAGGATCTAAAATTTAAGGGACACATCGCCAAAATTGTGAAGACAACACAAAGGCTTCTGGGAATGATGCGGAGGACACTGACGTGTAGAAGTAGGGAGATTCTTGTTCTGTTGTACAAGGCTTTGATTAGGCCACACATGGACTATTGTGTCCAGATTTGGTCACTGGGTTTTCAGAAGGATGAAGAGATGTTGGAAAGGGTCCAAAGGAGACTGACTAAGGTAGTTTCTGACCTCTGGAATGTCGAATATATAAGGAAAGATTGAGAAGATGTAATTTGCAGAGTCTGGTGGACAGAAGGAAGAGGGGAGATATGATAGAGACCTACAAGTTGGTAAGGGGTTGTTATAGGATCAATGCTGGAGAAGTTTTACAGAGAATAGTGGGAGATCAGGGGAGAACTAGAGGTCATCCCTGGAAACTGTATAAAGAGGGTGTGAGTAGAGGAGTGGGAGGCAGGTTTTTTCCATGCAGAGTTGTGAATGATTGGAATGCCTTGCCTGAGAATGTAGTGTCTGCAAAGAGTTTGAATGTGTTTAAAACACAGTATGATGAGCTGTGTGTGTATGATAAAAGGACCACCCAGATGAATCTTTGGCTCCATGAGGTCTTGGGGTGGTGGTAATAATAATATAACAAAGCTCTGAGGCACATCTACATTGGTAGAAGAGAACATTATCCACCATTACATGCCATGACTGATCATGAAGAAAACTTGCTACCATATATAACATAACAATAGATGTCAAGTTCATGTTGAAGTTTTTGGAACAGAAAACTACGAAGATATGGAATGCAAATAAATAATTTACTTTCTAAATTGATTATTTACAACTGACGTTTTTCTAGCATTATCAGAGGCAATTTAACACTACACATTCAATGAATACACAAACTAAAATGACCTGGGTAGTGTTGTGTCCTGAAAAATCAAAAATTGGGACAAAAGATTACTATTATTCAGGAACAACTATCTTTAATTGTAGGCAGAGAATGTTGTGCTTTGGCAAGGAAATAAAAATGTACATTATAACTTTAAGGCAAAACTGAAGAAATGTTTAGCATAAGAAATGTGAGATTTAACCTGTTTGTACAGTCAAATAGAGAAATTCATATAAGATTATAATTTAATTAGAGTATCCCATTTTATGTATTGTATGAATGCAAGTTGAATGTAAGCCAAAGTCCAAGGGTCACACTTTAGCCATCTAGAATAGCATATGGCCTAAGGGAAAGAGAAATTATAAGGAAAACAAAGCGAGAACGCTTTCTCGGAAAAGCGCCGGCACACATGGATGAGCGCCGTGACATAAAAAACGTAGCTAAGCGCGAGAATCTCCGAGAAAAGAGGGGACGAATATAAGGGTCAAGATCCCCCCCACACGAGGCTTTTTGGTTCCTGTTTCCTGTGCTCTCCGCCAACGTGAAGATTCCAAGTCGGCTGTAGAAGTCGTATGAGGCTTATCAATGTTAGTGAGGAAAGGTTAGCTATCTCTTCATAACAGAGTAGCTATGCCATATCGAGTGACCGGTAATCCAGATGTGTGCTTGCGGTACCAGAGAAAGTCCAGAGCGGCACATCGCCTTATCGACTCGGGGAACCAGGCCGTGCTGTTATCATAAGTGACACAGAGAATCGCAGAACAAAGGTGCCTGGATGTCCAGACAAGGCTGATGATAGAACAAAAGTTATTCCATGGGATGGTAACGTAAAATTGTTAAAGTATCTGAATTCCTATTGAAGATTTGTGTGAACTCTGTAGGTTGATTTGTGTATGGACATGCTGTAGAGAACTTTAGAGATTATCCCAATTTGGCAGAGACCTGTCCCTGTTTTTAAGAATGTCTCCCAGAAGGGATCTGTGTTTGAGATAACTGAGTCATATTGTGAGATATGAGTAGTGATCAGAGTGATTCAGATAATGTAAAATTAAGCCAGAAGTTTGTATGTTTATAGAAAAACTCTGGGGGATCTAGTTATTATGCATGCATTCTTGTGTTAGTAATGATATCAGAATTTTACTAGGAAAGTGATTATGTTAACCATGTACTTTAATTTTCTCATGTATATCTTTTAAACCTAAATAAATATGTTTTGTAGCATTCGCCTGAATCTAGCCTGACTTGTGAATTCAAATAGCCACTCATAAAATTATTATCGAACCTAGCAGGAGAGAGAGAGATATGAATATAAGTTGATTTTTTAGACCACGACTCCATGCAAAGACAAAGCGAATTGAAATTAGTTTAATTAGTGTTAGAAAGTTTATTACTGTGTATTACTCTGAGAGAGCCACCTTGGATAAGAGTCTCATCTATCCTATATATATATTGGCTGGCGCAGCAAAATATAAATTCGTCAATATTTAACAGGCGGACTGTCTCAGAGGGTAGATTTTAAGGCCTTGTCCCATACTTAGACAAAGCCCTTATGAGTGAAAGAATTACACATGACTAAACTTAAGAGTGGCCTAAATTTTAGTTTGTTTAAGGATAGAAGGGAAATAATTGTGTATGAGTGAGTAGTGGAACATACAAATATATATAGATAGTAAAAAGTAATAATAAACAAGAAAAGGGTATGCAACAAATGGCACAGCCAATAGGATAATGATAGAAGAAATTGAAGTAAGAAAGGATATAATATATATATATATAATAAATAGGAAGTAAAGGCATTATAACAGTAGATAGGGCAGTGCACCAAAATCTATTTAAAATCATACTGTCTGTTCTGTTACAGTTAACAGGGTTCTGTAGAATTTGTGGCGCTTCCAGTAACAGTCTCCAATTTAAACCAGGATTTGTAAAGTAGGCTGTCCATCTTATGAAGTGGTCTTTTTTGAATGCATGTTGAGATAGCTTTTTTTTGGCTCTCCATTCTGGATGTATATTTTATGTTCTTCTTTTCTGGACCAAAGTAGTTCATGCTGTCTGTTCAAAATATTGAGTTCCACACTAGCAGGGAATTTTGTAGACACCTAGAAAGGAGAGTGATCTAAGGCAGGTAGAAATTTAGTTTAGAGCTTTGGATACAGTTCTGATCCTAAAATAATTATTAGATTGTAAATTATTTGCATTCCAGTGTCTGTAATTTTCTGTTCCAGAAACTTTAATATGAATATTAGCAACAGCTACAGAATTTAAACATGGAAATAAGTGGAAGGATAAACTATAAGAAGGCTATCCCTGAGCAGCTCTCTCATGCACCTCAGAAATGTCAAGTACAAGAGCAGAGGTTTCTCCAAACCGTTTAGTGGCACAAGTCCTAAAGTGGATGATGTAAGTAGGATCTGCTGTAGATCTTGATTGGCAGAATTCGTACTAGTGGTTATTATTATTACATACAGGCACCTATATGGAGTCTGCAGACTCATCGCAGGAGGTCCATTAATTGGTAGGCTTATATTATTTTTGAAAGCATTGAGTGAGTGCCATTAATTAGCATTATGATAGACAAATTATATTGTTTTACTTATCAAAAACATGTTTGCATGTGAAGTATCTTCGTGACTAGGCTACTTATATAGACAGGTTGTTGCTTTCATTATGGGTTATTATATTATAATTTATTCAAGAGTCATTTGTCTTTATGGTGAAAGACTACATTATGGAAAGTCACTACTCAGACTGGTTTTGGGAAAGAAAAAAAAACAGTATTTTTCCATGTAGTAATATATTTTGCATCCCTTCATTATGAAGTGTACAGATTATATAAGACAGGTGCTAGTTATAATATGGGGCACATCTATTAAATAAAACAGATGTGCATAGAGGGTTACCATCAGAACCAGAAGGTTTTTTTTTTTTTTTTTTTGTATCTAGGTTATTCGAGAATTATCTGTCTTTCTGGTGAAATACTGCATGAGAAATCCAGTATTGTCCCTGGTTGCAGATGATTTCCCTTGATTATCAGTTGTTCAAGAATGAAGAGATCAACTTTATCTTTAGGTGGAGGGGTGGGAATGCAGCTGGACAAAAGTTGGGTTCAAATAGCCTTTGCAAGGGAAACAGAAGGCATAAATCCCATTTATGCAGGTCCAGTTTCTACATTTATCAGTTCTGATATCAGATTTAGATTTATTAATGGATGTTTTCTAAATTGCTTCAGTGCAAACCATGAATGTAGCTTGAGTTCGGTCTCCGGCCAATGATTCGGGTCTTAGAATGCCTTGGCATTATTACTGGAAACATAACTTGGATATGTCTTCTGGGAATTCTGAATGAAGTGGAAAAATGAAAGCCTTCATTTCAACATGGATACTTCTATAACTTGATCAGAACAAGAATTTGAATGTCATGATTGGAAACAGTACCCTGGAAAGAAAAGTGAAAGGATACTGGATACAAAAGAGGAGAGGAGAGTTAATATAGTGGTTAACATTGTGGGTTACAACAATTTATTTTAAATGAAATAAAATGGTTTAAGTCCCATGAAACCATAGACTATGTTTATGCTGGATAACAGTCTTTATCCACTGAACATGCTTTAAATGTTTTTAAAGAGAATCATGAATCTTCCAAGATTCACCAAGTCAATTTACTACAGAATGCATCTAAACTTTGAGTATCTAGTGAGGCATCAACCTATTGCAGGACTGGTATAATTTTAAAATCCTTACCACTTCTTGCGTTAACACATTCTGGTAATGCATTCCATTCACTGACAATTCTCCATATAAAAAATCGACTCATCACTCCCATCTTCACCACATTTTTACATAACTTCCATGGATGACATCTGGATCTATCCCTCTCACCTTCTACTCTTTTTATAATCCCCCTCTGGATTAATCTGATAAAATCCTCTCACTAACTTAAATGTTTCTATCACATCACCTCTTTTCCTCCTATCCACCAAACTCTGCAATCCACATTTCTTCAATCTCTCTCCATAGCCAACATTCCAAAGTTCTGGCATTGTCTTAGTCACTAGCCTCTGCACCCTCTCCAATGTCTCCACATCACATTGAAGACCAGGTGACCAGTCTGACCAGTGCCTTATACAGTGGCACAACTACTACTCCCTTACCCTTACATGTTAGAGTATTTCTTATCATAGCAGCACTAAGATGTGCAGCCTTTGCAACACTAGCAATATGCCCTCTGAACTTCAGTCTACTGTCAGCCATCACTCCCAAATCTCTGATCTCATCCACTTCCTGCAGTAAGGCACCATCGATATAGTACACAGCCTTATATTTCTGCACTCCACAATGCAACACCTTGCATTTATTGATACTAAAACTGCAACCCCACTCTTTTGTCCAAGTAAAAAGTATATTTAAATCTTCCTGAAGAGAATTAATATCAGCAATGCTACTTATAATTCTTCCCAACTTTGCATTGTCAGCAAACAACTGAAGATTCCCAGTCAGTCCACATGATATATTGTTTACAAACAAGTTAAACAGCAGGGACCCAAGAATAGAACTCTGGGGCAAGCCACTGGTTACCCTTTTTTTTGAGACACTGCTCCATCATACTCAACCTGCTGGTATCGCTAAGAAAGCCAATCTCTGATCCATCTAACTAATCTACTATCTATTCCCTTCCTCTGCAGCTTGTATACCAACTTATCATGTGGTAATCTATCAAAAACTTTTGCAAAGTTCAAGAATATCACTGTATATAATTCTCCTTTATCTAACACACTTGTTACCTTATCATAAAATGCAAGTAAATTACTAAAACAGGCCCTACCCTTTACAAATCCATGCTGAAAATCATAAAGAACGTCCATCAACCTAATCCTGTATTCTACTCCTTACCAATCTCTCCAACACCTTAGCCACAACTATAGTTATACAGACTGGTCTATAGTTGGAGACTTCTGTTTTAGAACCATGCTTGTGTAGTGGTACTATTTTGCTTTCTTTCCACTCCTTAGGAATCCTATCCACAGCAAAACTTTCATTAAATAACCAGGTCAGGGGCATAGCCAACTGTGGTGCACATTCCTTAAGAATACGTGGCAATATGTCATCCATTCCCACAGCCTTATTAACATCTAACCCAAACAACATTTGATTCCTTCACTTCCAATTCTCCTAATACTTGCCTCTCTTCTATATAATGCACAGTGTTATTTACACCAATATGATATATGCTGATAAAGTGCTCATTCAGTAATTCCACTATAGCCTTTGCATCTGTTAATCTGCTGCCATGGCTATCCACCAGTGTTAATCTGCTATAATTATTCTTTCTCTTGCTTGTCATATAGTGGAAAAATTCCCTTGGGTTAATCCTGCAGTATGAGAAGAGATTGGCCTGACCAGCCAATCTCTTCTCATACTGCACCTTTTCTTTCTTTACCATGCTCGTCACGTTTTTAGCTTGCACTTTATACTCTTCATGGATCCTATCACCACCAACTGTCTTGTGCCTCTTCCGTAAGATTTTCTTTTATAGCACAGCTTACTTGATTTCACTCCTCCTCCTCTATTTACTCGCTTAACCCTTGGTATGCAGTTATACTTTGCTTTTGTCAAATACTGCCTTGTGAGCTTCCATGCATTGTCAACATCTTTTCTGCTCAGCTCATCTACCCAACGTACTGATGCTGACTTCAGATCTTCCTATAATCACCTGATTTATACTTCCACGTGTATCCATTTTTGGTAGTAACTTTTTCTTGTTTCATCACCTTCCCAAACAAGTGCCTCATGATCACTCTCACCAACTGACGGCAGTGTCAACAATTCATTAACAACTACATCTTGTGAAGTTATCACCAAATCCATAACATTAAAGCCTCTAGTTGCTTCAATCATGTGCTGCTTAAGATAATTATCTCTCAGAAATTCCACAAACTTGCTCTCTTTGTTCCCATACACTATCTCCTCCTTCCAGTCTATATTCCTGTAATTAAAGTCTCCCATTAGGATCACCTTCTTTTACATGCCCAACTAATTTGTCTAAACATTTCACAATCGGTATTCTCTGCATTCCCTGGCCTATAGCAGCATCCTATCAGATATACTAACTTGTTTATTTCAACTTCACACCACACAAATTCAAAACCTGTGCATGCACCATCAACTTTGACACTTTGCGGTCAATATTCCACTGCAATCATTAATAGCACTCCCCCTCCTCTTTTCACATTTCTATTCTTCTGGAAAATTATATATCCTTCTAATTCTATTTCCGACATCAAATTCTCTGCAGACAACAAAGTTTAACTTATTCCAATTTTCTTTAGGCATACTGACTCAATGCAACAAACTCAGCTCTCTTGTTTCGAATACTCCTTACATTTGTGTATAAACATAACAATCCCTGCATGTTTGAGGCCATTCTACCAGCACCAACATTCTCTATTCTAGCTGCTGTACCACACCTCTCTCTTCAGTCTGACCACTTCCTGTTTTCTTGATCTTGACTCGAATTTCCATTCCTGCCTGTCTCGTCCTCACCTTTATGCATTCCATCATCTTGTGCTGCTGCAACCACATCTTCAACCTCATATTCATCTTCCTCCTGCTGTGCAATCCACTTATTTGTACTATCCTGCTTCACAAATAGGGTCTGATCATTTACTACATTAACTTGACTCTGTGCCTTCTCAGAAAACAATAGCCTTTCTAAATACCCAACACCAAACCCTTCCAACAACACTATTCTTCTTTACCTGCTGCAACAACTTCAAGTCTTTATCAACATTCTTTTTCTCTCCAGTTAAGTCATTTGTGCCCACGACTACCACTAATTTTGACACCCGGTGTTTCTGAATTTTTTTACACCATACTAATAATTACAGAAAAAAATGCCAATATATCAACATTCTTTTTCTCTCTAATTAAGTCATTTGTGCCCATGACTACTATCACTAATTTTGACACCTGGTCTTTCTGAATTTTTTTTACTCTGTTGTAATAATTACAGAAAAAATACCAATATATATATATATATATATATATATATATGTTAAAGATACCAAGCAATTTTAAACCTGGTTTTACTCCATTTCCCAAGTAAGCAAACAGACTAAAAGTCAAGTTTGTTTGCGCCTGCAATTGATGCAAGTCTAACTGATCCCACAGGTAGTGCAGGACCAGGGCAACGCGTGGCAAAGGTGGAACAAGCTCTGATCACTAATCTTAATATTTACCCTTAATGCCAAAACACATCTCCAAGAAGGGGATGTATGATGTTTTGTATTAAAGGCAAGGGGCCACTACCCAGACCGGTTTCGACCTTTATTGAGGTCTCGTCAGTGGGAGCTAGGCTTAGAAATACCAAGATTTAGTAATCCAGAGCTGGAGTAAAACCAGGTTTAAAATTGCTTGGTATCTTTAACATATTTATACCCAAGGTAAAAATACTTTCTACATTTATATCTCCTCCAGAGATTTTTATTTAATAAGGTTAAAATACCTTATGGTAACTTGTTTTGGCGAAATACTTACAAGCTCTGGATTACTAAATCTTGGTATTTCTAAGCCTAGCTCCCACTGACGAGACCTCAATAAAGGTCGAAACTGGTCTGGGTAGTGGCCCCTTGCCTTTAATACAAAACATCATACATCCCCTTCTTGGAGATGTGTTTTGGCATTAAGGGTAAATATTAAGATTAGTGATCAGAGCTTGTTCCACCTTTGCCACGCGTTGCCCTGGTCCTGCACTACCTGTGGGATCAGTTAGACTTGCATCAATTGCAGGCGCAAACAAACTTGACTTTTAGTCTGTTTGCTTACTTGGGAAATGGAGTAAAACCAGGTTTAAAATTGCTTGGTATCTTTAACATATTTATACCCAAGGTAAAAATACTTTCTACATATATATATATATATATATATATATATATATATATGCACAATAAAATAAACTGTTATAAATCAATAACTGACTGAACATTTAATATCATCATAAGGAAATTCAATCAGAAATGCACTACATGAACCTCTGTATTAAACAAGTACATTTTATTTAAATTCAGTATATCACATTTCAAATATTCGATACAAAAGTTCTAACTAAGAAGGCACTAACTATGGCTAGATATACAAAGGATGCGAGTCTAAATATTAAATTAAATGACATATCATTCACAAAGCACTGAAAAAGTGGTGAATATCCCTCGGCTTAAACATATATATATATTTTTTTTTTCCCCAGTGTCGCACACAAATTCTGGAGTAGGAAGGGTACACTTTTTTCCCACTGTTTGAGAATTAATTTTATGATATTAGGTTTGCACATTTAAACACAATAAATATGACTTAAATTTATTATTGTAAAAATTCATAACTTCACTAGTTTCACACATATCAAAATAAAATAAAATTTGGCACATTTTTCTTCAGTATAACATTAGAAGACATTTTACAATTTTTACAAGTATGCTTATTAACTCTTCAATATTAGATACAAAGTAATATGTGCAGTTTGACATATTTTTAACCCATTGTTTTAGGTTGTCAGCATGATTTTGAAGTGAACTATTTAAGAAGTAACTCCTCAAACCATTAATATTTCTGTTTTTAAGCAACAGTTTATACATAATATCCTGTCTATTGTTGACTACTGTTACTGGATTGAGAATTCAAAGCAGTCCAACAACCATCATACAAAGCAACACCAATATTCTTGACAATCATTGTTTCTTAATTTCATATCATTTTAGTCAAATTCCCAATTATATGATCAGGTTGAAGTTTACCTTTAATCATTATTTTATTGCTGACATCTTAATATTAAATTGTGTGGACATATCAATCAAAATGTTCCTCTATTATGGCAGTGGAAGATTATTTTTTTTTGTTTTATTAGTGTTCTGTGTATGTACAATAGCATACACATTATACACAATGAATATCAGTGATCATTCACTTCAAAACAATCTAGTCAAAAAAGATATCTCTCAAGCCAAAAGGCTGTTGGTTCGAATTCTGCCATGGATGTTTGTGATTGTCTGTGAAAATACTAGTGGTGGACAGTTGATGGTGTTGGTGTAGATGATGCAGTTCGCTGTAATTGGAGTAGTGGAGACAGAGAGTTGTTGAGAAGGTGTGCCCTCTCTCGATGAGTCTTTGGACTCTTTGGAAGAGTCATGTAATAATAATAATATATAATTTGTAGCTAATAGATGGTGCTGAGACTCAATGGAAGGCTTAGCTTGTTTCATGGGGCAATTATTTGAATTATGAAGGGCAATATGAAATTAATACCCCAATTTTTTTCTCTTTCAATCTGAGCTTGGAAGAAAGCGTTACACATCATTAAGTGAATGCTAGTAGCTTCTAGTTCTACCACAGTGAGTATCGCTACAGCAGCCCACAAGTACTTCAAAATGGCATCTGTTGTAGAGGCACTTATGAAGCAGTGGCGATTGGATTCCTTAATGTGGAAGATGAGCCTGATGGTTTTTGTACCCATCTGAAAAATGAATATTGAGATGATATGTCATAATGTTGATGTGAGCACAGACACTGAGTTAGACACTTAAAGTATCTAACCCATTGTCATGCTGGGTTAAGTAATGTAAATGAGGTCAGAAACAAGCCTCAAAGTGGCTGGCCAATGATGGCAGTGATAATGAGCAGCAAGAGATGCATCAGTTAGTTGATCACATAATTAAAGAATTGTGCAGTGTAATCAGTATTGGAAAACTAGTGATGATCATGATTGATGACCTTGAATATAACAAGGTTTGCATACAATAGGTCCCAAAAATGCTGACACAACCCCAAAGCCTGGAAAGTTATTTGTATGGAACTCTTCTAGTGCTGTAAGAATGAGGGAGAGGGCTGTCCTGTCACATATACTCCTAGGTAATAAAATATGGATTCACATTATGACTCTGAAACAAAGAGACAGTGATGAAAATGGCATTATTTCAATTAATGCATGAAGCCATTCAAAAGACCTTCTGTGGACAAAATCATGGCAGTCATTTTGTGGACAAAGATGGGGTCTTGCTTGTGGAATCTTTAGAAAGAGGCATCACATTCAATTCAGAATTGAACACAGAGATGCAGAAACTGAAAAAATGCATCAGTAGAGTTTGGCTCTCCAGAAGAATGTGGTCCTCCTTCTCTATGACAATGCCCAACCTAACACTAGTTTGTGCATGTGAGATGTGACTACAGCATTTTGCCAGTTTGATCTTCCCAATCTCATCAATAGCTTAGATGTAGCACTCTCCAACTAATTTGGTCCTCTGAAAGATAACATTTTGCAGATCACAAGGACTTGAAATAAGTTGTTCATCTATTGTTTCATTCAAATAAATTATATTTTCTGAGAAAAAAAAAAATTAACAGTAGCAGGCACTACTTTTGTACCGTACTCACAAGTTGCTGGTGGTTTGTTAATCACACGTTACTAGATTTCCAACCAGTAACTTCCGAGCACAAAATGTAACATGTTATAACTACTTCCCCCCCACCATTTATATATAGAACATCTAGTGAATCAAGCACTAGGCCTGTGTAGCTCAGTGGAAGTGCACTAGACTGCACTTCCTGCATTTGCTATCTCTGATTTGCTACTGGTGGAGATTGAAACTGCCTACTTAGTCTCCAAAAGCTAGACGGGGTTAAGAGGCCTCTTCTAGCCCTATAAGGGAATAGACGGTGTTAGCTGATTAGATTTGAGAACCAAGCACTCAACACTATAATACACCAAATATATGCTATGTAGCTGACGTGATTGCTATTTGTCTCCATGGCTTTGACACAGTATATGCTTTTAATGCATTTAAACAGCCGACATCCCAAAACAAGCTTCACAATATAAAAAGAAACAAATAACTCTTTTCTTCCTAATGACACTGCTTTTGCCACATCGTTTTTAGCAGTTGGCTATATTCCCTATGAAATAGATAAAATATTACATGCCATATAATATTACATATCACTGACAAACAACTACACCCATCTCCTATGGATGGGTGTAGTTGTTTTGTCTAGGGTATGTCTGAAAAGAGTTGAAGTTCTTTATGAAGATAAGCTCCACTTTTTAATTAAGCACTTTTAATTTACACATGCAACTAACAATCCTCATCCATTCTCCTAAGGGCAATCTTCATCCATGTGCACATTACAAAATGTGCAAGGTTCTATGTACCTGCACAGCTTAGACTATTTTGGATAGACTAGAAAATCTGTTAACATGTTCTTCAAGACTGCAGACCATACTCAAGATACATCACACAATTAAATGGAAGAAGACACTTGTGCTGTACAGAGAGGTGGCTAACAAATCAGAGAGACTATCTTTAGAATAAGCTTCAATTCTAAACACTCTCTTAAACTCAATAAGTATAAATGTATTAATTTTTTAATGATTTGGGAGAGTCATTCTGAGGTTGCATTAATTAGTCTAACTTCTCTGAATTAATTTTCTTTAATCTGGCTCTGGAAACCACTGTGGCAGGATATTAGTTCATCTCTTTTCAGCTAAATTTTAAATTGTTTTTGCAACTATCTAGTTCAGTACTCTATTTTTTAAGTAGTAGTATTTTATACTCTAAAGATTCTGGTCAGAAATCCAGAGAAGCAAAATAAATAAATTTTGTTTCTCTGATGTTATTTATACTATGAATCACTATAATGATGATATATGCAAATAGAACACTGGCTTTAGCATACTTTATGAAACAAGTCAAGAACAGATTAACCAATTCTGATTGATATTTAGGACTTTTAAAATTGCTTAATAACATTTTTTTTTTTTTTTTGTTAAAATGGAAAATATTAACTGCTACTTTATATGAAGACCATAACATTTTTTTTTCACATCAGAAATTTAACTTTAACTGTACTAGTGATGATGCATGAGATGGAGTTACCTTGGTACCAGTGGTTTTAATTAATCCTTAAAGATGTTAAATCCTAAATCCTAAGCATATTACATTACACCCAGTGAATGTAATTTTGCACACAAGCTTTACCTTTATTTATTGGATAACAGTTTTAATATTAAGCAAAATTATAGCCACACCTAGCAATTCATATATCCTCCACAGCCTTCTTTTTCTTTAGCAACAACTGAAACTGTTAAGTCAGGCAGATCGATTCTCTCCATTTCTTTCCATCGCGAGCTTTGCACCAGTTCAGGTTTCTTTTTTGTAGATCTCTTTTTTTATCTGGTTTCTCGACCTTTTCTGAGGTCTTCCTCTCCCTCAAATTTCATTTCATATAGTCTTGGACATCTAATGAGAATCAATTTAGAAAGAATATCCAAACTACTTCAAGTGAAAGTTAACAAATATTTCTCCAACATTTTTTTAATCCTAAAGTATTCCTAATGTCCGCATTTATTTTATCTTTCCTTGATTTTGCCAACATTGTCCAACTTTCATTGCTTGTATTCAGTTTGTCTCGTTTTGTTAGTCTCCATATCTTTACTGCATAACTCAAAAGGACAAAAAAGTAACTCTCTTGTTAATCACAAGCTGCACTTCAGCAGGACCTCACTTTCCCAAAGTAGACTACTTACACTATTAAAAGTTTGAGTCACTAAAGTCCTCATTATCACCTGGTCTAAATTTCCATCACTAGAACCCACAAATATTGGTTAAAAATATAGATGCTATCTACTTGAACATACTGGGCTAGAAAATCTATTCTACCAGTTGATTCAGCTCCTCTTGTAGGCACTCAGTGTCAGAAATATTCCTTAATGACATACCCAACTTTGTATCATTATCAGCCAACAAATGGATATTTTCTAATATCATTACTAAACGAACTGAACAATAATACTTCAGGATAGAGCCTTATGATATTTTCACTGCTCACCCTTAATTTCTTTAACTCTACCCTTTCATACACTTCTTTCTGATACATGTTGGTAAGACACTCTCCTTTATCCAGGTCAATAGTTTGTTTTCAGTTTTTATAATTTTCGAAGAACAGCAAGATGAATTTTATCAAAAAGGAGAAGTGGTGACAATAGAAGTGGATAAGGAATTTGGTTTGAGGAAGCATTTCAGTCTGCATATTTGAATGGATCAGGTTTTAAGAGTTGTAGGAATATGCATAACAGATTTAAAAATAAGCAAGAGTCATATCCAGGTTTAAAAAAAGGTGACATCAACAATTACACAAACTATAGATCAATCTATTTTACCATTCCTCTCAAAAATCCTTGAACATGCAATGAAAAGAGATTTCTTAATTTTCTAAATGCAATAAAATCTCAATATTCTTCAATAAAAATCAGTATGGATTGCTCAAAAAATGGAACAGTGAACATTTGCTTATAATTTTATGAAGGTAATTATAAAGCATTTACCACAATGGTTTAAAAACAGCAGCTATTTTCATAAGACATAGACAACGCCTTTGACTCATTAATCATGAAACATTATTAAGACAACTATATACTGTAGGATTTTTTTTTGGGGGGGGGGGAGGGAGGGCAGAGAGGATGTAACCTATAGTTCCAATCTTATTTAGAAAACAGGCAGTAAGTAATTCTAATAAGCATCTGACTAACTCATCAAAAGTGATGAGGCTGTTCTATTCTGCAACCTATCTCATTACTAGACCTCTGTTCAACTGATTTGAAATGGAACCTAATTACCTATTCTGATCATACAGCTAGTTTTTCTCTTCAAGTTTAAAGGCATAACATGAAATGATTTGTTAAAAGCCTACACATACATATGCTTGTTCAGTAAAAAAAAAAACAAAAAAAAAAAAAATTTAAAACGAGCATTCAGAAAACTAAATTTATCATAGTTGAAGTGAAGGACAGAAAAATGGTATTTAATTGGCAAGCAAACTTGTCAATTAAATACTATTTAACTTCTTGGACCGCAGATGTGACTCCAGTTATACCATTCAGGTTTACACCTACCCGGTATCTGGGCATGCATCTGGACCATTATCTGTAATGGAAAACTCTAATCCAATTTAAGGTAAACATTGCACAGATTACACAACATTAAATGCATAGTATCTCATACGTTTTTACAGGCATTATATTATGCAAGAAGTATATTCAAAAATGTGTGTGTGTGTGGGGGGGGGGTGCTTATAAAAATATTCTTAGTGAATGACACAATCTACCTAACAGAATCTTAAAGAAAATCTTCAATCAGAATCATACTGCAGTTAGTAACTATAGTTTATTCCTACACAATGTCAGGCACATAATAAACATTAAAATAGTTTCAGCAACTGGCACTGTATCTTCAGGCAAGATGGTCAAATTTTCCCAGATACCTCATGTGAAAAAAAAAGTATCCTGTAGTATCCTTTCTTGGAACCATAAATTGATGCTGAAACATTGCTCACTTTAATCTAGTGCATAATAGTTGTTAACATATGCTTGCTCAAGCTGTCTATATATATACACTGGTTTCCATAAATTAAGGAATAAAGAGAAAATCACAATAACTTGGGAGAAAACATAAAAAATATCTGAAAGTTAGGCACATTGTATAAAATGAGGTTGAGTCTAGTTATCATATAGAAATGAGTGGCACTGTTAGCAGTACATGCGAATGAGCCACAGCATAAAAGTGGGTGTTTAGGAGTAGTTTTCAATTTTGTGTATAGAGTGAGAAAAAGACATAATGTGATAGCAAAATTCTTGGATATGGCTCCAAGACATCATTTAACCAATGGATTCAAGTGGTGAGACATCATAGAGAGGCCAACCAAAGTCAGGTGTGTGTGTGTTGGGGGGAAGATGGTTTCATGTGACTCATTCCATAGTTTGCACAAAACCATCGGGTGATAGATATCTCTGATTATCTGCCCACTGAAACAGGAGTGCCACTGCAAATTAGCTATAATCTGAACTCGTATCAGTTACACGAACATCAGTATATTCTTCCAATGTTCACAAAGGTAGTCTGTATGCTAGGCAAACCAGTAATTTACATGCCCTTATCCTTCTGCCACAGGAGAGAATGTTTCAAATGGGCCTGGCTGCATGTCAACTGGACCTAAGACAAATGGGAGTCAATTTGTTTACAGACAAATCCCAATTTGCTGTACAGTCACACCTGGCATGTTGTGTCTGGAGAGAACCAGGGACATATTATTGTTATCTCTCTAATATTCATGAAATTAATACTGTGGTGGAGCTCGTGTGATAGTTTGGGGAGGCATCTTTTTTTTTTTTTTTGGCAGACACGCTGACCTGTATGTGCTTCCTAGCAGAACCAGGAATGCTGCAACTTATAGAAATGAGGACCTAGACCCCTATTTTATTATTATTATTTTTTATGTGGAGCCCATATATGAGAGGTTGGTTAATCAACCTTTAGTAAATTAGTAGGAGTGTTTAAAGGTCAAAGCTGTATAACTGAGAAGAAACCTTCACATAGCCTTTAAAGGAATGCAAACCAACCAAGGATTCTGATCTAATGTCCAATCATCACCTTCTCATGGTGCACTCTGTTAGGTATCTACCCTGGATGCTGAACGAACGAAGATGGGTTGGCAATTTGGGATTTAGCCGACCAAATTGTATTCTTATTGGCTGGTTTAAGCAATATAAAATGATACAACATGACAGAATTTCATGCCAGCTGGGACATCACCAGTTAAACAATGCCCAATGTTTATGGCAGGGAACAAGGGTGAACAGCAGAAAGTCAGCTACTGGAACAAATCCTGAAACACATCCCAAATCGACATCACCCGATGTTCAAGATCAGTACTATCAATATAAAGAGCCTGAATAGCAAAGAAATGGAACTAGCAGAAGAACTGGATAAGTACTAGATAGACATAATAGGGATGACTGAAAAAAAAAAAAAGACAAAAACTGGTGAAATCCTTCTAAGCAATAAATACAAAATATTATATTCAGGGAAAAGAAGGATTAGCTATAATATTAAACATAAATACACGGCTAATCTTCTTGAATGGCAGGCAATATCAGATTTGTGATTTGTATAAGGTTAACAGCTGTTCAGAGGTGAAGTAACATCTTGTGAGTGACGTGGGCAAATATCAGAATGGGGTAACTGGACAATGAGACTTATTTGTGCCTATGGTCCCACAGAAGGTTCTGCTTAGGTAGAATCTTCTATGGAGATTTTTTTGAGGCTTTAGAAAAAGCAGCTGACACAATGAAAAGGAAAAGTTGGTCCTTGTTGGAGATCTAAATACCAGAGTAGGAAATGGTTGTCAGACATGAGTAAATAAGTTTATTCGTGACGATGAGTAAATTAGTACCATGTATTGGGTTGGGAAAGGAGGAACTTGTTTACCTTGGATTTAAAAGCCTGTATATTGTATTCCTTGGCAAACACATTAGGAGAAAGACTTCCACAATACAGCATTGGCAGGAATGAAGGGAGGAGGAAAAGAAACTTGTTCTGTGGGTTTTCAAGGTGTACTGTGAAGGGATGTTGGGCAGCAACTGCATGTGTTCCAGTGAACTTAGTACTAAGTGGGGAATTGTCGATACTATTTCAGATAAACATTTGCAATGAAAATGTTTATAGAATATACATATTGCAGAAACCAAATGTCTGTGCTAAAGAGGGAAGAGTGAGTTGGGAAGAGATGAGTCATCAATCCGTCTAACCACTCTTCTCTATATTGACTCAATATAGAGAAGAGTCAAGTAACTGGAAAGATTTGTGATGTGTATAAGGTTAACAGCTGTTCAGAGGTGAAGTAACATCTTGAGAGAAAGAGAAATCATAGTTTTTTTAGAAGCTGAGAATGCAATGGTTGTAATGTGTTTATGTCAGGGTGATTCCAAGAAGAGAAATCTTATCTTGTTCTGTAAATTTGATTGTTGTCAAAAATAACACTAGAAGAAAATGGTTCTTTTTTGCGAGAAATAAGACAGAACTGAGTTTTTCTAGCGTTGAAATTGATGAGGAGAGGATGGCTTGGAGATTGATGTTCTGTAGGTTCAGGTGAGTTATTAAATGAAAAGGAGGAGTGCGATGTGCTGTCATCTGCAAAACTGTATTGGGTTGGAGGTCAACTGAAGTAGGTTCATAATATATAGCAGGAAGAGGGATGGTGAGAGAACAGAACCTTATGGAACTATGGCATTATTTGAATGGTGAGAGGATAAGCAACCACCCACCATCACACATATAGTGTGCATCCAAACAGAAAGCTGGCAATCCAACTGCAGAAATCCTGAGTGCAAATCTAAGTGCAACCACTTAAGATTCACCAAACTTCTCCATGGCACTTATCCAGAAATAGGTGATATATGTGAGTAAATCTCCTGGTTGATACTGGTGGTTGTTTATTAGCTGGGTGCCTTTGAGATAGTGTAGGAACTGAGAATTGATGGTTCTCTACATTACTTTAGATAGGACTGCAGTGAGTGCGATAGGGCAGTAGTTTGATGGCAATGATCTGCTGCCCTTCTTGGGAATGAGTTGAATATAGGCCAATTTCCAGGCTGTAGGATAGATACCAGTTGGGTAGAAACCTTCAGGTCAATTGGAGGAATGCCATCAGGGCCAGGAGACTTTTTTGTGCCTAATTTGGACAATATTTTTCTGATCTCTTTCTAGCAAAAGGATATAGGGGATATTGTATATTGGGCACTTGGAATGGTTGGGAAGCATTTACTATTGTCAGTTACGCGTGCATTGGAGATTGGCATTTTCTGTGGGTGATGATGCAATAGAGCTATTTGGGTATGATAGGGGTAGAAATAGTGTCAGGCAGGGGCATGCCAAGGGTATTTGCCACCTGGGTGCAAACTTTTATCGGCTGCCCCTAATACTTCATTGTATAATCCAAATTAGATATTAGCTACATAAAATTCCGCCCTATCAATGTTGCTGCCGAGGTGTGGTGCACCCATTGCACTCTAGGGTTGGCACGGCACTGGTGTCAGGCAAAATTTACAACTAACTGCTTTGGCACGAGACCAAAAGGATCGGCTACCATTTGGACAGGCTGCAAGTTTGCTGATTTTAGCTCTTTCAAAAACTGTTTTGGAAGCATTGATAGTTTTCTTGCAGCTATTTTGGGCTTGAGTATAAGCACTACACAAGGAAGGAGATCTTGATGTGAGTCAGTTGTGGTATGATAAATTTTTTTATTTGTACAGCCTTGGTACATTTTTTGGAGAACCAGGATTTAGTTAGGGGAAATAGCAATTCAGAATAGTGTGGGGAATGTATGTTTCCATGCCAGTAAGAATTAAACTGGTGATACGTTTGGTGCATATGTTTGGGTTGGAAGGCTGGAAACAATAGTGAAACCATGGGAATATGGCATGGAAGTCATAGAGGCTGTACCACTTGGCACTGTTATAATGCCAAACTACTTTTATATGGGAGTGGCTGTGTAAGTGTTGCATGGAGGAGATGAGCACTAGGATTGTGGTCAGAATTATCTAGGGTCAACTACATTCACTGTGCATTTGGAAGGGTGACTGGCGAGGAAGAGATATAGGGTGTTTGGGGAGTGGATCAGGTTATCTGTTACTCTGGTTGACATGAGAACAATTTGTGTAAGGTCATTGGTGATGACAAGCATTTCAGCACCTGGCTGCTAGATCTGTACAACTGGGGAAGGAAAGCCAGTTGGTTGGTGTTTTGGACATCTCCTAGGACAGGGGTTCCCAACCCTATGCCTGCGGGCCCCATGGCGCCCGTTGACCAATTTGTGTGTGCCCGCCGCTGTTCAACTGTGTTCGGTATAGTTTGAAATAATCACGCAACAATTCATGGCATGCTATATGATGCATGCATTAATGACACATGACGAGTATTAAACGCATACAATGTAAAGTAGACGCACATTCAAAGTTATTCATTCCAGTTTAAGAACTGGAATATCATCATATTCTCCTAATTATGAAGCACTGGCCAATGAAATGCAATGCCAAAGATCACACTAACTTACATATATATATTTACATTTTTATATAATGTAAACTTTGTATGTATTCATTTAACAAACGAATTCAAAAAATTTGCTTGAAAAAATAGATGGTGCCCGTCGCCCTATTGGTATTTTAGAATGTGCTCTAGGATACAAAAAGGTTGGGAACCCCCTGTCCTAGGAGGATGATTTCACTGTTAGGAAAGTGGGACTGGAGAAAATCAATTTTTAAGGAGAGGAAATCAGAGTGGTTGGCAGCATTAGGGACAGCAAATGAATTTGACTAAATGGGGAAATGGAGATTTTCAACCCAAGAAGGTCACAGTTGGGCGATTTCTGGCAAGGTATATCACAGCAGATATTTATGCAGATGCCAACTTTTGGTCAAAAGGAGTAAAAAATGTGTGTATAGTTAGGAAGGTTGAGATGAATAGTAGGGGGGGGGGGACAAAATTTGAGTTTCTGCCAAAAAGATTAGATAGGATTTGGTAGACTGAAGAGGGTAGTGGACACTATTAAGGTTGGAGTTGAGGCCACAGATGTTAGTAAAGTGGATATGCAAGGATCTATGGGACATATATTTGACTGCAAGTGTCTTGCATGTTTCTTATGTAGTGCCTGCATACTGGTCTCCATGGTGGCTACTAGTGGCATCACTTGATTTTTGTACTAATTTAACTTGTTTGTAGTCGATGACCAACTGTTCTCTCTTTTGGCATTTTTCTTCAAGTTGTTTTTGAAGTTAGTCCTAGTTTTCTCTGGGTGAAAGTTTACTTAGGTTGAGCATGTATGCACGGTTGGGGCAAGTGTCCTTGAACTTGTTATTAATTGCTGTCACTTTCATGTCAAAAGTTTATTCCATCCTTTCTTTCATTTATGGATTCGAAACAATGCCACCTGACAATGTTTTTTGAATCAAAGTTGCATTCTCCTGCTAATTTGCTTATGTCTTCTTTTAGTGATTAGCCACTTTCGGTTGGAAAGTTCAAAATAACAGTGCTGAATTTCTTGTTTTCAGCCTTGATCGAGTCATGTACCATTGATGTAATTAGCTCACAGAGTTCACTGGCAGATAAGGGGGCACTTGCATTGTGGTGCTGGTTATCAAGTAGTTCAAGCTTAGCTTCCAGTGTTTGGAATTTGTAGGAGAAAGCTTCATTCATAGTGTTAAGGTGCTATTTGAGGTTTTCAACTCATTTAAAAGTTCAGATGTTTTACAGAAGGGAGGCACAGCAAACAGAAGAGGGGTTAGTTGAGGTTGATAAATAGCTTGTGCACCGATTGATTCATCTATTTTTGCATAGGAAACATGTAGCCAGTGGCAACAGAAATCACAAATTATTATTATCTGAGTCCTCCAGGGAATCAAGGGAGGCTATAAATCACCCAAACCAATTGTCATACCTTCCCTTAAATTCACTCACACTAGATGTACCTACTACCCCTAAAGGCAAACTATTCTACTCACTCACTGCATCAATTTTACAGCTGCAGCACTTTACACACTCATTAGATTTGTTGGCAATCAATGGCACAGCACTGGGTGAGACAAGAGGTGTTCTTCCATTGTTGGCTTTTGTTGCCATCTTTACATTGTGGTAGGTATAATGGGCACTTACATGTGGCTGATTTTTAATTGAAAAGATAACTGATTCACATCAAATGTGCAGAAATAATCAGCTCTTTCCCGCTGTTATGATTTCCATTTATTAATTTGAGCGAAAAACACTTATAATAATGATAAAATGTGGGAGCACAAGTTTAGAGTAGCTTATTCACAGATGCCACCTGTAATGTTTGTCTGTATGCAAGCATGATCGGTGAGACATTTAACCTACAGGAATGAAAATGCTCATCCACATCAAGCAAAGCTTGTGGACCAATATCTTCAAGAAGCGGCTATTCATATATAGGGACTGGCCAGCCAGGTTTCCTGACCTTAATCCTATTGAGCATATCTAGAATGCTCAAAATAGGCATGTTGAAGCTTTGCAGGATGCTTGTTACTACTAACTGAGCTGAACACCATTATTAACAGCATGAAACATCACTGTAAGAACTGCATTGCTGTGAGGAGTGACCACATTTTTTATTAAGGCACTTTGCCAATATCATTTTGGCCTTTTGTTTTTGACAAAAGGTCAAAAAACTGTCTTTGTGTACCAATTTGGGACTAAATTAAACTATTTATTTCTTATGAAGGTGTTTCTTTCACATTTCATATCATACCGGTTTCCACTGAACTGCATAAAAATTGATCATACAGAGTTTGAGTTATTGTGATTTTTCTCTTTGTTCCTTAATTTATGGAAACCAGAGTAGTAAGTTATCTGAACTGGGTGCCTCAAGAAGTTTGGCATATACTTGACAATGCATGAATCTTGGATGGATGGTACCACTCCCTTGGATCAAATCATGGCATTCTATAGCACACCAAATTTTTCTCAGAACTATCCATGTGTGTTCTCAAATCTCTGATGAACTGATTTATTTCTAACCCAGTTCTCAATCCATAAGTTAAAACTGATGTTCCATATGAATTTATTCAATTGCCTCTCCACCAGGGTCAAAGCTGTATAACTGGAAGAAGACCTCCACATAGCCTTTTAAGAAATGTGGAGAACTAACTTGGGCTTCTGAACTAATGTTCAATCCTCACCTTCTTGTGGTGCATCCTGTTATAGGTATCTACCCATATACTAAAGCCCACGAGGATGGGCTGGCAATTTGGGATTTAGCCAACCAAACTGTATTGGTTTAAATCACAATGTAAAATGATGGTACAACATGACAATTTCATGCTGGTTGGGGCATCGCCTGGTTAAACAAGGACCCCATTGTTTTTGGGGAACTAGGATGAACAACACAAAGTCAGCTAATGGAATAAATTTTGGAACACATCCCAACTCAATGTCAACAGTACCAATCTTGAACTCTGCTGACATTGAGTTGGGATGTGTAAGAAGCATCAATGGAAAAGAAATGGAACTAGCAGAAGAATTGGATAAGTACGATTGACATAATAGGCATGACTGAAACAAAGAAAACATAAACAGGTGAGATCTTTCTGGGCAACAAATACAAAATGTTATATTCAGGTAATAACAATCAGGGGAAAAGAGGGAGTAGCTATAGTATTATTGTTGTTGTTGTCAAGTCCACTGAAGAACTTCTAGATATGACAGTGGTTCTGTAGAACTGCTTTGGCAATCTGTTGAACTTTGGAGTAGAGCTTTTCTCTAGTGTCAGTTTTCTGTAGAGCAGCAGCAATTGCTGGACAAGTAGAGTGACATGGAAAAATATCAGAATGTGGAACTGGATAATGAGCCTTATTTGTTGTTATTGTCCCACAGAAGATTCTACCAAGGAAGAAATGGAGGAATTTTTTGAGGCATTAGAGAAGCAGCTGGCACAATGAAAAAAAAAAAGTTGGTCCTTCTTGGAGATGTAAACAGCAGAGAAGGAAATGATTACCAGATATACAGAAAAGTTTTGAAAAAAATTTGGAGAAAGCATAAAGCTAATAATAATGGTAAATGCTAAATACCATATGTCAAACCAATGAAACAATACAATAATTTAAAGTACCAAGACTAAAAGTATGGTAGAAAATTACATCAGCAAATTCTGATTTGTTGATGTAATTAAATATTAATCTTACTTGGAGTTTAAATTTAAATTTTGTTAGCTATATTCTTTCAATTTAATCTTTATTTATTTTACCACAAGAGGTCATGCTAGGTGTAAAACTAGGTGCTAGTAGTTTTAAAAGTGATGTAGCTTACTATGGTATGTTGCTGTAAGTAGCAGTTATATATAGAGATGTATATATTCCTGAGTATGACCTCGACCGTGAAGATCAAAACGTAGAATTTTATTATTAAAGTTTTTACTTCATACGGTTGACTCCATAAATCATATACAATGAGTACTGGTTACCATTTAATTCTACTGAATGAAAGGATTTGAAAAATTAAATACATAGTGCTCACATAATTCATACTGACCACAAGATAAATTCCACAGATATCTCTTTACTTCTTTACTCTAAATATGAATTTGACAAATCACAATTCTTATGCTTAATTTCAAATACAGAAAAACTTAAAATTAAGAATGCAGTGGTTACCAGCATATTAAGTTCAAAAGATATACAATGATGTATATTAGATGCAGCATATGAAATATTGCATCTAATATACATCAGGGAACTAATTTATAAAATTAGAATATTAATGGTTTAATTTGTTACTCTTGAAAAAGCTAAAATGCTTTATGCAACATATTTGTACATTACTATGCTTGGTAACTGAAAACTGTTGTCAATGAATGGGAATGACAATATTCTTGAATATTTTTTTTATTACCTATATATATATATAGGCCAATCTCACATGAAGTTACAGAAGTAACTAGGCCAGTTTTCCCAATATACAGGGTGTTCGGGATAAATTTGACATATTTATAATTAATTATATTTTTCCGTAAGTTACATGTATTAACACACACTTCTCTTCATTTAAAAGTTTGGACCCTTCTTCATTCATATACAAGATGTCAGAAAGGATGGATAGCTGGAACCCACCTGAATCATGGAAGAGAATAACTTGTATCATGATGATTCGTGCCCGCATTAAAATAAGGATATTACGACTGCTGCCCAATGCTCCCTGAATACAGTAAAAACAATCAGGCGTGAACTAGAGACTTGCAATGGTGACTACGAGGATGTAGCAAGAAGAAAGATCCCTAGCAGACGATCTGATTGCGTTCGTACAGCAGAATTCCTCGCAAATCTGCAGGAACAGGTGTTGAAGAACCCTGGCATTGGAATTCGGGCTTTGTTCGTGGAGTTGCTAACTGTAGTCAAGCCCTGGATAACAAGGGTAGCCAATGGTAGGCCGTATGTATGGCAGCAGGATTCGGCCCCTTGCCACACCTCTGGGAAAAGTCAAAAATGGTTGTCTGAAAATTTCTACGACTTCACCAGTCCAAATGTTTGGCCTCCAAACTCCCCAGACCTTAACCCCATGGATTATTTTGTATGGGGCGCAGTTGAAAAAGACACCAATCGCACTTCCAGTAATACAAAAGCCCAGTTAATGGATAAAATTAAAACAGTTTTTGCGGCCCTTCCCAGGGAGACTGTAGCATCAGCTTGTTCGAGGTTCCGAAGCAGAATTGAAGCTGTGATCGATGCTAATGGTGGTTATTTTGAGTAAATATTGTTGATAGTATTGTAATTAACTCTGCCTGTAATGTTTTTTTGTCAATTCATTAAATTTAATAGATACAAAGAAGATTTTCTTTTTCCTTACGAAACTGTCAAATTTATCCCGAACACCCTGTATATTCCCCACTCCCAGTGCCGGCTCGAGGGTATGTGGCATCCCTAGGCCAATTTTATCAACACATTGTAAGACAAGACAAGCATCACAAAATTCTTTATTGTTAAAAGCAGGTTATAGTTATTTCCAAAAAACTTTAACAAACACAGCAACAGCTGACTAGTATCCATACACAGATTCCAAGCTAACTTTCTTTTCTAACAAGCTTTCTTTTCTTTGCTCTATTTACACTTTTTTTCTTCTCTATTTACACACATGTGGATGTATGTAAATAGAGAAGCAGCTTACGACATGGCATTTGAACTGTTGGCTGTAGTTCTTGCCAAAAAACTAGGGATGGACATCCCAAAGAACAAAGCAAAGAAAAGAAGTTAGTTTGGTATACTGTGTATGGATACTAGTCAGCTGATGCTGTGTTTGTTAAAGTTTTGGAGGGAGTGGACAGAGGGATTATGAATATCAGCTCATTATTTAATATCATGCAATCTGCTTCCATCTTTTATTTTTTAGTTTGTCACAAACTACCAAGTATGAATATTATATAACAAACATTTTTTATTTTATTTTCTCAGAATGAGTGAAAACTCATTCTGAGAAAATAAAATTTTTCCAATGTAATTTACAATTTCAATTTTTTTGTGATAATAAATTTGATTAAAATTTTGATAATATTCCAATTTTGTTGGAGTCTTCAGCTCCAAATGTTATCGCAATATATTCCCACTCCCAGTGCTGGCTTGAGGATGAGGCACCCCTAGGCCAGTTTTATCAACGCATTGTAAGACAAGACAGGCATCATAAAATTCTTTATTGTTAAAAGCAGTTTATAATTATTGCCAAAAAAGTGCATATAGAGCATTTTGGGGGTTACTGCTCGTACCAATAATACTTCCACTCTCTGGTCCTCTTTAATACTATTACTTTTTTCTACGATGTTTGCACCCTAAAGCCATTGCACCCCTAGGCCAGTGGCTAAGCCTAGAGCCGGCCTTGCCCACTCCTTCATATTTTTGATCCTGAAGTGAATTTTTTATATAAATACAGGATGCAAAAGTTATTACTTAAATATTATAAAAATTGCTATTTATTTTAAAATCAGTTTTAAATTGATTATGAGAAAGCAAAATAATCTAATTATTTAGCTTGGCCATTTAAAATACTAGGTTATAAAGAAAGTACAGGCATACCCCGACTTACGGCGCTTTACACTTATGGATATTTTTGAATTACTACTTATCCCAAATTTATGCGATTTGGAGTTACAATTTGGAGTTACAGCTCTTTAATGCCACGATGCTATCACGTGAAAGGTGTCACCGTGTACCATCAGATCACAGCTCATGTCACAAGTCTGTGTTGTTGTGTAGCATTCTGTGATTGAACAAATATTAAACTGTTTTTAACTTTTATTCTATTATTTTTGTTGCAATTAAAACTTAATATAATGGCAGATAAAAGTGAAAAGTCGCAAGGCCATTACATTAGATTCAAAGATTAAAATGATTAAACTTAGTGATAAAGGTGTATTACAATCTGAGATAGCCAAGCTTCCCTTGCACTACTCTTAACACTGTGATTAAAAACAAACAGAAATTCTTTTTGAAGTTAAAAGGGCTACTCCAGTAACACCATTTTAATTAGGAAAAGGGATAACAACCTTGTTACTGATATGGAGAAAATCTTAACAGTCTGGACAGATGATCAAGCTAATCACCATGTTCCCTTAAGCCAGGCCTTTATTCAAAATAAAGTCCAAAGTCTTTTTAATGACATGAAAGCTAAGAAAGGTGAGCAAATGAAAGATGCTGAATTTGAAGCAAGTCGTGGATGGCTTGATAGGTTCAAGAAGTGGTCACACCTACATAATATCAAAGTGCAAGGAGAGGTAGCTGCTGCAGAAAAATTTCCATGGGACTTAGTGAAGATCATTGATGATGCTGGCTATACAAAAGATCACATTTTTAATGTAGATGAAACTGGGTTGTACTGGAAGAGGATGCCATCAAGAGCAGATTCATTGCAAAAGAGGAAAAAAAACCATGCCAAGCTTCAAGCCAGCTAAAGATAGGCTAATCTTTCTGTTGGGTGCCAATGCTTTTGGTACCTTAACGCTAAAGCCTCTGTTGATTTTCCTTTTGAAAAACTGTGTTAAAACTAGGCTTCTGGTGCATTGGAGATCTAATGCAAAAGCATGATGGTTACTGCAGCACTTTTCAAAGAATGGTTTGACAACTGGTTTGTACTAGAGGTGAAAGGCTATTGTAAGGAGAACATCCCTTTCAAAATTTTACTCCTTGCAGGCCATGCTTCTGGCTACTCTCGTACATTAGATGATCTACACCCCAATGATGGAGTGATATTCCTATCACCCAATACCATCTCATTACTGCAGCCCATGGATCAGTGGCCATAGCTGCACTAGTTAAGAAGAACCTTTAGCCAGTGTATTACAGCAATTGAAATCGAAGAAGGCACTGGGAAAGAAGTCATTCAGGAAATTTTCGAAGGCTTAACAATCTTAGATGGCATCAAGGCTATACGAGCTTGGCCATTTAAAATACTAGGTTAAACTTCATTTAAAATACATGGAATGATCTCTAAGCTGAAAGGGTCCTGGAAAAAATTATGTCCACAGTTGCTAGATGATTTTGAAGGCTTAGAAAATTCTATATCTGAAGTAACTAACAATACTGTAGAGACAGCAAGGCAGTGTGAGCTAGAAGTGGAGCCACAAGATGTAGCTGAACTTATGAAGTCCCATTCTCAGCAATCTTTTGGTACCTGAAGAGCAAAGGCAAGATATACCTGAAGAGGTATTCATTATTGAGCCTAAAGGCATAATTTTCACATTGTAAAAGATTATGCCTGTTACATGGAAATCTACAGAGAAAAGAAATGACAGTCTAGCTCACATACAACTTTAGACATACTTCCAAAAAAGACCAGGACCATCAACATCTACTGAAAATCTATCTCTATCATCAACATCAACCCAATATCATCAAATGTAGAAGATACATACAGATATGACACAGTGCTATGCCCAACAAACAACAGATGGCAGTGCAGCATACAAATTCATTCAGTAAACCAGTTTTCATACCATTAGATTTTTTATTTTAGTCATAATCACACTGTTTTGAAACTTCAACACAGTGTTTCGACATATGGCACACCTCTGGAACGAAAGGTGACCTAACCCTGGGGTATGACTATATCAGCAATATTATGGGTGGATACCAGTGTGCACACTGCTAGTAACTGTACCCATAGAAATGTAAATACCAACTCAGATAACAAGATCCATTGACAGACATTATTCAAGCAGAACAGTATTCAAGCCCTATAAAACACTGTTTACAAAAGGGAACTAATACACAGATAAAAATCTAAGACAGAAAGAACAAAAATACTTGTGATTAGCTGGCAAAGTTAATGGAATGGAAACCAGTTTTTGCTGTACATGTTTATTTGCATTTTTGCAGGGATGTTGTGTGCAAATGATCATTGTTCAGGAAACCCTCCCATTTCCAATCACAGCCCCTACTACTGCCAGTTCATATAGTAGAGGCATGACGACTAGATTTTTCACCTGGAGTTGTGGATGAATGGAATGGGTTGCCCAGAGTCGGTTATTAGCTTTGTCTGTTAATGAGTTCAAGGAGAAGTATGATAGATTGTGTGGATAGTTTGGGTCTCCTGTGATGAGTCTTTGGACTCCATGGAGGTACCCCCATACAATAATAATAGACAGTGATGCCAGTTACTTTCTTTCCTAGCCTCACACATTTAAGTGTTCTAGAACTTAACATTAAGTATACAGTCATTACTATAAATTCTGTTTTTAAATGTGTTGTGATTAAACACAAAATCAATATCATTGTTTTTCAATGGTTGCTGCTATTTATTCTTTATTTATACTATTATTAGTTTTTAATAAGAAATATAAAATTTTTACATTATACCACAGGAGTCAAGAGTAAGGAAGGCAAGTAGGGGTCAGTGGAAAATGATATTTCACAAACTTCTGTCAATCAAAACCAGAGAGCTTTTGCTGGTTATTTATAAAATGCTTTAAATAAACTATATATTGAATACATTTTAATATCAGTACTTTTTGCTCCTCATAAAAATGACTAGATATGTAATAATAATAAAATGGATTTAAAAATTACCCTTTCAAAACAATAATAATAAACCACTACAAAAACCATTAACATCTAAATTTGCTTTGCATCACAATAATTATCCTAGAAACCTAGCATAACAGGTAGCAGTAAAAATTATTGGAGATGAGAGATTAATTTAGCATCCCCCACCCAAGTTCCCTGCAAAAGTCTGAGAGGATGCTGTGCACTCATTCCCCAATTTAATAATAAAATTTTCAAATCAAATATCATCATAAGAAACAAAACATGTTAATCTTACTTTTTTTTTTTTTTTGAAACCATTAAGTTATACAAAAATGCTGCAAAAAAGTAACAGGATATTCTTTACAAGTCTACTGTAAATGTTTTTTTGAAGTTTAGTAAACATCTACACCATCTCTTCACAAACTTCCACCCTTTCTTATGTGTAATCTAAAGATAACTTTTAATCATATCAAATCCATTCAGGTATAAAAACATTGAATTATGCATACATTACATCAGAATTTCTGTGACATTTTCAGATGGAATAGAATCAGATAACTACAGATCATAGTTTAAACAAGTTTATTTTATTTATTTTTTTTAAGTGCACTATGCACATAATATGGCATAAAGTTCATGGCAGCTTCCAAACACTATGAAACCAATGTTAGGTTCTAACAATGTTTTCCTACTCATTTTAAATCCGGTTTGTTTTAAGCAGTCTAGGGTTTAACAGTTTTTCTTTAAAGAAAACAGATAAACAAACATCATCATCCTTTCAAATAATAAGATAAAAAAGAGTTTCACTGGTATTTTGGAATTCAACAACTGTTAAAATTAAATTTCTTAGAAATACCACCTTCAAACAAGGGCCTCTTTATTTCTTGGCACATTATCTTCATTGGATTTAAGAGATTATGATATTTCAACACGAGGAACATCTGATCATATCATTTAACTGATAATACACCAACTTTCTTCAAAGTTGGTCTATTATCAGTTAAATAATATCTTTTAATGTGGTAAATCTTCAACTTTCCTGTTTTCTAAGTAGGTTTATATTTCACTATCTGCACATACATGGCACTAACATGATACAGTGCAATACTTCCCAAAATGGAAAATTCAGGAAAATTTTTGTAGAAAGAGTTTTTTGCTTCTGTGAAGTGTAATTTAGAGTCCTGTGACACTATTCAAACTTAAAAAAGAAACATATTAATATTAATAGAAATGTTTTATTTCACTACTTTTCTTTTTTGGCATAGTAGTGGACAAATTGTTCATGAGTGGTATTCACTTACTATTTAATTCTAGTAAGATGAATTACTCATTCACCCTTTCTGATATACTCACCATAACCACCTGCACTCGTGATCTGTGTGCTACACTATGCCAGTAATACAGTCAATGGTGCATCTGATATGAATGTTGAAGTAGAAGTGGATGTCACACAGACTTGTAAATCTGTTATAATCTTAAATACATCAACTTTGAAAAATGTTTTAAACAAAAGTGTCAGTAGGTCAAATGTTTCCATGTTATAGAAACTGACAAAGTAGATACTGCAGTAAATATGAAACAAGATGCTCATCACATTGCAATTACAGATATCTCCAAAAAAGAAAGTACTACCATCGGTTCATGCTCAAATATGTTCAAGTTTTAAGAGCATAAGTATGATGTAAGTTACTTATATTTGGATTCACAACTACTGGAGATCATGTGGCTCCTTTTACCATATCCATATTGTGCAGCAAAAACATTATCAAATAGTTCTTTAGTACAAATATAAAACACCAAATTATGAAGACATTTCAAAATAAATCACTCAGAAGACAAAAATAAATGTCAGCTTTTTAAAAGGAAGCTTGAAACACTTGATAAAAGTAAATATTTCATGTCAAAATTGCTGACTGATAATGAAAAAGCAACAATAGATTCACACAGTGGGAGTTACTGTATAGATTTCACTGGCAATGCATGTACAATTGGAGAACTCTTCAAAATCATACAGAAAAGATATTCAATGTATGTTGGATGAAAAGTCCTGTCAAAAAATTAAAGCTGTGCCTTTGTCCAACAATACTATTTCACACAGAATTAATGATCTGGAGGATGACATTGAGGATGAACTTTTTTTTGGCTTCATTTATATGAACACATACTGTTTACGATTAGACGAGACAACAGAAGCACAGGTCAATCAATTTTACTGGTGTTTGTACATATTTCAATAATTCTTTCAGGTAGATAGGCTTATACATTGGTTACTCATAATTATTATTTTTCAGAAAATAATGTATACTAAAATATTAATTATAAAAACTTATTTCAGCAACTTTATATTGACATAATCAGGGATTACAGAAAACAGTGCTTTGTGCAGAGGCACGCGCGCGCGCACACACACACACACACACACACACACACTGGGTAAATAAAGCTGAAAAAAGACAACCATAATCAGGCCTAGTCTAGATTCACCTGGATTCTAGACAGTCTAGATGAATTTGTCTTCACATGATATTTCCTGCTTCCATAGTTAAAGTCACCAATTACTATCACCATCCTGTTGCTCACTAGTTCAAACATTTCAGAATCATCTCCCTCTGCATTCCCTGGCGTGTAGCAACATCCCACTAAATATCTAAAATTTGGGATTACCTCAACCTCACTCCAAATGGCTTCAAACCCAATTTTTTGAAAAATGCTATAGATGAATAATAGTATAGATGGCATGCACCGTTGGTTATACATATTTTATATCAATGCATTGTCATATACTAATTTAGAATTGAATCATATGATAGGCTTTTTTTTTTTTTTAACTTGATCTTTAGCATGTCTTTTCCAGATCTGTAAAAACAATATAGATCCTTGTTACATTCTCACATTTTCTCAACTATTTGTCTTAAGTAAAATAATATCCGAACTAAATCCACTTGTTCTCTTCCTCTAGTTTCTTTTCAACATTTTTTATTACTCTCTTCTCAAGTATGCTTGCATAAATTTTACCTAATGGGCAAATTCCCTTGAAATTCTCATGTTCAGCTGCATTTCCCATTTCATCCATGCACACTATGAGAATTGTACTCCATTCACTTGGAATTCAACTTTCTGACAAAATGATTACAGTGGATATGCTGAGCATCTGTGGTCAAATATTACTTACTTATTCTCTCTTTGATACTGAAATGTGATCTGAACTTCATTCTTCTTGAATATTTCATACAGCTTGTCTTGTTGCTTATCTGATTTAATAATTTTTCAACAATTATTTCAGGCATTCAGAATATCTTTATCTTCAAGCCCCCCACCATAGTCTCCAGAACATCTTTTGTATTCTTCCATCATTTTCCCATAACTTTCTTTTGTAACTGTAGAATGAGAATACATAGAATATGCTTCCCTAGATGATATATTTTCTTCAGATTAAGTATTAAGAATGTTATTCTTGTTCTGTATGAAATGAAGATATTTTAGAGACAGACACATTAATGTGCCTGTTTTCCACAGTAATAAGAAATGAATGAAGAGAATAATTTCTTTGTTATCTATTAAGTTAGTGCTGACTAACTGATTGTTCTGACACATCTTCTTTGATATTATATGTTTCCATACAGTAAGCATTAATACTTAAATTTTTATTCGAGGATAAACTAACAACACACGTGCACAATAGCAAGTTTAATTTTGTTTATATTTGAATATCATATATGTTTGACATCTTTTAATCATCATCATCCAGATATATTTTGTTTGTTGCAGGCAATAACATTCAATTTGCCGAGTAAAATCTCATACAACGGGTCTGTTGATTTAATGGAGGTTGATGCAATAATAATATTTTTATTATATTATACTGTACATGATATACTAATTTCCATAACCATGGCCATATTTAAAAATACAAATATTATAATTATTTGCATCAGCTATTTCAGAAATTTCCCCTGGGGATTGCAAGCAACTAACTAAATATTTAAAATTTAATTAACTTCAGATAACTTCTACTAAAACAATTAAAACCAATTGCAATTGCCTTTGCCATACAAATTTAATATTTTAATCAATTCTTGAAATATTTATTGTCCCTTGGAAGTCATTCAAATAAATTTTGGGTTATCCAATTACTCTGAAAACATACAGATTATGATGACATCTATGAATATATATTAATGCTGTTTATAACTTATCAGACCTCCATGAAGTCAAAAGAATCACTGGGAGACATTCCACTTTCACATACATAGCTCATCATATTGTGCTACCCGAAATGCATTCCAATCACCCACCACTCTCCATGCAAAAACTGTATTAACATTCAACTTTCCCACTCGCCCTCTTTGTACATCTACAAAGATGGCCTCTTATTCACCTCCCGTCTCTCACAATTCTATGAAAAACCTTATCCACATTAATTTGATGATAACATTCTAACAACCTATATGTCTCACTCATACTCCTCCTCATTTATATATTTGGTTTAATCCTTTATTCAAGTGTAAGCAAACCAAGTTCGTGCCTGAAGTATTTTCAGGACTGGGGCAACTTGTGGTAAAGGTGGAGTAAATTCTGATCACTTACCTTAGTATCCCCCATAATGCAAAGCACATCTCCTTGCAGACATGTATAATGCTATGCATTAAGGGAAAGGCCAGTACCCAGAGGTGGTGATACTAAGGTGAAAGTAATGCAGTCATATCACCATATATACCAGTTGCCAAAAGGTGTCAGCACCTTATTATTAAAATTCTCTGGAAGAGACAGTTCATGAAAGTTTTTTTCACTTGGCTAAGCTACCAATTATACATATTTGGTTTAATCCTTTATCCAAGTGTATGCAAACCAAGTTTGCACCTGAAGTATTTTCAGGACTGGGGCAACTTGTGGTAAAGGTGGAGTAAGTTCTGATCACTTGCTTTAGTATCTCCCATAATGCAAAACACATCTCCTTGCAGACATGGATAATGCTATGCATTAAGAGAAGGGCCACTACCCAGACCAGTTTCGACCTTTATTGTGGTATATGGTGATATGACTTCTGCATTACTTCCATTTTATTGATGAGACCTCAATAAAGGTCGAAACTGGTCTGGGTAATGGCCCGTCCCTTAATGCATAGCATTATACATGTCTGCAAGGAGATGTGCCTTTGCATTATGGGAGATACTAAGGCAAGTGATCAGAACTTACCCCACCTTTAACACCAGTTGCCCCAGTCCTGAAAATACTTCAGGTGCAAACTTGGTTTGCTTACACTTGGAATTAAAGGATTAAACCAAATATATAATTGGTAGCTTAGCCAAGTGAAAAAACTTCCATCAACTCCTCCTCACATCCAATTCTGCAAACTGCATTTTCTCAATCTTTCTTTATACTTCACTTTCCAGAAATTACCTTAGAGAATCATTTCTAGATCCTTTCTAACATCTCATCCTTTTGAAAACTAGGTGACCAAATTTGTGCAGAATCAATATGTAACTTGATCAAGGCCTTATACAATGGAAACAATCTCCTTACTTCTACATGTCACAGTCCTCTGCATCATTGCCATAATCTGTTGTTCTGGCTTCACAATTTTAGCAGTGTCCCCCCAAAATTTTAGGTTCTTATCCACCATCAACCACAGGTCTCTTATCTCCTCCATTTCCTCTATGATATTCTCTCTAACTGCATACTCTGCATACCATCTTTGTAAAACCTTACACTTCGTGTAACTGAAATGTTAACACCACTCACTTGACCATTTACACAGTACACTTAAGCCCTCTTACAAAGCCACAGTATCTGCTCTATTCCTGATAGTTCTTCCCAACTTTGCATTATCTGCTCTGCATATTACTATTGAAACTTTATTCAATATCATTAATATACAAGTTAACCAGCAGTGGCCCCCAAACAGACATTTGGGGCACATAACTAGTGACTTTCCCCTTCTGGGATATCATTCCCCCATGCACAACTTGCTAATATCTATCACAGACACTCTTAGCCCCCCCCCCCCCTCTACCTTCACAAAAAAAACATCATACTCTCCACACCTCTATCAGAATGTCATTCTCATTCAACTACATCTTGCATATTCTAACATTTTTGAACAAATGAACTTCTGGCATTCCTAAACAAACACAACAGTTCGTTTCTGATTGTATAATAAGTCCCACCAATTTTACTTCTCATATATCACTCCTTTATACTGCTCCTTGTCCATTCCTCTCTATCACCACCAATTCCACAATTCTCCCCAGATCCATTCCAATCCTTTTGCAGAAAAGGATTTTCTGTATTGCATTTTCTGTTTCTTTTCTGCTCACACATTCATTTCTACATTCAACATCCTGATCTCATGCAGCGTTTCCCTGTTCAACCTTACTCTATGATCAAGAATAATGTTATATTCTTGACCATAGAGAAGTCAGTAACACAGTCCTAATTAATCCATCGTGAAAATTTAGGGCACATGAAAACAATGGTTCTGAGAAAGACAGATAATCTGAGCAAGATTTTTCTGCAGAAGCTGAAAATTTCTTCTCTTCAAGGATCAGGCATTTGCCTGTTCCAGCTTGACTAGTCTCCCCCCCTCTCTCTCTCTCTTTTTCCCTTTGATCTACATTTATCTACCTCTTTTGGTAGCCAATATCTTTCCATTTCTCTCTATATTTTTCCTCATTTATGTTGTAAATATTTAGTTCTATTCTGATGTCTTCATTTTTTTATATGGCCTAATTTTGTGCATCCTTTAATTGCTCTTAAAAAAATCTAATTTCTTCAGCTTGTATTTTACTTTCATCTTTCTTTTTTTAACAGTCCATGTTTCTGAACCATATAACAGAGTAGGAGTGGCCATTACTTTCTAGAATTTTAGTTGAGTTTCTCATCTTTTTATTTTTTTATTATTACTATTATTATTCAGTGTCCTTTGTTAAACAGATTATGAAATTTCTTTTCACCTATATTTGTATCTTTTACATATGTTATTATGCAACTTTTAATAACTAAACTGTGTCACTTGTTCCATTATTTTATTTTTCTATGACTATTTTTGATCTAACATGATCTCGACCTTTAAATGCCTTGACTTTTTTCTTTCGTGAAATTTTTTAATTGTATTGTTGGCTTATTTTGTTTAATTCATAAAATGATTTTCGAAGATTGAATAATCACTGTCTTGTAATGTGATGTAATCTAATCATCTGCATACAGCATTGTATTGATCATAAATCTGTTCCAAGAATCTTGGTAAGCTTTCTGTACTACGGTTTTAGCTATTTTTCTTTTGTTTTTGTGCATTTCTTGTTTCCTTTGTATGTTTTTGAAGGTATGATTTGAAGCCATTTGTTTTACTTTTATTGCATTTTCTGTATGTGTTTCAAATTTTTATTTATTTATTTTTAAAACATTTTATTTTTATTTCCGTGTACTTCAGAGGCTGCTTTATGAATTATCTTTATGAAAGTTTTCCATTCTTCTATATCATCATTGATTTTGGCTTCTTTTAAGTAATTTGGTGATCATGCTTGATATAACATTCTAATGATTTCTCCTTGTGATAGATTTGCATACTTGTTCCATTTGTTTTTTCTTATTTACTTCCTTTCTCCATTTTGTTAGTATTTTTATTTTAGAAACCTAAGTAATGATAAGAAAAAAATTTATTTCCTCAGTAAAAATGGCATATCTCTTATATATGGAGCTAGTTTCTGATTAGTAATGATATAATGAATTATAGATCTTGTTCCTCTGCAAGTATATTTATTTATTTGAAAAAAAAAAAAAAAAAAGTTATTTTAAAATTATTGAAAATAAAGAAGTCTAATAGTTCTTAACAGGATGAATATACTTTTTTTTAATGCCTTTTCAGGTGTACCAACAAGTGAGGGTGGGGGGGAGGGGTCACATCATCTCACTTATTAGAGTGGAATGGTGAAAATCAAACATTAGTTCTACAGTAAAATTTAAAACTCAAAGCCCTGTTAGTGGAAAAACAGTGATTCTCACCTATTCTGTACAATGACGTGTTTATTATTTAATAAAATAAAAAATGAATAGTATATTGCAGCACATTCTCATTATAATAAACTACCAAAAAGTTACTGATGAAGTGAGAATGTACTGTAATACTATTCATTTTTAGGCATAGGAAATTTATGAATTACGCTATCCCACTCCAAAAAAGCAATGGGGTGTCACATCAGCTTGCTTATTAGAATGGAATGCTAAAGGCTTTCACAGCAACATCAGTCCCAGTGTGAGATACAAGCTCAGAGCCCTGCTCATGACAAAGCAGTGATTTTGTCTAGTTAGGCATCAAGGTTAGCATATTTTGTTTATTCCATACAATGATGTGCTTACTATTTAAAAATAAAAATAAAAACAAATAAAAAATGAATATGATGAACTAACAAAAAGTTCTATCTGAAGTCTGACAGAATCAATATTATTCTAAAGAACATTTATTATAGCAAAATCTCTACAATAGTTAAATATCATTTTGGACCCCCAAAATAAGTTCACTGTAGCAGAAGGCTTGATACTATGAGCTGGAAAAAACACCAGAAAACTAGACTCTTTCCAGAGTATAACCTAGGATAAACTGCTTCATGAGGAACAAATATAATTTTTTCCCATGCCACTTCAAGTCTCCAATAAAGTGGCAGTGGTAATGGAAACAGAATGATAAATCATTTCCATATGTGCAATAGTGGGAATTATGTTTGCATAAATCTCACACAGACTAATCAAATAAGGAGATTCAAATAAATCTTACACTCTATTTTCCTTTTTATAATGGGTACTAAATCCCACAATCTGCTTTATTTTCCCTTTTTTATAATGGGTATATAAGACTTATTTCAATTGTTAAGTTAGCAAGTCTGCTTTGGTGGCAATAAAATAAGACTTGCCAACCATTAGAACTTAAGACTGCTAGGAGTTATTAGAAACAGAAACTTTTAATCCATTACATGGAGTGCTATTTTTACCTTCTTTCTATTCACTATGGTGATGTCCTTGTCTATGTCTTTGTGCAGTTCAAATTTTGAAGAACTTTATTTCTATATACAATATAATACACAATTTGCAAAATGTAATAGGGGGGGGTTTATTCAAGATTTAAAAAAGTCATTAATGATTCACTTGTTCTAATTTCCTTTATTTTCCAGGTAATATATCCTATAGTATACTGAATGGCTTCACCAAAGAAAGGGTAAATTGTGTGTTCTCTAGTTAGCAGCTGAAGTCTGTATCAACTACCAGAAGATAATTTAGAACTCATTATAACAAGGAAACAATTTATCAGCTAGGAACTGGAAGACCAAGGTTAAATGATGACTGTTGTCTACAGAGCAAGCATTTACAATCACAGAAAGCCCATGAAAACTAGTAAGATGTGCTCCACTGGAACCAGATATTCTCAGAGAAACGATTCACAAAATTATATTAGTGAGCATACATGATTAAAGTCCACCAAATGTTGATGGAAGAAGAATACCATGCAAGATAAGGTCTCTGCCATCATTTTAATCATGAAGTTGAAAACAACACTCATTGTTTATTGTTTAGACATGAAGCAACATTCACAGTGGCAGGATTTACTGCCATAATTGTTGTCTTTGGAGAAACTATAAGCTTGGGAACATGAAAGAGATTCTCCAAAAGTGAACATTAGGTGTGCTCTAGAAATTTTTTTATTTTTTATTTTTGGAAGAAACCGCTGGGAATGGTGAGGCTAATTTGAACATACTGCAGAATTACCTGTTCCTGAACTGAGGAATCAAGACTTATCGACAGTAATCTTTCAGCAAGTTGGGTACCATGGCACTTCATCCTTTTTTTTCCACCCAGAAAACAGGCAAACCATTTTGTGGAATGAAAAGAAGTCCAGGAACAAGGCTACGATAGTGCTGGTCCACTCCCCATCTACTGAGAAAAACCTCATTTAAAAATTCTCAAACGCAGTGGGTAAAGTGGCTGATCGATTTGGATTTATGGCCAAAGCAACTCAGGCTATGAGGCTAGTGCATAATGTCTGTTAATTGTGTGTTCTAATGCACTAACCTCCATAGCTCGAGTTGCTTTTGCCATAAATCCAAATCAACCAGCCACTTTACGCACGGTGTTTGAGAATTTTTAAATGAGGTTTTTCCCAGTAGATGGGTCTGATGGAGTGGGCCAGCATCTTGGTAGCTTTGTTCCTCGACTTATCCCCATTAGATTTTCATGCTAGGATAAGACGTGATCAGTGCTATAACACAACTGCACAGTGTATTCGGAGCACTTTAAATTTTGCCATACTTGTATCCAAAACATTGGTGGATATGTTGAAAGTTAAAATTCCTACAATTAAATACTCCAAATCTCGAATAAATTACTTCTCTGTTGAATTTTGTAGGCAGAATTCAAATTGCACAAGGACATTACAGATACCAAGTATGATTTAGAATTTATTAGAAGGTGCAATACATACTGTATTGCACCTTCTAGATGCATGTGTATTTTTTAAATTTTATTTTTGACAGGAAAGAAAAAAAAAAATTCGGCAGGTTAATAAAATAATTCAATGGCCCAAAGAAACAGAATGCATAAAATAAGAAAAATTAAGCAAAGAAGAGCACAGAATACAGAAAATTTTTACATTATAGTCTATCCACAGTTAAATGGACTAATGAGAGGGAAAGGGAGAAGAATGTCTAAAAAATTGAAGTCTGCTACATTAAAACCATAAAATGGCATCAATATGAAGCATGAGATCCATTAAATAATTTATGTAGCTCAAAACTCAGTGTAACCCTTGTTTATGTGCAAAACAACAAATTCCAATAAATATTTTTAAAAAATTAACTTTAAATATTAAATTTTTTTTATCAAAAATATATATAATAACACATATATATTGCATTTATTATTTGCTATATAATAACTATTTCATTAGACAAAACAATCACAACAAATTAAACATATTGTTGCTTAAAACTATTAAAAACATCCTCAAGCTTTGTAAATATCAGACTGTCAGATATAGCCAAATGTTTTATAGTCAAATGTGTTCTTTTCCTTTAATTTTAAAAAAGAAATCTGTGGTACAGAAAAAAAGTAAACATAGCATTTATATATGCATACAAATCCACTATAAATGCATTATGATTGCAGTATCATGCCCAGTGATAGGTGTGTATTCTGACCAATATTCCTTCTAATATTTGGTGGCCCATGTGTGCATGAAAAACATTTTGTATGCAAGTTTACAGTTTCAGACTCAATATATGTGGCAGCCTGTGCATGTTGTTCTTCTTTGATGTTTGCTTTGCCATTTCTACACATTTGTCTAGCTACTCAAATTTAAATGAATTTGTAGTTCTTTTCTGTTTTAATTTTTGACACTGACATTTTGAGGGTTTAACACACTAAAAACCAATAATGTAATATTTTTTCATCTAGCTATAAACTATAAAATTGTGAAAACTAAATTAATTCACTTAAATCTGTGTACCACACACACACACACATCCATTACGTGAGTTCAAATGATTGTATCAGACAGACATTCTAAACAAATATGCCTCTGCATTTTGGTGACATCGGCATCAGTTCATTGACAGAGTGCAAGATAAAAGTAATTAATTAGCGTGTATTAAGTTGATATGGTTTACAGTAATATTGGAATGCAGACATTTGACAATCATCATCAATTTCCTGATAAGTATTATGACAGAACTACATAATTATGTTTATAATATTAATAATTTCTAATCAACAGTTTTATCTCCAAATTAGTGTATTACTTGTCAGAACTCCAATGTTATTATTATTACTAACATGTGACCTCCATGGAGTCAGAGCCTTATTGTGAGAGGTACACACTATCACACACAAAGCTCATCCAACATGTCTAAATTCACAACACACTCAGATAATGTGTTCCATTCACCAACCACTCTCCATGTAAAGAACCTTCTCCTTACACAGTTTCTGAGGATTGCCTCTTGTTCTGAAATTTTGTATGTTCCTGACTATTTTCATGGTTTTGGTCTTTTTATCACTGAATTTTGTGCCAAATTTGTGATAGCTGTTATTCAATTTAGTTAGAGAATCCTGGAGACTTACAATGGATGAGTTTATGTGGATATCATCTGCTTAAAGCAAAGAGCTAAGTTTGATATCTCCAATTCTAATATCAGGTTTAAAGCTACTTTCTTTCATAATGTGATCCATATAGATGATGAATAAGAGTGGAGATAATGTGCATCCTAGTCTTACATCTGATCAAATCATCTTGTATTCTATTCAGTTCTAATTGCTGATTTACAATTTAAATATAGACTATGTATTGCTCTGTATAATGTTCCATTTACTATATAATTAGTGTTTTGAAAAGCTTTTCCACGAGCACCTTGTCATATGCCTTTTTCAAATCCACAAAACTTAATAACAGATAAGCAAAGTGGATATTAGATCCAACATTATTTCAAAGCCAAATGTAGAAACTATGATAGTTTTGTAAGTTGACCAGAGCTTGTGGGAATACATTCCTCAGCATCCCCAAATTGCCTTAGTGTGGACTGCTTAAAAGACATAGGCGCTGCCCAAGCATCTAGATATGATCTCATTTTATTAGTCCATTTCGATAAGCTTTCACTGGCCTGATGGCTGTTTTGAACTGGTTGGTTCTCTTAGGTGAATCCTGGCAATCTCTATTTGGTCTCAATCCAGATGCTCTTTTGCCCAGTTTCTCTTCCACAATTTTTCTCAGCTTCTTTTCAAGTATGTTTGCATAAATCTTATCTGGAATGCACTCACCCAACAATGTGGCCAACGAAGGAACAGCTTTGAATACGTTAACTACAATGTTTTCTCATTAAATATGTATAGTGACTTTCCTGTGCTGTTCACATTTTATCTCTAATGTTTTTTCTTTTCTTTTATAAAAACACCTGAAGAAGGCTGTAAAAAGCCGAAAAGTAGAGAAATTCCTGTAATAAAGCTGAATGTGCAATTCTTGCATTCAGCTTTATTTCCTTTTTTTTTTTATAGATGGGAACCATGAGAGCTCTAATCCAATCATCTGGAATTTGACCTTCTGACCAGGCCCTCTGAATTATGCAGTGTAGCTACTGCAAAACATTTAGACCAACTATCATCTACTTAAGCTGCCTTTCCACATTTCAAATTTTTGATAGCTCCTTCTACCTCAAGTATTGATATATACTCCTTTAACAGTCTTTCAGAATAATTACTCCAGACATCTAGGATATCTTTATCTTCAGTTTTCATATCATCATTATCATCTTTGATTCATTTTACAGTACTCTTTCCTCCATTTCTCAGCTTTTTCAATCATCCAGAACATTTTGCCACCTTCCTGATATTTACCTGCTATATTCTTATCAAGCTAAGTCTTCTGATGACTTGTTTAGCTACTTTCACAGGTAACTTAGCTCTCTTACATTTTTCTCTGCACTCTTTTAGGGTATCTGCTGACTTATTTTCTAAGAACTTTTACCATGCTTTCTTCTTTTTCAACACTGCTTTTTTTTTAAACTTCTTGTGCTCATCCATGGCATTCATTTATTTTTCTATCCCTGTAGACAAATTCACCATATGCCTACTTAGTGGATCAATGTTTTCTTCAGGGTTTCTGAGACTTCAAGATTTTGTTCTCGTTTTCAAATCATTTCATTCTTTCTTAAATAATGTTTGATAGTTCAAGTCTACAGTTTACATGTAAAAGCTGTTCAACTAATTATTTTTAAAACTTTTACATACTGTTTTTTTCAATGTGATATTCAGTTTTATCCTACTTAAAACTAAGTGGTGGTCACTTCTAATTTTAAATCCTCTGTACACTTTTGTATCGAACTAACATGCAGATATCACTGTCCACAATGATAGTCAATGAGACTTTTCTTATCTTTTGCATCTTCTCTCCATGGGAATCTGTGCACATCTTTTTATGTTGGAACATGATGTTAATAATGACTAGTCATATCCTGAGCAGAAATCCAGCAGATACTACCATTATTATTAGCCTTGTCCCTATCTCCAAATTTTGCCAAAATATTTCTATATGCCTGATGGGATTAACTTCTTACTCTGCTGTTTAGATCTCCAATAAGTAGCCTTTTTTTTTTTTTCTTCCCATTTTGTTTATGTCAGCTGCCTACTTTAGTGACTCAAAAAATTCCTCCATTTCTTCCTTAGGAGAACCTTCTGTGGAACCATAAGCGCAATTTGAAATTTCCCCACATAACTCTACTTGAAACTGTCTTACAATTAAGAAATTTATCTTCATGTTTTGTGTTGAATACTATCACTATTCCTTCCTTTCCTAGATCATTATTGACCAAATATAACATCTTCCACTTTTATTATTTAGTAAGATCTCACCTGTCCCCCCCCCCCCAGATGCCAATTATATTCATGCGGTACTTTTCCAGGTACTTCTTCAAGCTCAATTTCCTTTCCATTAATACTCCTCATATTGATGGTTGCTGTTTTTCAGTTATTCTGATGTTGGATTTCTTCTTCTACATGAGCTTCAGTTTGTTCCAGTAACGGACTCTTCACTGCTAAACCTGATGAAAACAGCAATGGCTTGTTTAAGTGGGCAATGTCTCAGTTGGCATGAACTCTCATCATGTTACACCATCATATTATTTGTGGTTTAAGCTAATAGAGAGTACAATTTGAAGACAATGGAGAAATTACTAAATAAAATAAGAGACAAGTATGATTTATCATATAATTCATTTTTATCATGTGTTTCAAAATTATTGACTGCCAATTCTGAAATCAAAAATTTAGTATGGGCATACAATTGCACAGCTCAGAAGGAACATTGATCTGATATACATGTAATGGGGATAGTACAGAAGTAGTACCAATTGATGCATGCCATTTGCTGTAGTTTACAAATTCTTACAATATTTCTTGTATTTTGATGATTCCCTTAAGTTAAAAATTAAGCTGTAACAATTGGTTACAATACAGAGATAGCACTGCATATTTATTAATGTACTAGGCTTTTATATCTGGTCTGCCTGGTGAATAATGCCTGATATCATCCATTGAAAAATTTCATCCATTAAATAAGAAATCTGTGTATTGGATAATAATGTATTTTCCTTTAATCAATTCACTGATTATTCTATGGTGAAAATAGAACAAAAATGATTATGAAATAAATGTATATAATTTTATATAGCATATTTACTTAACTTTTGCTTAAGACTTTTCCAGTGCCTCCATAGTTTATAAAAGAGTGAATGTAAGTTCTGACTGGAAAGATCTAAATGTGAATCCTCTTTAAGGTGCTAAGAACATTTAAAAGAGTTTTTCAACTCAAAGGTAAGTTATCCAATCTTAGATGGAAACAGAAGTCCCCCCCCCTCTCAAAAACTTTTTTTGTTTTTTTTTATTCGACAAGCCAGACAAACATGTTAGAAAATAGGCAGAAATGATAGGACACAGTTAATCCTGTCTGCTAAGTTTATTATAACATCAATTAGCTTTCTATGATGCTATGACAGGCCACTAAGCTGGATATGTTAATAGGAAGACAAGAAATGAAGGGGAGGGGGGGGCATAATTCCAACAAGGCTGATCCACATGAATTATTCCTATTAACTTCCTGTAATTATTGTCCTCTTTTCCAATGGTAAAATGGATCCTATGGTCTTGAAGTGTATTAAAAATGTTTCTAACATATGTGGCCAAATAGAGAACACGTCAACATAGCATAGCAATGTATGATGGGGTTAAATGGAGCAGTCTCTGGAATTTTTTTCGAAACACTCCATGAATAGATTGCGTATAGACAGCCATGGGAAGGAAGCCAATAGTGTTTATTCTGCAAGAACAAAACTTATAGAGAGAAGACAATGAAATTATTCCCCTCTCCCCCCACCACCAATATCTTCAAGGAACACTTAAAAAAATTACTTTAGACATGGCTCAGCTCAAACCTGATATATGCTTATACTGCATTAATGACATTTGTCATTTAAGATGTGCTAATAACCTTTCTACTACATCCATACCCTGTGATCAAATGGAAAATATGTCATTGACAGGTTTGAATGGAATAGTGTTTAAGGCAATTTTGCCAGAGTATTTCTATGAATGTGAGGTATGTGATAACATCCTAGGATTCACTTTACTATTGAAAAACTAAACATCTACACTTCCTTGACTATTTGTCTACAGTATTCATACTCACATTCAGTAGGTCCATTATCTTTCATGCCACCAGCCCTTCAAACAGTATGATGTTATTAAAAAAATTGACAAACAGAGCTAGAACCATCTGTTTAGACATACTGAGGCTTGTCACTAAAAATAACCAAATCTTTGACAGGAGCAAACAGTGGCAGTGGTTTTTGAAGCAGTATGGTGTGAGGTTTCCACCTCAGAAGTGAACAGAATGAATAGAACCAACAAACTTCTACCCCCCCCCCCCAAAAAAAAAAGCTTACAAACAATCCATTCCATCATTCATACTGGCAGTATGAAAAAAAAAGTAATACAAGTTCTTACAAAAATTGAAACTGCTTCACGCATTATCAAAAAATTAGCTATCCTTATCTGCTAATCAAAAGATCCTTTAAATTCACAAGCCTGCTATCTACTAGATCCCCGTTCCTGCAAATTGGCACTTCACAAGCCAACAAGACAAACTGTCAGCATTCATCTGGATGAATATAAAAAATATGTCCAATATCTATCCTATAGTGGCCCAGGGATTGCAGACCACACTAATGATTTAGTGTCATGTTTTGTTTATTATATTTGTATTTTTACAAGTTATATTTTTGGTGAGAATTTTATTTTTTAAAATACCTTTTGTTATGTGATTTGTTATTCAGTATTATAATTATATGATTAGAATTGCCATGTGGTTAAACAGTGGCCACACAAAATAATTTACTTGTGGTTATAAGCAAGCTTGCTTACCGAGCATCGCAACTCTTAAGAAACAACATAGAAATGTTGAATGTATAAAATAAATTATGTTATTTGCTGTAGTGTTCATATGTCACTTTTACTGTGACATAAGTACTGTAATAATGGCAGCTATGTGTGACATGGAGTTTTGCTTTGGATCTTGGGAACAGGCATGCACATTAGTTATTTTTTTTGTATAAGAGGTGTCGTTCAATATGAGAAAAGCAGGAAAGAAAAGAGTAGGCAAGCAGGGAAGTTGTCATTCAGTAACAGAAAGATGGGAAAGTCAAGAAGAAGCAAGCAGGAGAGCAGAGCAGGAGAAGCTTAAATAATCTACAGAGTTAAGTTAAAAAATGTTCAGAAAACATTACTTAAATTAAGGGGATATTAAATCCCACATAGTTTTAAAACCGAATAAGAAACTCAAAGATTGGAATCAGAGAGTTTCTTGCCGAATATAGTAAACTATAAAGTATCGGCGACACTAGCGTTAGCTAATGCAAGTGATCCTAGTACGTAGTACAATACCGGACGACTCGTTCAGAAAAGTTTTATATGCATTTAGAATTACTTTCCAAGGATAAGGAACAGTATAACCAAATTTAAGCTGAATTAATGGCAAGTGAGATATTCCTAGGAGTAATTTAGAATCTGCAGTGAAAGTTCTAGAATTGGAATTGCATTCGGAACTGTTCAAGTAGTATATTCCAGTTGTTTTGCGAGACTTTTTCTTCATGCCTATTTCAGATAGTTGAAAGACAGATGTATTAAAAGAAACTTCTATGTGGTCAAGTGAGATTTGCATATGTTTAACTGAATGTTATTTTCAGTTTGTGTTTGTAGAAATATCTTGTTTTGTCTCTAAATATTAAGAATATGAATAAGAAAAAAAAAATAAATATAATTATTGTGCTTATATTAAAAGTTTGTCATTTAATTAATTCTTATAGTTAATATCTGTTGTATGTAAATATATGTTTAAAGTAATATTTTGAATTTTTATATAATTGAGCTTCATTATTTAGAACACAACATATTGATCCCGAAATCAGTGCACTATCTCGGATACGAATCTGGAACATTCTAACCATCAAACATTAAAGTTAAACATATTGCTATTTTACTCCACAACAATCTTTAAAAACAGATTGGATGTATATGGGGAATAACATACATGGAGCAAACAAGTTCACACACTTATTAAAGTATAGTAATCTCAAGCTTTAAAATTAACACATCATATTCAGTGGAGAAAAGAACTTAAATTTGCAGATGCAGATTTAAATCTGAGACTTTTTTGGAATTTTCCACTGTTCTACAACATTCTCTAAATATAGTCGAGATCACCTTACTGTGCATGCATAGAACAATTAAGACTTGAGAATTATGCCATGTAATACTCAGTATGTTGTCTGCTCTCCTTCTTTATGTACTTGTGTCCACGTGCATATTCTTATCTTTATGCCCACAAAAATGCTTAGTGATGATGGTGAAAGGTAGTTATTTCTAGATGTCAATTTCTTCCATTAAACCATAACACAAGTCATTGGGAAGTATTGAAATTACTATTAATAGCTATTCCTATTTTAAGTTGTTCATCATCAAATTCCTGATATGTAACCCAAGGAGGTGTATAGGATAATTATGATAGTACTGCATGAAAAAGTTACACCATTACCAACTTTCAATCAACAATTTTCATTCAAATTAATCTGTTATCTGTCAAGACTACTACAAGACAACATTATCAGATGCTAGATTTCTGTTTTCTAAGGCATTTTTTACTATATCAATCTGCCTGGATCTGGTCTTTCTCTCTGGGTGTTTTGTTGCCATCCTGGCAAAGAACACGCTTATTTTGTTAACATTTCTTCTAACATTCTGTTTAAGTGACCATACTACCTGAGATCAGCTCTGCTAACACATTCCTGAATGTTAACAATGTCAAGTTATTTCTAATATCCTTTTTTATTATGATATTGTCAATGATACCATCTGTTCCCATGTCTAATCTTTGGTAGAACTCTCGGGTCGGTGGCCTCCAGTCTTTGATCAAGAGTTTCATTTCTAATCCAGCTCTCAGATCCATAAGTTAGAATTGGTATGAACATCATCTTGGATACAGATAATTTAGTATTTTGACTAATTTCTTTCTTATGCAACATAAATTTATTCACCTGCCTTCCTATCATACAAGCTTTACTAATTCTTTTGTCTATTTCCATGTTCAATTTACTATCTTCACTAAAATTTATGCCTAAATAGCTGAAATATTTTACTTGTTCTATAGGTTCAAGGATACAGTTGATGTTTTCAATGTTTCTGCCTATTTTCATTGCTGATTTTCATACCAAATAATTTATTACAACAGTTATTCAATTTTGTCAGGGAATCTTGAAGACTTATGCTGGATTTATTCAGAAGTATAACATTATCTGCATAAAGTAAAGAGCTAAGATTAACATATCACCAATTTTGATATCAGATTTAATATCACTTTCCTTCATAATGTGATCCATATAGATAATGAATAACAGTAGAGATAATGTGCACCCTTGTTGCACAACCGATTTAACATCAAACCATCTTATGTACCTCCTTCAATTGACTTTCAACTTAAACAGAGACCATGTATTGTTTTATATGTCACATTTACACCACGTAACTATATTGACGAGATGTGCTCTTGGCACCTTGCTATATGCCTTTTCCAGATCAATTAAACTTAAATACAAATCCTTTGATATTTCCATGATTTCTTAACACTTTTTTGCACTTGTCAAAAAGTGCAAATCTGATCCTGATATCCACTGTTTGATTTGAACCCAGCTTGTACTTCTTCTTCACAATTTTTCTTAGCTGCTTCTCAAGAATTTTGCTCAAGAGCAAAATTCCTCTGTAATTCTCACAGTCAGTTTTATTTCCCTTTTACAGTACTTATTCCTCCATTTCTAAGCTTTTTCAATAGCCTCCAGATTATTTTGCCACCTTCCTGATGTTTATTTTCAATGTTCTTACCAAAGTCTAGACTCCCATGACTTTTGTTCAGCTAGTTTTACAGAGTGCTTCACTTTCTGACATTTTTCTCTGTATTCTCTAAGAGCACAAGCTGACTTACTTGCCAGAAACTTTTGATATGATTTCTTTTTTTCTTTGACTTCCTGATTAACTTCCAAAGTCTGCCATGGAGTTCTGATTTTTGTATATTGCAATATACAAAAAAAATCTCACCTCATGCCTCTCTGTCTACTCAATCAATGTTTTTATTGCCAAGGTTTGGTTCTTGTTTTCAAACTCCATTTTTTCTTGAATAATGTTTATGTATATGAGTATACAGTTTTATTTATTTTAATTTTTAAATTAAAAGAAATAAAACTCTGATTTACTTTAAAACTTTCTTACACAGACTTTTCAATATGAAATTCAATTTTTATCATACTCAAGACTAAATGGTGATCACTTCCAGTTTCAAATCCTCTGTATACTCTTGTAAAATTCGATGCAGAGTAAATTTTTCCATTTTTTATTTGCATTGACTTTTACAGGGCATCCAAAATTCACAAAAGTGAACTTGTAATTTTATATGTAAATAACACTAAAAGTCCATGTATTAAAACTCAGAGGAATTAGTATGATAAATTGTGTAAATAGAAGATATATGAATATTTTAAGTTCAAGGGTCGTGCAGTAAAAATCAGAAATATATTGTAATTGTCTATGTAAGTAATACCAAAAGCCCATGTATTAAAACCCAGAGGAATTAACATACTAAATTGTGTAAACAGAAGATCTCAAAATGTTAAGTTCAAGGCCTTTGAAATCAGAAATATATTTGATGTTAGTATTTAGTATAGAGTGAAAAGGAAACCTATTGTATCCAAAGCCAGTCCGATACTGCCTTCAAGGTCAATGGTAAAAGAGGGCGGTATACATTAGATACAGTTCTGTAAAAGTGATTAAGTGTGAACTTAAGAGAACTAGAAGTCCATGTTAAACAATGGCCAAGACAGGTTACATGGGAATGTTTGGGGGCTTCACACCTTCGCCCGAGTATCTATAATGTGCTCCAGGCCCTGCGAGCTATTCCAGAGGAGATAATGGTGTCCATGAAACCTCTAAGTGATGGCCCAAGACCTGATATGAAAAGGAAGCAAGGGAATCTGTAAAGGAAATGTGAACAAGTGCACTATACTGATAAAGAAGTCATGTGAGTTTATTTTTTTATGTAATTTTGTCTATGTCATGAAGGACTGTTTTAAAGGGACTGATAAATTTATAGAGTTACTATATATAGTATAATGAGAATAGTTTGCATAAAGAGAAGTTTATATAAAGTGAAGGCCGGAATCTATAGTATAATTAACAAGGCATGATAATTCCTATATTGTCAATGGGCTGATAGTTTTTCTTTAAATTGCTTAATGAATTGTATTACATTTTTTCTTAAATTGCTTAATGATTTGTATTATGTTGCATGCAATTTTTCTAAAGGAAGTTTTTCCTCCAAAGTGTTAAACTTAGAGTGGAGGGAGAAATAGTAATTCATTAGTGTGTAAACTGTATAATTGTTTCAGTATAAATAAACATGTTTGTTTTATTTACAAAGAGTGCCGCCTGATCTTTCACGCAATGCACTGTTTTAAAATAAACACAATCCTGTCAGCGGGGAGTTTACAAATAGCTACGAATTGAAGTTAAGTGTTAGCCACGACTGTGAAATATTATTGAGAAGGGTCTTAGTATAGAAAGCGAACTTTACTGGAAGTATTGATATTTCTTATACCACAAGGAGACCTCTAGTGGCACAGCCATTAATAAAAAATAAATTTCTAGAGATCTCTGGTATAGGTAAAGAATACTGAAGGTAGAGCAAAGAGAATAAAGTTAATAGAGTACATAAAAGGAGGATTAAATAAGGTTAATGAAGAATAGAGATATAGAAGAAAGTAATAGTAAATTAAATATAAGGAAAGTGTAGAAAGACGTGTTCGTCGTACATGTTGTTTATTTTTTGATGGTATATATTAGAACACAGAATGATAAGTAAATAATTATTTATTGACTTATTGTTGATATTTCGCTGGTGTTATAACCAGCATCTTCAGAGCACAAAAACACAGTTTGTCACAATACGTGACACTATAACAACATGGTGTAATCAATAGACTAGTTAAACAAAATTGTAGCAGCAACACAAAGACTAAAGTCCTAATTTTGCGCCCTCTATCCGAAAAAAAAAAAAAAAAAGTGCAGCTACCACACAAGACTAGAGTCCTAAAAAAAGAGAAAAAAAAGCTAGTACTAGTTTTTTCTTAAGATGACTGTCTCCCAGATTTTAGGCAAATTTATACAGCCATATTTGTTGAGATTTGGAGTGTGTTTCAGGGCTTCTGTTGCCTCTAAGAACAATCTCTCCGACTTGTAAGAGCTTCTGTGCAGTACTTTTTTCTTCCAGTTGATCCTGTGTGCAGGGGGGGATATCCAAAGCATGATCTGCTAGGCCCGACTTGCCATAGTGGTAATGTTGGATGTATATTTTATGTTCACAGTTAATCTGTTTGACCGTAATAGGTTTGATTACACAAGCAGGGTACTTCATAGACTCCTGGATGTGATAAAGGAGGAATGCTGACCTTGGGTGAATGGATAAGAGTTGCTAATTTGACACACAGTCTGAATACGGTGCATAGTTCATGTTTATTAAGAATTCTAGAAATCTTTTCAGATGTGCCTTTAATGTATGGGATGGTGACTGTTTTGTTGTAGTTCTCTGTGGTAGATAGTGGAAGTGATTTCTTAGGAGCATTTAGTATTTTGTTTATCTTATGGGGATTATAGTCATTGGCCAAGAGGGTGTGGCGTAAGTGAGCCAGTTCAGCAGCAAGAGCATTATCATTGGCACAGAAAAGCCCAATGCATTTATAAACGAGCGAGTGTAGTTATGAGAACAGATTAATGCCACTCATCTGGAGTTAGCAAAATCAAATTCAACAATCAACATGCTACATGAATTAGAATTACCGTATAATATTCTGAATACGGAAATATGGGAGATCCTAGACAACATCACCGATGCAATGGCTAAAATAGAATTCAACATAGTCAAAAACCGGCACAAAAAAAAAAAAAAAAAAAAAAAAAAAAAAGTTTGAAAATCTCCAACAACGCAGTGCTATACAACGACCGCAATTACAACAAGATCGTGTCATCGTGAATTTATTATTGCTCACCTTAAGCAAAGAAGCCGTTAGTGCTTTAAGTCGAGGGCACAATTTTGCCGTGACTCCGAAACAAGTTCCAAAAGCCGAAATAATGGCGTCCATTGAACGGGGGAATATACAACCTGCCTCCAACAATAGCCAATAACATATTTAGATGTGGCCAACATCCTAATCAATTCTAAGCCTCCTAAAATTAATATCCCTCATAAAGAAATCATTGCTGTAAAAGAGCTACAGAATAATAGCCAGATTATCATAACAAAAGCAGACAAAAGGAATGCAACTGTGGTGATGGACACAACAGAATATGAAAACAAAATGCACACATTTTTACAAGATCAGTCAACATACAAAATTATAATTGCAATCCCACCAATACACAAAAGAATACGGTACGTAAATTACTGAAAAAAAGTCACTTCCTGGCCCAAAGACACAGTAAACAAACTCAAGCCCTTCCATGTTAAAACACCTAGGATTTATGGAACACCAAAAATTCACAAACAAGGTACACCCTTACGCCCTATTGTGGATAGTATAAATAGTCCCACATACAAACTGGCTGGACATTTAGATAAGCTACTACCACTCTCACAAACAATTCTCCCTCCTTTGTCAAAAATTAAACTTTGTCAGCCCACCTAAAAAGCATCTTACAACACCATACCTAAAAAGCTCAGACTTAATGGTGAGCTTTGATATCCCCTCACTATTCACAAATGTACCACTAATAGAAACCCTCAATCTACTGAAGTCTCACCCCCCCACGCCCCCTGATATATTTGAACTATTCAAATTCACAATACGTGCAGGATATTTCACATGGAAAAGGAAAATATACAAACAAATAGATGGGACAGCCATGAGCCCCCCCCCCCTTTCCCCCCACCCTTAGCCAACTTCTACATAGAACACCTGGAAAAACTAGCTATCAATACAGCCACTCTCAAACCAACACTTTGGCTATGCTATGTTGATGGTGTGCTTGCTATTTGGCCACATGGCCCAGAGACATTAAAAACATACTTAGCGCATTTAAATAGCCAACATCCTAAAATCCACTTTACAATGGAACTGGAAGCTAATAACTGTCTACCCTTCCTGGATACACTTATCACACGTCTTCCAGATGGTTCCTTACCCTTTTCAGTTTTTAGAAAACCCACACATACAGGGAGATATTTACACAAACAATCACACCATCACCCTTCTCAACAGTATGGTATTTTAAAAATGCTAACCCACAGAGCGAGAGCAATCTGTTCCAATGACAATGATCTTGCTGCTGAACTGGCTCACTTAGGCCACGCCTTCTTGGCCAATGGCTATAATTCCCATAAGATAAACAAAATACTAAATGCTCCTAAGAAATTCCCCCCCACTATCCACCACAGAGAACTACAACAAAACAATCACCACCCCATACATTAAAGGCACATCCAAAAAGATTTCTAGAATTCTCAATAAACACAAACTACGTACCGTATTCAGACCGTGTGTCAAGTTAGCAACTCATATCCGTTCACCCAAGGACAGCATTCCTCCTTTATCACATCCAGGAGTCTATGAAGTACCCTGCTCATGTAATCAAGCCTATTACGGCCAAACAGGAAGAACTGTGAACATCTGCATCAGTGAACATAAAAGATACATCTGGCATTATCACGATGGCAAGTCAGGTCTAGCAGACCATGCTTTTGATACCCCTGCACACAGGATCAACTGGAAGAAAACAAAAGTATTGCACAGAAGCTCTTACAAGTTGGAGAGATTGTTCTTAGAGGCAACAATGCCCTGAAACACACTCCAAATCTCACTAAATATGGCTGTATAAATTTGCCTAAAATCTGGGAGACAGTCATCTTAAGAAAAAAACTAGTATTGGCTTTTTTACTCTTTTTTTTAGGACTCTAGTCTTGTGTGGTAGCTGCATCTTTTTTTTTTTTTTTTTTCCAGATAGAGGGTGCCAAATTAGGACTTTAGTCTTTGTGTTGCTGCTACAATTTTGTTTAACTAGTCTGTTGATTACACCATGTTGTTATAGTCTCGTGTATTGTGACAAACTGTCTGCAGATGCTGGTTATAACACCAGTGAAATATCAGCAATAAGTCAATAAATAATTATTTACTTATTATTCTGTGTTCTAATATATACCGTCAAAAAATAAACAACAATAAATATAAAGAAGAAAGTAACAAAGGTAACTAAATAAATAAAAAGTATTACAAAAGCAATACAAATAGCCATCATTTACAATCGCCCTCCTTTTACACTCTTGTGTCCTGAACAATGGGGAAGCATCACCATCAACAATAACATAGTCAATGAGACTTTTATTTCTTGCATCTGATCTTCTCACTATGTGAATTAGTGTACATTTTTCTGTTGGAACATGTTGTTAGTAATAACTAGTCCATGTTCTTGAAAGATTCCAGCAGGCACTTACCATTATTATTAGCTTTGCTGTTTTCTCAAAATTTTCTGAAACATCTCTATATGTTTGGTAATCATTTCCTACTCTGCTGTTTAGATCTCCAACAAGGACCATCTTTTCCTTCTTTTTTGTAGTGCTAGCTGCCTTCTATAATGCTTCGAAAAATTACTCCAGTCTGTTCACTCTTCCTTAATAGAACCTTCTATGGGACTATAGGCAGAAATTCATCTCATTGTCCAGTTTCCTATTCTGATATTATCTCAGATCACTCTACTTTATATTGCCTGTCATTCAAGAAGATTATTGTCATATTTAGTGTTGAATACTATAGGTACTCCCTTTTTCCTAATTGTCATTTCCCGAATATAACATCTTGCATTTTTTGCTAAGAAATTTTAAATTGTTTCAATATTGAAAAATGGAAGAAGGAAAAAATTATCCCCCCTCCCCCTTCCTCATCACTCCAAGAATTTAAAGTTGAGGACTGTCTGTTATTTACTGCAAACTCAAATTATTACTCCCATTATAACTACTGAAAATTGCTACTGCTAATGTGTTACATCTTTCCTTCCTTTACTTCTCCACTCAGTTTTTCCATGTTTTTCTGTTTTCTGAATTGCAAAGATTCTGAGATGCCAGTGGTTTTTCTTATGGCCACATGCCAAATACAAAATAGAAATACTTTCTTTCCTATACTATGTTTGACTGATGGCCAAAATCGTTTTCTTTTCTCATATCCATTTCACACTAGTCTTATGTAATGTTCAGTTTGTCTATTAAAGATTTTTTTCAGATATGGCAACTGTCTTTATATTAGTGGATTTTAATCAGTTGAGTGCTTTCTTTGCTTTCTAGAGTATCTAAAATAAGGAATCTGATAACTGGAGTTTGTATTCATTGTAAACCAGATGTTGGCATTTAAAATATTAATGTTTCAGCTAAATAATAAAGGTATCATCCATGCAACATAACCAGGCTTATTAGGAAAGCTTTGTAACACTTTAAATCTTTTTCATGTTGAACCTGTTGCTGAGGGAAAAAATGGATATCCAAAGGCTAGGCCCACTAATTTACTAGATTTTTCATTCCCTATAAAAAAAGTAACTAGTTCAAAGGCAGTGAATAAATAAAGCTACAATGTTAAGCAGGAAGAATTCAAATTTTTCATTTGGTTACTACCTTTAGAAATACTACACATACTGATACTGAGGAATACTGCTTAAGAAGTATTTATTGGTAAGTAGCTGAATACACCTTTTTTTATTTAAAATGAATTATCCAAGTCTTTTAAATGAAGAAATATGGCCTGTGCATCATTCATACAGGAATAAGGTACAACAACCAAAGAGGGAATGGAAACTAGTTTAAACAACTAATTTACAATGTACAAATATTTCACTATATGTCTCATATAGAAACGTGAAATATATCAATATATACCTCTATATGAGACATATAATGAAAAAATCAGCCAGAAAAACACACACAATTTAAAGGCATAATAACTGGGCTGTTCATAGCCTTAGTTGCTTCAGCCATAAATATAAAACAACCAACCAATTTCAGTATTTATGCCAACTGTAAAATTTAAAAAAAAATAAATAAATACCAGTGAGAATCAGAATTTTTAGTAGGACTGCTTTCTTCTCATTTAATCAAATCTGTTTCTCAGAATAACTCAAAAGAATACTACACTGACCTGAATTATTCTGTTTGAGATGGTGTTGATAATCATGTAACCCTAAGAAACATGTAAGAATCAATAAGAATTATCATAATCATGAAATAACTTTTAATCAAATTTCTGAAATTAAAAAACATTTTTTATGTGCTATAAATAGCAATACAATCCAACAAGAATTAACCATATTTAAACTGGATTTCAACATAATAAGCAGATGAAACTTGAAAAAACAATATCACAGAGATAAAAAAGAAAATCATTCAAATTATTGTGGCATATATTCTCACTATGGATTGAATTATAATTTAACTGCATTACTTATCATTAAAAATAAATTCAGTTTTACATTTTCCAAATTAGTTTATACATAATGATACTCAGGATTATTTCAAGATTTTTTACTCTTGATAATTCTTTCAACTATTAAATATATATTTAAAAAAAAAATAGAAAGAAAGAAATCCTGTTGGAGTAGTTTTTGTGTTATTTCCTTCCCACACATTGCATATATGTATTTCCATAAATTCCTATAATATAATAGATTTATAACCATATGGAATTAAACTCACATTATCTGGATAACAACAATTTCTCTTTTTTTATAAAACAAACTTAAATATCTGAAATTGCACTTTTTTCTTTTAAAATGACTTTTATCCCACTGTCTCCAAACGTTCTACTATTCAATGTTTAGATGATGACCTTTAATTAGAAAGATACAGGTTTGAATCTCATCTATGATCCAAAGAATTTTTATAAGTGCTTTTCAAATGAAGGCAAGTTAGCAGTTTTCATACAGAGGTAACAGGGTTTTTCATTCCACAAAACAAATCAACCCCACAGAATATGTGCAATCTACAGACAGAAAAATACATTATAACCAATGGCAATATACTGGTTTAATAAGATGGTTCTGCACTTACCTGTCCAAATGGACCCATAGTTGTTACTTCATCATATATACTAATTCATTAATTAATTTATCTTTAACTTTAAAAACTTAAAAAACCTTGAACTTTTCTGACAATTTATTCCATCTGAAAAATACTGCAAGTGTTATACAGAAATATGCTGATTTTAGAAGAAACCAAAGGTAAAAACCGTCTCTTCAAATTATATAAGAAGCCCTACAAAATTTAAATGAAAAATAATTAAATATCATAATAATATTAAAAACAATAAATTTGTAATAATAAATTTTGCAAATAGTTCTCTGAGATCATGGCACATTTCATTTACAATATATTCATTCATTAAGGTATAAATTCCACGAAAAAAAATTATTTATGCAGAAAACTTCTAAAAAAATATTTAACAGAAAGAGCAACTACAATGTTTGAAATCAGAGATCATTATATATCCTCAAAAAACTTTATATGCAGAAAAATAAACCACGAGCTTCAAAATAATCTCTTTCTTATTTAGGAGCAATAATAAAATATCAAATGAAAATAAATGCAAACAAAAGACATAAGGGATAAATCTGCATTATAAAACTCATCAAATATTTTTAGGTGCTTATATTATAAATTTATGCAAGACTCAGGCATTTTCTGAATTATCTCATGATTTTATGATGGACGAATGAAATTTGAAATTAACCAAATACTGGACACAGGACTTTGCTGTTTTTAATCCGTAACACAGTTTTCAAGGAGTAAGCAAGAAATACATTATGCTCTCTGTGTCCAGCAGTTAATTTCAGTTTCACTATCTATTAGCAAAATTTTATATAAGTAACAAATGCTAGCATCAAAACACAGTTTCTTGCCTACAAATAATTACAAAAATGTAGGTTTAAGAATAACATTAAAAAATCTATAATAATACAGCACACTTTTATATACACCATTACTATTATTTTAGAATTGTGAAAAAGAGAAATGAAACACGACATGCAATTGGGATTTTCAAATCAGGCTAATCTTTCTGTCTTTCAGCATGGTAAGGGACATAACAGGAAGGGGGAAAAATGCATATTGCACAAAAATATTTTAAAGCTTATTACAAGTCAGCAATTACTTAAAATTGTAACACTCTGACAAAACTCTGTATTCATTTTCTGTGTATAAAAAAAACACATATTTATGAGCTATGTTATGGAAAACAGTAATCAAATGGCATAAAACTGCTGGAGCTTCAAAAATGATTGTCTTTACATGATATGAAATTTCCTATATGCAGCACAATTTTAAAATTATGTCCATAAAGCATTATTAATTCTGTACAAAGTCTATATTACATATATATATGTATGTACAACATCCACAAACACATGCATGTGCATGTCTTTTGCACTTTTAAGAAAGAATGTTTTTGAGAATTCTGTCCTATAAAAAGTTCATAAAAAATCTGTACATGGCATTCTACAGATAAAAATAAACGATTTTCTATATGTGAACAGGAAATCTTCAAAAATTCAAACTACCTGAATCTTCCAGTCTTTGGGTCAATATCTTTAATCTCAGATTTTGGATCTGGAGATTTTGAACTCCATGCAGTCAAATGACATGGGTCAAGATCCAGATATGGACAGAAAACACCCCCTGTTGGGTGTTGAGGCAGTGAAACAAAACAGGTATCCTGGACACTCCAAAACCCAGTAACTAAACTATCAATCCATTCTTGGAGATCTTTTCCATAACGACGAGAATTTGCTAGAGCTTGCCTCAGAAGAATACTCTTATTTGTATACCCAAGTAATGCTTCAACATTGGTCAGATCATGGTCAATATAAGACTGGCCTGGTCCATTGTGTAGAAATTTCACTTGTTCACTGGATACTCTATGACTACTGTACACTGCTAGAGGGGTAATAAGAAAGCGAGTTTCTGCTACAAGCGACCAATTATATAACAACTGTAATGTCCATATCCCTGGTCGAAGTGGCTGTCGGAAAGAAGGTTTATGGTAAAGGACCTGAAAAGGAGATGACCATAATGTTAATGTTATCATATTCTTCTTAAAGTGTATCATATATCACAAAGAAAATTTTATTTATTTGTATTTATTAATATATATATATATATATTAATAAATTAAGATTTTTAAAACCTTAGCATAGCACAATTAATTTCATTTAATCCAAAGTTGCCTCAAGGACAAAAAATTATCAGCTTTAAATTAAATTAATTAAAATTATACATATCTCCTGGTAATTAGTTTACGGAATTAACAACGCATATAAAGTATATTAATTAAAGGTAACTTTAATGAATAACTTCTATATTTCGGCAATGTCACATTGCCATCTTCAGGAACATAAAGATATGGTATGTGCACTCAGGAACTAACACAAAGCAAATGAGGAAGAAAGCAAGAAACTAATATTGTTCCTAAAGTCCTAATGGTGCCCTCTTGCGGGCTAATTTGGTAGTCTTGGCAGTTGGGCTGAAGTTCTCATAATGAAAGTCTCCCAAATTTGGGGAAGTTTCATGCACCCAAATTTGTTGAGGTTAGGAACGTTTTTTAGAGCTGCTGAAGATTCTTTGAATAATCTTTCGTATTTAAACTTGCTGCGATGAATTATTTTGTATTTAAATACGAAAGATTATTCAAAGAATCTTCAGCAGCTCTAAAAAACGTCCCTAACCTCAGCAGGATATTTCACATGGAAAAGGAAAATATACAAACAAATTGATGGGACAGCCATGGGCTCCCCCCTTTCCCCCCCAGCCAACTTTACATAGAACACCTGGAAAAACAAGCAATCAATACAGCCACTCTCAAACCAACACTTTGGCTACGCTATGTTGATGATGTGCTTGCTATTTGGCCACATGGCCCTGAGACATTGAAAACATTCTTAGCACATTTAAATAGCCAACATCCAAAAATCCACTTTACTATGGAACTGGAAGCCAACAACTGTTTGCCCTTCCTGGATACACTCATCACACGTCTCCCAGATGGTTCCTTATCATTTTCAGTTTTCAGAAAACCCACACATACAGGCAGATACTTACACAAACAATCACACCATCATCCTTCTCAACAATATGGCATATTAAAAACGCTAGCCCATAGAGCGAGAGCAATCTGTTCAAATGACAAGGCTCTTACTGTTGAACTGACTCACTTACGCCACACCTTCTTGGCCAACGGCTACAATCCACAAAAAATAAACAAAATACTAAACACTCCTAAGAAACCCCTCCCACCATCCACCACAGAGAACTACAACAAAACAGTCACCATCCCTTACATTAAAGGCACATCCGAAAAGATCTCAAGAATTCTCAATAAACATAAACTACACACTACATTCAGACCATGTAGCAAACTAGCCACCCTCATTCGCTCACCCAAGGACAGCATTCCTCCTTTATCACATCCAGGAGTCTACCAAGTACCCTGCTCATGCAATCAAGCCTACTACGGTCAAACAGGAAGAACTGTGAATATCTGCATCAGCGAACATAAACGATACGTCCGGAATTATCATTATGGGAAGTCGGGCCTAGCAGACCATGCTCTGGATACCCCTGCACACAGGATCAACTGGAAAAACACAAAAGTACTACACAGAAACCCATATAAATCAGAGAGATTGTTCTTAGAGGCGACAGAAGCCCTAAAACACACTCCAAATCTCAACAAATATGGCTGTATTAACTTGCCGAAGATCTGGGAGACAGTCATATTAAGAAAAAACTAGCACTTTTCTAGGACTCTAGTAATATATGATAGGTTTTTTTTTTTTTTTCAGATAGAGGGCGCCAAAATCAGGACTCTAGTCTTTGTGTTGCTGCTACAATTTTGTTTAAGTACACCATGTTGTTTTAGTCTCACGTATTGTGACAAACAGTGTTTTTGTGCTCTGAAGATGCTGGTTATAATACCAGCGAAATATCAGCATCAAGTTAATAAATTAATTATTTACTTAGTTTGTGTGTTCTATTATACCGTTAAAATAATAAACATCATAATACTATAATTTCCACATTCCAGAATTGCTTAACTTATATACAAAAGAAAAACTGCTAGGTCAGTAAGTGGCTAAAATTTTACGTGGAAGCCAAGCTGTAAAAATATGTACACAAAATTAAGTGTTAAAATACTCTAATAAAATATGTTATCTTGGGAAATGAGCTCTCACTCTTTTGTATTTTTTTGCATGTTAGGTTTTTAGGTAGTTTTCGGTATTGAGACCACGTATAAAGAGTTTATTAAAAATTAACAATTAAAAAACCCTACAAGTTTCGTGCGTTGTAAGACTTACATCATCAGGGGTCATGGTACATAATTACATAATTTACAATTAATTACACATATTAGATGTTTTTAATTACTTCACAAGTGTTAAATAATTGAGAAACCAGAATACAAATTATATATTCATTGCATGCATGTTGGAACATTGCTAATGTTGTCACATTCTGTGGTTCACTAGCATACCACTGACCTAGGTATGCTATATCCTAGGTCAGTGGCCGTTAAATTTTTGAAGGCAGACCATACTTTATGTAAAATCAAGCCTTGATTTTTATTGCACTATGTAGGGAACCTAAGCATTTGTGCAGCTTCTTTAAATTTTCTTGTGAAACAATTATTATCAATATATGTAATGTTTGTCTGTTGCCAGAGTACTTGATGGCCAGTGACTGTGTGGAATGCTAAATGTGATTTGTTATCCCTTCTTTTTTCGATGTCTTTTACATGTTCAGACATGCAGATCTCTCCTGACTTTCCCATCTGGCCTACATAACAAATGCCACAAGAGCAATGAATCTCATAGACGCCTGGTTTTTTTAATGGCGTGATGTGGTGGTTTTGGTGGATGTAGGAATATTGATATTTTTTGTAAATGTAGAAAAGCCACTTTAAGTTGTACTCATGGAGCATCATAGCCACTTTATCCATGACATTTTTGATGTACAGCAGCGTGACTGCATTCTTGAGATCTTGTTTAAGTAAGGGAGTTGCAAGAGATGTATTAAAAGTTTAACTTGCTTCAACAAGAAAAAGAAAAACATCTAGATCAGTCTAAAGTGGCGATTAATCTTTCTTCCAAAGTCTTGTCAAAAACGGAAAAAAACTCCCAAGTAAGGTTTTAATTTTGCCTTATCTCCACAGAATATTCCAAAAGTAGACATCATAGTGCAAATTGAGAAAGGAATCTGCAATCTTCCTAGAGATTCAGCAAATCTCATCCACATACAAAGTTCAGCTGTATTATTAAAATGTAAAGTACCACGTAGAAACTTACCTAAATCGGAATCCATAACCCTTAAAGAATTAAGACGAGATAAAAACATAGTAATAATCAAGGCAAGACAAAGATACAACAGTAGTTATGAATTCAGACGAATACACAAGAAAAATTAACATCCTATTAGAGGATTCCAATACCTATTCATCTTTAGACAGGGATCCCACATGGTGCACATAATAAAACCAACGAGTTGATCAAAAAGTTACATAATTGGCCAGAAGAATTAAAAAGATCTTTATCAACAAAACATCCACTGGTTCCAAGAATTTATGGAGCACCAAAAATTCATAAAAAAGATATTCCATTACGGCCAATTGTAGATGGAAGAGATTCTCCGGCCTCAAACTTACACACTGACATAATGGTCAGTTTTGATGTCTCCTCCTTATTTACGAATGTCCCTCTCAAAGAATCCTTAGAGCTAATCCAAGCTAAATTTCCTCCCGATATCACAGCCGTATTTCAGTTCACAATGAACTCAGGCTATTTTGTTTGGCAAGGAAAATTCTACAAACAAATAGAGGGGACAGCCATGGGTTCTCCACTCTCCCCACCCTTGGCCAACTTTTATATGGAGACTTTTGAAGAGCAAGCCTTGAACTCTGCCCCACAAAAACCAACCATTTGGCTTCGCTATGTAGAGGACCTATTCGCTATTTGGCCACATGGCTCCGATGCACTCCTCTCCTTCTTAACACACTTAAACAACCAACACCCCAGAATCAAATTCACCCTGGAAGAGAAAGGAATCTGCGCCAAATATGTAGAGGACCTATTCGCTATTTGGCCACATGGCTCCGATGCACTCCTCTCCTTCTTAACACACTTAAACAACCAACACCCCAGAATCAAATTCACCCTGGAAGAGAAAAAAACAACTGCATTCCGTTCTTAGACACACTAATCACCCGCCAGCCTGATAGAACCTTGGTTTTCTCAGTATATAGAAAACCCACCCATACAGGCAGATACATTCACCAACAATCCCCCCCCCCCCCCCCTCACAACAATATGGAATCATTAAGACACTACACAACAGGGCTAAACTTATCTGCTCGAATGAGAATGCCCTAACCACAGAATGAAACCACATCCTCAACACGTTCTCAGCCAATAGCTACCCCTCAAAAAATCCAAAAAATATTAAAACCAGTAAACCACAACCCCCCCCTCCCCCCTCACAACAAGGATTACTCTAAATCCGTCACCATACCTTACATCCAAGGCACCTCAGAAAAAATCACAAAAATCCTAAAAAAACATAACTTCTTGTTACAAACCATATAAAAAATTGGCATCCCTTATCCGCTCAACAAAAGACCAACCTCCCCCCCCCCCTAAACCTACCTGGTGTGTACCAGGTCCCTTGCAGCTGTAAGCTGTCCTACTTTGGCCAAACAGGCAGGACAGCAAATATCAGAATTTCAGAACACAAGGACTACATCCGGTTTCACCAATACAGCCACTCTGGTCTTGCTGACCATGCTCTGGATACCTGTGATAGAATACGGTGGAAAAAAGCCAGGATAATACATCATAGCAAATACAGATATGAAAGGCTTTTCATAGAATCAGCTTCAGCCCTAAGAAACAAGCCAAACCTCAACAAATTTGGCTGCATGAGACTTCCCCAAATTTGGGAAACTTACATCAGAAGACCTTCAGCCCAATCGCCCAAGAATACCAACATCGCCCGCTAGAGGGCACCATCAGGACTTTAGGAGAAATAATAGCTTCATTCTTCTTACTCATTTATTGTTTTTGCTGTGCCTGCGTGCACGTATCTTGTACCTAAGTTCTTGAAAATGGCAGCGTGACGTTGCCGAAATATAGAAATATATTAAAATTTATTTTAATGTATATCCTAGTACGTTGTAATTTCCTGAAATAATATAGTGAAAATGCATAACCAACGTCTAAGCCTTTCCACGAGAACCACATATAGGAAAAACAATCATTTATAAAGAATGGTTTGCATTTCATTAAAAAGGTAAAGGGTATAAATATAGAACCTTCAGACATCTTAGCAAGTTTGATATAGTCAGTCTCTTCACCAATGTACCCAGAAATGACACAGTGGATCTACTTGGAAACCTTTTCCCACCGGACACTGTAGGACTTTTGAAACACTGCATGGAAAACACTTTTTTCATTTTTCAAGACAAATATTGGGAACAAAAACAAGCAGATCTCAGATCTCTGCAAAGGTAATTTTAATTACCTTTCCTTCATATCCTTGTTGAAGTAAACAATGAGGGAAAAAAAAAGTTATCCTTCTCCATAAACAGAAAACCCATCACCACAACAGAAAGATTTTTAAATGCTGCTTCACACCACCATCCATGGTAAAAAATAGGCATAATTAAAACTTTGCAAGACAAGGCATACAATATATCTAGCACACCGATTAAAAGAAATGAATTACACTACCTGGCACAGAACCTTGCACTTAATGATTTCGAACCCAAGACGATCAAAAAAATTCTTAACACATCATGGTTTACCCTCTTTCTCCAGCTCTAGTCAACCTATTTATGGAAAATTTCAAAACAAATGCATTAAAAATCTACCAGAAAGAGACCCAAACTTTGCCTACATTACGTCGATGATATTTTCATTATTTGGCCGGGAACAGTAGATGAGCTGATTGCTTTTAAAGATTATCTAAACAACTTGCATTCCAATAAAAAATTCACTAGTGTACTAGAACAGCATAAAAAATTACCTTTCCTTCATATACTTGTTGAAGTAAACAAAGAGGAAAATAAAAAGTTATCCTTCTCCGTAAATGGAAAACCCATCACCACAACGGAAAGATTTTTAAATGCTGCTTCACACCACCATCCATTGAAAAAAAATAGGCATAATTAAAACTTTGCAAGACGAGGCATACAATATATATAACACACCGATTAAAAGAAATGAAGAATTACACTACCTGGCACAGAACCTTGCACTTAATGGTTACGAACCAAAGATGATCAAAAAAATTCTTACCACCTGCAACTTCCTTACTTAAACAAGATTTCAAGAATGCAATCATGCTGAAGTACATCAAAAATGTCACAGACAAAGTGGCTGTGATGCTTCATGAATACAACATAATAGTGGCTTCTCTACCTTTACAAAAAATACTAAGATTCCTACACCCACCAAAACCACCACCACATCACCCCATGAAAAAACCAGGCTTCTATGAGATTCATTGCTCTTGTGGTATTTGTTATGTAGGCCAGATGGGAAGGTGGAGAGATCCACATGTCTGAGCATGTAAAAGACGTCCCAAAAAAAAAAAAAAAAAAAAAAGAGCACAAATAATGTTTAGCATTCCACACAGCCACTACTGGCCATCAAGTACTCTGACAACAGACAAACATTGCATATATTGATAATAATTGTTTCACAAGAAAATACAAAGAAGCCACACAAATGCTTAGGATCCCTACACAGTGCAATAAAAATCAAGGCTTGATTTTACATCAAGTGTGGTCTGCCTTCATCAAAAATTTAACTGCTACGGTCCTAGGATATATATGTAGCACATGTGAACCACAGAATGTAACAAGAACTAGCAATGTTCCAATATGCATACAGTAACGAATATATAATTTGTCTTCTGGTTTCTCAATTATTTAATACTTGTGAAGTTATTAAAAACATCTAATATGTGTAATTAATTGTAAAGAACTTTTGTTGAGTAAAACGTTTATGTACCATTACCCGTGATGATGTAAGTCTTTCAAAGCACGAAACTTGGGTTTTTTAATTGTTTATTTTTAATAAACTCTTTATACTAATATGTGGTTGGTGTCAATACCGAAAACTACCTACAGAAACCCACATCTAATAACCTTTTTTTTTTTTTTTTTTTAAAGAAATTCTGTTTTGGCTAGTGCATGCCAGTTTGTGTACATGGAAGATGGAAGTTTATGTGAAAATCTTATAGTATTAATTTAACTTTGGTCATGGATATTTCTACATCGTTTCTCTTCAGATTTTAATTTAATTGTTTAGTAGTCCCGTGTAATCAAATAATTCCTCTGAATTCAATGAACCCTGCAATGTGAATGCTAAAATCTTTTTCAAAGAAAAGAAAAGCTGTTACCTTAAAAAAAAAAAACAAAGATATGCGAGCAAAAGTGGGTAGAAACTAAACAAAGGATAGAAAATTAGTTAGTGCACTTAGTAACATCACAGACAATGCAAAAAAGAATCATAAAATTGCCAAGCAAATGAAAGCGGTGAACAGTTATCTGAACAGTGCTTATAGTAAAAAAAAAAAAAAAAAAATGGAGATGATTCTAGCTTTATGCACATGCAGCATCAAAATAATGAAAGTATTTCAATCTTGACTCAAGTATTCAAGGACAAACCCAAAAATGCTTGTCTGTCTTTAAAAAGTGATAATCTCGAGGTTAATTTATTCTGGTGCTAGACATTTCCAAAAATCTAAAATCTGTCATAACTCCACAATGTAAAACAGAGGGAAGAAGCTGATGAAATTTCATAAGCATACTAAAGTCAGTATACCTTTAGATGTGTTTCACTTAGATGAAATTGATCTGTTTTGGAAATGCATGCCCATCTAAACACGGTTTCCACTGAAGGCCAATAAAGGATGCAAAACACATTATGATGAGGTTAGGGAGAAAACCTGCACAGATCAGACAACATTAATGCATCAAAGTGTTTGCGCAAAACGTAGTGAGTGCAGTTTAATTTTTTTTTCTTGTTTCCTATTTTTACTACTTTTTTTTCCCCCTTACTATAAAATTTTCCATAATTTAATAGCATGTTAAATTACATTGCACATTTACTTTGGTGTTTATGAGTCAAATAAATCTTCCCTTTATAAAGCTGATTTGTGTGTTTTTTCTTTATTTCTATTTCCATACAGCTATGAAATATAATCTCTCTCTCTCTCTCTCTCTCATAATGCAAATTTTGAGTTGCACAACATTACTGTGAGATGCATTACTTGCATAATTTGACTTACTACTATATGTTTATAGTAATTATTATTTTCTTTCCTGCAAAGGTATTCTAAATTACAATACAACATGAAAATAGCAGATATTAGAATTTCGGAAAACACGATTTTCTCACTCCCTTGAGACTGGGTATAAAATACAGTGGTCAAAAATAAAATAAAGTTAACTAATTAGGTTTGAAAAATGATAAAAATTAATGAATGAACCTAAGATTTGATTTTTGCAAGAGGACTCATGTTTTTCACTATAAATTTTTGTTTGCTGTTATTTAGTAAGAACAAACATATCTATGTTTATTCTTCACTTATAAACTATTTTTCGGTTTGCATAAATGCACATATTAATATGATCACATTATAACTAATATCCTTTGTGCATTATGAAATGTGGAGGAGGGGTGTGAAACTTCTCATTTTACAGTATAAAATCTCTCATGATATGAAATTTATCATGTTCGATTTCACATGTTTTTCTAAGGAGATCACACTTAAAGAAATGTCAAGTTTGTCTATAATAATCTTGTATTTGTAATAACTTAACCATGAGCCTTTTGTCAAAATTATGTGGTGCATGACGTCATTATGTAAATGCTGTTAACTCATGTCAACATGACCACATGGGTACAAAAGAAGGACAGGTCTTCATAAGGTGAAATGTCTAGAAAGACTTAGTTTTCCAAATCTTCTCTTACTTGGGTCCACCACCACGTGAGGTATGATGTCGGTAATCGAAAGAGAAGCGGCATAGGTCTGAGGGTTCTCAATCTTTTCCTACCTGGATCCACTGCCATGAGAAGTACTGTGTTGATCGTCGGAACATCTCACATTATCGGCATGTTAAGGGTCCTAGAGGGCATAGAATAACCGATGACTTGAACAAAGAAGAAATTTGGTAGGAGGTCAAGAATGAGCCAGCAGAAAGAAAGAAAAAATGCACTTTCGTGTAGAAAGAAGATTCATGTAAAAGGCAGTGCTGAACAAGAATCGTAAGTACAGTCGGGTCTCTTTTTATGGGGTAGATACGTTCCACAGAAAACCGCATATAAAAAAATGCACAAAAAAGACCTAACTTACATCGAAAAATTAGGAACACATTCCATACTTTTCTAAAACTGCACAAAACCAAAGCAATGAATTAAAATAAACCTAAAATCGTATAAAAAATTTTTATAAAAATTCAGGAAAATAAGAATGCCTAAGTTTGTTTTAAAGCTTCATTCATTTAATTTTATTGAAAAGTAACAATTTTTTTTTTATATTTTGTCATTAGAATTATCGTCGCTATTAGACAATATTCGGCAACATTTGTGAACTGGTGCAAAATCACTTTCATCACTAGAAGAAACAATCAGCGCATCAGATCTGTATGATAAAAGCAATAGTTCTTCACAAACAGAATTAGCTTCACCCTCATGCTGTGCTGATTTTTTTCTTCTGACAATGTAACCAGTGATTAAATTTTGCGATGATGATTTTACTTATTTTTTATACAGCTCACGATATCCAGACATACAGTTCTTCAGCTCACGTTGGAATTTAAAGGCTCGTTCAGAATTTGTACAATTAACAAGAAAACGATTTTCCAATTTATTGCACAGTTCAAGACCTCAAATTATATTTGCAGTAAGGGGGACAGGTTTTTCTTCTGCTTCACTATCATTTTCTGGATCATCGATGATATCTAAAGTTAATCGATGATATCTAAAGTTAATCCAATAATATCATCATCATCACTCAAGGCATTATCCACAACCAGTTCGTCTATATCATTCTGGCTAAATGTATCAAAACCTTCTCCACAAATTTCCTGTGCCAAAGTAATGATTTGAAATGATAATGTAGATGTTTGCATGGTTGCACCGTTTGCAACACATCCAGGCCAAGCTGCTTTCCAGCAGGCATTTAAAGTTTGTGGTCTTATTTCAGCGATAGCAGATGCAGCATGATTTAAGCAGTCCAAAATAGAAAATTTTTTCCAAACGTCAGTTAATGTTAATAATTCATTTTCTAGTTTATCCAACATAAATTGAAAAGTGTGCTTAACTTAATATTTTTTAAAAGTAGTAATTAAGCCTCGATTTAATGGCTGAATAATGCTTGTTGTATTGGGTGAAAAAAACACTACCTGCAGATTTGGATGTTCTAAATACGGATGACTTGGTGCATTGTCAACAATTAATAAAACTTTAAAATCAAGAGCTCTTTGTTTCATATATGTTTCCTCCTCTAGTACAAAGCAATTATTGAATCATTCAGTAAATACAGCAGTTGTTATCCAGGCCTTTGTATTAGCCATCCAATGTATTTGTAGCATCCAATTTGTAGCAGTACATCGATTTCCTGATGTACTGCTACAAAGTAACAACGTTACTCGATCTTTGCTTGCTTTAAATCCACTTGCTTTTTTCTCAGACTTTGCAATGTAAGTTCGACTAGGCATTTTCTTCCAAAACAATCCTGTTTCGTCATGCTAAACACTTGATTGGGACAATATCCACCATTTTCAATAATTTTCGCTTCTCTTGAAAATTTTTGGCTGCTTCTTCATCTGCTGCTGCAACCTTGTCTGTAATCTTCACATTATGAAGTGCATTCCTTTTTAAAAACCCGGTTAACAATCCTTTGCTAGCCAATAATTCTTTACCTGGGAAGTGGAAGTAGGCAGCTCCAATTGCTTCATCTGCTCATAAAACTGAAGAGTTTTTTGTTTAATTAAATAACCACTTATAGAATTCTTCTTTGCGTTAATTCTTCAATCCAAATTATGAGCGCTCATTCCATTTTTTCTAATAAAGCATCTCTTGAGTACGATAATAATTTGGCACTTAGTTTTGTGCTAGAAATACAGATTTTCTTATTATGACTTCATTCTTTTTAATTGCTCTTATAGTAGATTGGACTAAATTCAAATGTTTACCAATCTCTCTAGATCCCTCTCCTAAACGATCTAAAATTGCAATTTTTATTTCCAAAGAAATTGCTTTTCTTTGGTGCTTTTTTTTCCTCCATTGGGCCAAATTAAATATTTAAAATAAAATTAGCAAACTTTAGACTTTTGATAATGAAAAGACAAACACTTACTCACATGCAAAATGAAACTTCATGGATACTCACTGTTTACATGTTACTCAAGTTACGCCAGAATGTGCTGCAACACGCTGTTCATTATGTACAACGGTACATAAGTTTTGAAGTTATGCACCGCACAACTTCAAATCTGCATAAAAAAGGTACGCATAAAAAGAGACCCAAGTGTACTTATATATGTGATATTTCCGAGCAAGAATGTACATCAACTGTGTCTGCCTATGGGCAAAATAAGATTGTGTAAGTTAATATTGAATTAAGCTCACTCAAGGTGTGTCTTAATCTCAACTGTGTATAATTAATTATTGTAAGAGCAAGAAGAGTACTGTATTAGATAATGTAAATTAATATGGAATTATTAATTTTCATTTTTGTGTATGTACGAATAGTAGGATATTCTAGATTGTGACTTCACTTTAAGAGAAGAAATATAGAACTAAGTCTGATTCAGGAAGAATTGAAATTAACAGAATTGTAATGCAATTGTGTGTGTGTGTGTTAATGTGGATCAGACGATGTAAATAATCCTTTTGATTTAATTAAATGGTTTGTGAACATTGGACTGATTCTGTCAATGCACTATTCTGAAAAATTCGAACCTACATAAAAATAAGTTTAGTGATCAATAATCAAGCCACGACTGATTAAAGGTAAAGATTAACATAAGCAGGGAAATAAAACAATATCTGCTTTGTCTTCAGTTTATAAATCTTATAATCTTGCACTCAATACATAGTCTAATTGGCACAGCCAAAAAACAAATAAATTTGTTAGACTATAGAGCAGTGATTCTCAACCTTTTTTTCAGCATGGTACACATTTAATAATTTTAAAATTTGGTGGCACACTAACAATAAGATAAATTTAAAAGAATTTTACTTGGTTAATTAATTCATGTACCTATAATATATTTTGTAAAAATAGCATACAATAATAATTTGCAATAAAATATAAAATGAAATTGCATTACAAAGATAAATTACATTGCAAAGATAAATTAAATGTAATTTATTATTTAATGATAAATTACATTTAATGCAAAATTTGAGCATGCTTTTTTTTTGATAACTTCATTTATATTTGGGCATATAAATGATAATGCTACTCTCATTTCGTGATCCAGATTTAAAAGTCTGGATCTTTTTTTTTGTTTTTATATCGGTCAAAGCCGAAAATCCGAACTCGCACAAATAAGATGTGGAAAATTGTAATAACACACTTAAATGATTGTGAATTGTTGGATAAATCTCGGTTATTAACAGAAATCAGTTCTTATTCTTCTTTCAAAGTTAGTTCATACACCGATGTGTTGTTTATTACAAATGGATTCCGAATCCAATCAAATTTTTTTATTTCTAAATTTGGAAAGTATTGAACAATTTTTTGCTCTAGTATTGTCAAATGATCAATAACTATTTTACGAATCATTTTATAACAATCTTTTGGAACTGACTCAAACTTTTCTAAACTACCTTCTTGTGCTTTATTCTTCCATAAAGTAATTTTTTTTTTGAAATCCCAACAATTTATCGGTTGAGTTTAAAATATTTTCTTTCGGTGCTTGCAAACTCGTATTTATGTTATTAAAAATAACAAAAATATCAGATAAGTTAGCCAGCTTAGCACACCATATTTTGTCATCCAACAAACCAACAAAATCATTATGATCTTGTTCAAAAAATATCTTTATCTCATTTTTTAATTCAAGCACGCGAGACAAAACTTTCCCTCTGGATAACCACCTGACTTTTGTGTGTAGTAACAATGATTCGTATTTAGACTCCGTAGCCTGGCATAATTGACTAAACAGGTGACTTTTTAATGGTCTTGATTTTATATAATTAATCATTTTAAAGCATTGTTCCAGCACTAATTTCAATTCTGATGGTAATTGTTTTGTAATGAGTGTTTCCCGATGCAAAAAACAATGGCTAACTAATATATCTGCATTATGTTCTCTTACATGTGCTACAAATCCTTTTAATAGATCCTGTCATAGCTGGAGCACCATCTGTACAAATGCCAATGCACAAATTCCACGAAATTTTAATTTCTTGTAAATAAGAATTAATTTCATCGAAAATATGTTTTCCTATTGTGAAATCAGATAATTCACGACAACATAAAAATTGATTAATTATATTCTTTTCGTGAATAAATTAAACGAATGCAATTAAGTGTGCTTTTCCCGTAATATCAGTTGTTTCGTCAATTTGTAAAGCAAAATATGAATTTGCAAGAGTTTTAGCAGTATTTTCTTCAATATTTCTGAACAAGTCTATAATTCTGCGATGAATTGTGTCATTTGAAAGTGGTATTTTACAAACATCAATTTCTGCTGATTCACTGATCATTCTTTTTACAATTTTACGACAAGCAGGTAATATAATTTCTTCAGCCAAATTATGAGATTTTAATTTGAGAGCAATTAATTCAGCCACTTCATAAGAAGCTATCTGAGCTTTTTCAAACACACTAATGTGCTTTTTAAAAATCTTTAATTGTTTGGATCTTGCAGATAATGAATTTTGAAAGTAGGCTTTGTCTTTTGATGATGATTAGTGAGTAGGTGACGTTGGAGCTTGCTCGGAACCATAGCACTGTTTGATAATTTACAACCACATACCACACACTCGGGAACAGTTTTATCATTTTCCATTGTAGATGTAAATCCAAATTTTAAGAAGTCATCATTATACTTATGATGAACATTACATTTTTTTGACGGAGGAAACATCTTTACTTGTACTGGGCTTGTTAGCATGATCGCTAGCATCATCATTATCGTCATTAAGCTTTCTTTTTTTTATCCATTTATCCATTTTAGGGGGTTCATTGAAAATAAAAATAATTTTGTCAAAAAAATTATTAAAAATGACACATCGTATATTGCCTTTGAATTCGTTTTAATTAAGTTTGACTACACAATATTGTGGTATTGCATATACGAAAACGAATATATAAGTTGTAACTAACCATATGCACACATTAAGCGGGCGACTAGTAGACTAAACTAATATGTAGCTTTGTTAGCCAGTAGCCAGAACTATAATAGCCATGCGCAATGGTTCAGCCAGTCCCCGCTAGGAAGGTAGAACTGATTGAACCACTTGTCTGACGCCACTTATGTATGGGTATTTGCAGTGGCAGCACACTTAAAAAATCTCGCAGCACACCAAAGTGCCATGCCACAGTGGTTGAGAATCACTGTTATAGAGCATGAGAAATAAGATATAGTAGAAATAAATGAATGGTGGCAGTCAATAGTTAAGGCAGTCGACCATTCACGACAATTCATGAAATTGTAAGTAAAACAAAAAAAGACAAAGCATTGTTGAGAAATACGCAACAACATATTTCAATTCTGTTACTTTGCTTTGCTCAATGCATAAAGTCTAAAGTCATATTTGTCAATCAACCTGTTGAGGCTTTTTTCTCTTAAGGATACCTATTTTTTTTCTCTCTCCTTGCCTCAATTTATTTTATAAATATTTATTCTTTGTATGTGTTTTATATTTATTTTAAGAATTTCACATTCCACTTAAAAGCCCTCCCCCCCTCCTCATTGTGTTTTTCTCCACATACTATTTACATGCATTGCAATATCGATTCATGAGCCTAATGGGAATCTATATGTAAAGCTTTGGAAATGAGGCATCAAAGAATCGTGAATCTAATGTAGTTAGATGCACTATGCTAGAAGTTGTAGTATAAATAGCAAGTAGGAGTGACTCTAGTCAGTGCATAACACGTAATGTTTTTTGATTGATTCAGTGAACCATTAAAGTTCATTTTGATAAAATTATGGAAGCTGCTAATGTACTAAGAATAACAACTTTAACTTCCTGAAGTTTCAACCTTCACATTAAGGTCATCATCTGAAGTATAAACATATGCAAGCTACATTACAATCCAAACATGATGCCACAGTGACACTAATTTGGTCAACTGTTATTCTACTTATTCTACTAACCTCTAGTGTGAAAAAAAAATTGCAACAAAGCTATATTCTATTTTACATGGCCAGAGAACAAATTCATTTTAACCTTTAATGCAGCAATAGTAGTGGCCTAATCAGTATTTGAAATAAGCGTTGTGGATTGTTAATAATATATTAAGGCTAAGATCTGGGAGTACTAGAGTCCTAATTACAACGACCTGTTAGAACAAAAGGTTAAGTGGGCTGGACATGTATCATCCATATTCTTGAGATTTTTAGACCATCTACAGCATGATCAGAAAGACCAGACTCACCACAATTATTAAATTTAATATGTCATTTATGTTCCTTTATGGGAACAGGGATTGTGCATCTAGTCTCACCTATATATATGCATGTGTATGTGCGCACGTGCGGCAGGTTACAGGGTCAATGAATACGGTATATTCCAGGGAAGGAGGAGGATCCACAGAGCAGTTGAATAAGTTCTTTAATTTTGCAGGAGGTTTAAAGGTGACATTAAGGTTATATTTGTGTAGTATTCTGTTTATCATGTTGGAGGCTTAATGGATTTTTTACAACACTCAAAAAGAATTAAAATAGACTTTAATACTTCCTATATTTCGTCCTAGTCACTAGGACATCTACGGGGATTACAAAAACAATTAATGTAACATATACACAAATAACAAACAATACTAAGCCCAACCACGTGGGTGACACTAAAGTCCTATCTAGGTAGAGCGCCCTCTAAGGGCAGTAGTAGGTAGCCTGGAATGTAAAGTGGGAACTCTGGTGATGAGTGTTTCCCAAATCTTCGGAAGCTTAATGCAACCGTATTTATTGAGATTTGGTTGTTTTTTGAGAGCTGCTGCTGCTGCTGCTTCTAAGAAAAGTCTCTCTTCTTGAATTTGCTGTGGTGGAGCATGGTGGTTTTCTTCCATGATACCCTGTGGGTGGTGTCCAAAACATGGTCAGCCAAGCCTGAGTGGCCATAGTTGTGTTTGAAGATGTAAGACTTGTGTTCCTCTAGACGGATGGATGCTGATCTGCCTGTCTGTCCAAAGTACAGGCAGATCAGCATCCAAAGTCCTTTTCCTTTGCCATTAACTCTGGGTATTTCTCTTGGAACAACAAAATCTATAAGCAGATAGAGGGAACTGCCATGGGTTCCCCTCTCTCACCCCCCCTTGCCAATTTCTATATGGAAGATTTCGAAAAACGAGCCATAGACTCAGCCCCACTCAAACCTTCTATCTGGCTAAGATATGTAGATGATGTGTTCTCTATTTGGCCTCATGGCCCAGACACGTTAGACTCCTTCCTCAGTCATCTCAATAGTCTACATCCAAGAATCCAGTTCACTATGGAAAAGAACAATTGTTTACCCTTCTTAGACACCTTAGTCACACGCCTGCCTAATGATACACTTACCTTCACCGTATACAGAAAACCCACCCACACAGGCAGATACATTCATAAACTCTCCCACCACCAGCCCTCTCAACAATATGGCATTATTAAAACTCTTACCAAGAGAGCCCACAATCTTAGTTCCAGTGGAACCGCCCTCACTACTGAGCTTAACCACATACACAGCACTTTCCTCTCCAATGGCTACAGCGATCACAGTATCAAAAAAATAATCAATTCCTCCCCCATTCCCCGTCCTTCTCGTCAACAAGATTTTAAAACTGCCATCACCATACCCTACATCTGTGGCACATCCGAAAAAATAGCCAAGATACTAAAACAGTACAACCTACACACAGCATATAAGCCCCACCGCAAACTTGCTACCCTTATCCGTTCTACGAAAGATCAGCTCCCTCCTCTCTCTCTGCCTGGAGTTTACAAAGTACCCTGTTCCTGTAAGCTGGCGTACTTTGGACAAACAGGCAGATCACCAACATCCGTCTAGAGGAACACAAGTCTTACATCTTCAAACAACTATGGCCATTCAGGCTTGGCTGACCATGTTTTGGACACCACCCACAGGGTATCATGGAAGAAAACCACCATGCTCCACCACAGCAAATTCAAGAAAGAGAGACTTTTCTTAGAAGCAGCAGCAGCTCTCAAAAACCAACCAAATCTCAATAAATACGGTTGCATTAAGCTTCCGAAGATTTGGGAAACACTCATCACCAGAGTTCCCACCTTACATTCCGGGCCACCTACTACTGCCCTTAGAGGGCGCTCTACCTAGATAGGACTTTAGTGTCACCCACGTGGTTGGGCTTAGTATTGTTTGTTATTTGTGTACATGTTACATTAATTGTTTTTGTAATCCCTGTAGATGTCCTAGTGACTAGGACGAAATATAGGAAGTATTAAAGTCTATTTTAATTCTTTTTGAGTGTTGTAAAAAATCCATTAAGCCTCTAACATGATGTCCTCACAGCACTTAAGCCTCTACACACGTAGTATTCTGTTTATTTTATCTGATATCCCTTTAATGTACGAAATTGCTACAGTTTTATTGTAATCTATTCTATTTTTATTATTAGATGTAGTCTTATGAAGAATTTTGTTGATAATAATTTTGCTATAGCCATTTTATAGGAAAGTATTGCTGATAATTTTCAATTCATGCTTATGAGCTTGCTCATTGGAGCAAATCTTTATAGTTTTTTTTTTTTTTGGTGTTAATTGTGTGTGTATATTTATGGTAAATAGTGAAGGAAAGACTGCCAGAAGGAAGACAAGTGTATCCAGAAATGGAAGTGCATTCTGACTTTCAATTAAGAATCTTATGCATTTGTCATGTTTCTTCAGGTGGCTGAAGAAAGTGTCTAAAGTCTGGCAGTCATGGAATCAAATAACAAAAACATCAACGTACTTGAATCCAACTTTGGGTTTTAAAGTAAAGAAGCTTAAAGAATGTTGTTGAATAGCTTCTATATAGGAGGAGTAGTGGAGAGCCCATGGCAGTGCCTTAGTTTTTGTAGGTTAAAAGTATTTTACCACACAACATAACTACAACATAATATGTAGACAAGAGAGCCATGATACTGGGAAGATACATCAAAACTAACTAATAAATCACTTTTGTCAAGTGTGATAGATTTAATTTTGTTTTACAAAATGCTGTTTTTATTATTATTTTTTAAATAAAGAGGAGGAAATGACTTTCCAACTCCTAGTTTCTTGGCCAGGTGATAATTGGGGCTGTCGTTACAAATAAGATGCAGCTTTGATATAGGCCCCCCCCCCACCCTGCCTCTACCTCCATACTAAATATCAGGGGGACAGGATAGTAGAATAACAGTTGACCAAATTAGTGTCACTCTAGCATACTTTCTGAATTGTAATGTAGCTTCTTTCTCTTCTTAGTATGTGTATTCTAACAGCCTTAATACGAGGATCAAAACATTGGGAAATTAAAGTTATCATTCTTAATATAATACTAGTCTCCAGAATATATTATGGAGATACTATACAACATTGGGTTCACTTCTACCTCTTCACTGGATGAAGAAACTCAGGTTTATGAGGAGGAGAAGATCTGTTGCACAAACTGAATAATAATTCTGCAATAGGAACTGATGGGATATCAGCATGGATGCTAAAGGAGTATTCAGCTGAACTGGGGATTCCTTTGTCCAGACTATATAATTTGAGTCTCAGAACAGGGAAGATTCCCTAAGAGTGAAAAGAATACATGGTAATCCCATTACACGAAGGTGGCAAAGATTTTGGAAAAGTTGGTTAGGGCTTTCATTTTTAGAAATGGGTTGACAGAGAATCTCTACTTTGCAATGAACAGCATTGGTTTACTGAGGGAAGGTCATGTTTTTGCAACTTGCTCACATTCTATAATAATGTTACCACTGAGATAGACAAGAGGAATAGTTTCTGACAGAATACAGCACGAAAGACTGTTGCATAAATTGGAGAATATGGGACTGGATTATAAACTATTAGCATAGATAAGAGGATGGCTGACCGACAGATATCAAAAAGTTGTATACGGCAGAGGAATGAATCATCAAGATTTAAGGTAACCAGTGGTGGGCTGCAAAAATCAATCCTTGGTACATTGCAATACAATCTGTACATTAATGATATTAGGAAGGATCTGACATGTGCTATACAGCAATTTGTTGCTGATAATGGAGAGATAGGTAGAGTAATCAGGAGTGCTACTGATATGCAGTACTTGACTAATTTGAATAGGCTGAAATTGTGGGCATGTGAAAATGACTATCGGTTCAATGTTAATAGATGAAAGGTCATGCACTTTGGCGTGATTAAATATCCAATGTTGTATTATATCGGTGGGATTATGCTAGAAGAAACTAATCAAGCTAGGGATCTTGTAATTTTATTAGACAGGCAGATGAAGGTCAAGGGTCATATAGCAAAACTTGTAAATACAATTCAGGGAATAATTGTGATGCTGAAATGAACCTTGATATGTAAAGATAAGGAAGTTATTTTGCCTCTTCAGAAAGCCTTGATAAGACCTCACTTGGACTATTGCACACAAGTTGGGTCTCCTAGTTTCTGCAATAATTCTGAAGGGGGAGAGGAAGCGAGAGAAAGAGTGCAAAGGAGAGTATCAAAAATGATATCAGGCTTGTGGAATACTGATCATAAGACAGAATGAAAATTTGTAGGCTGCAGACACTAGCAAACAGGAGAAAGAGGGGTGATATGATTGAGACTTACAAACTTCTGAAAGGGTTATACAGAATTTCAATAGACGGAATTTTTCATTTTATGGAGAATGGAGAAAGGATGTAAGAGGATAGTTGGAAGTTAAGAATGAATGCTGTCATGAAGGGCAAGAGTTCTAGATTTTTCTCTCATAGAGTGGTATGCGATTGGAATGCGATTGCCATTGGATGTTGTGTGTGTAAGTAGCATGAATAAATTCAAGAACAAGTATGATGACAGGTAGTGCAAATAGTATGGCCTCCTCTTGATGAGTTCTTGATTTCTTGGATGTTTCTCATAATAATAATAATTTTATCAAAATGAATGCTAATCATCATGTAACATTAAAAGAAAGGATTAAAAATTTAAACTTCTAGTTTGCTGAACCCTTCCAAATTCAAAGTACCAGTTCATATGAACTGGCTCCATCACAATCTCCTATTCTGAACTAGTGTCCAATTCTCATCTTCTGGTGTGCTTTATTAGGTATCCAGCTCCATAGTGAATAAATGAGAATGAACTGGCAATCTGATACTATTCTTAAACCAAACACAAAATGATGGCACAATATTATGAAATGTCATGTCAACTGCAGCTTTGTTGGTTAAACAAGGACCATCTATTTTAATTAGGGAACCAGGATAAACAGCAAAAAAGTCAGTTAATGAAACAAATTGAAACTAACTTCAGCAGAACTCAATACAAGGACCATCAATATAAGAAGTATCAATGGAAAAGAGGTGGAAATGGCATAAAATTTAGATGGGCACTATTCTGATATAACTGGTGTTTCTGATACAAAATATATAAGTTATATAAGTAACTGTTAATCTGCGGTGGAAGTGGGAGCAGGCTACAACTTAGTAGAGCAAATTGAAACTCATTTGTAAACAATACCAACTTTCATTGGTCTTGAGTCCTGTTGATGTTGAGCCTTGCCCATTTCAAACAGTTGCTCCTGTGGCATAAGGAGATAGGAGCACCTAGACTACCAGTTGCTAAACATACAGACCACCTTTGTGAAGCCGTTTGTACACAGTGGAAGTAAATACCAATGTTCCTGTAGCTGACACAAGGTCAGATTATAACCGATTTGGGGTAGTACTCCTGTTTTGATGAGTAGATAATCAGAGATATCGATTGTCGTGTAGCTTGTGGACTTCGTTCATGGTATTTCCAAGATGCTGTTTGTGACCTGGAATTGGTTTGACAATCTCTGACCATGGAAAAACTGCTATGCAACCATCTGACTACTTCTGCCTGACTTTGACTAGCCTCTATTCTTACAATCGCTAGCCATCCGAATTCATCAGTTAAATGATGTCTTGTGGCCATATCCAAGAATTTTGCTAACACAAAATGTCTTACTTAAATTAAGGGGATATTAAATCCCACATAGTTTTAAAACCGAATAAGAAACTCAAAGATTGGAATCAGAGAGTTTCTTGCCGAATATAGTAAACTATAAAGTATCGGCGACACTAGCGTTAGCCAATGCAAGTGATCCTAGTACGTAGTAAAATACTGGGCAACTCGTTGCAAAGGTGGGGGAAGTTCAGATCGCTATTCTTAGGTATTTTCCATAATGTAAAATCACATTTCCTAGGAAATGTATGCTGTTATTCCATTATGGAGGGAGGTCACTACCCAGACCGGTTTCAGCCTTTTTTGAGGCTTCATCAGTGAGTAGCTAGACCTAATACCAAAGTGTATAGCGAAAAGAACTTATGTACTCTGCGAACGAGTTTTCCAAACAGGTGCAACCATTAAGTTACTTAAGTATAAAGAGCTAATAAGCTTCATTTCGGCAATGAAAACATTACTTAAATTAAGGGGATATTAAATCCCACATAGTTTTAAAAATTTAAAATTAAATCCCACATAGTTTTAAAACCCAAGGGTTTTAAAACTATGTGGGATTTAATATCCCCTTATTTTAAGTAATGTTTTCATTGCCGAAATGAAGCTTATTAGCTCTTTATACTTAAGTAACTTAATGGTTGCACCTGTTTGGAAAACTCGTTCGCAAAGTACATAAGTTCTTTTCGCTATACACTTTGGTATTAGGTCTAGCTACTCACTGATGAAGCCTCAAAAAAGGCTGAAACCGGTCTGGGTAGTGACCTCCCTCCATAATGGAATAACAGCATACATTTCCTAGGAAATGTGATTTTACATTATGGAAAATACCTAAGAATAGCGATCTGAACTTCCCCCACCTTTGCAACGAGTTGCCCGGTATTGTACTACGTACTAGGATCACTTGCATTGGCTAACGCTAGTGTCGCCGATACTTTATAGTTTACTATATTCGGCAAGAAACTCTCTGATTCTGATCTTTGAGTTTCTTATTCGGTTTTAAAACTATGTGGGATTTAATATCCCCTTAATTTAAGTAATGTTTTCATTGCCGAAATGAAGCTTATTAGCTCTTTATACTTAAGTAACAAAATGTCTTGTTTTTCACTTCAGAGACAAAATGGAATTTGCACTGTTAGTTAAGATAGCATTTGCATATACCACTATAATAGTGCTGCTCATTTGTATGTGATAACCAGACTCAACGTTACTGTTTACCTAATGTACCTGACTCTCCAATGGAGTTATCACGATCTTTCTCTTTGTTCCTTAATTATGGAAACCAGTATAGTATAATCAAGTTCACAAAGCTGCAATGGACAGGAAATGGTTTTCATATGGAAAATGTTCTTCAGTATTCTTATGAAAACAAGAAATTGTAAAATTCTTAGTAAAAGACCAAAAGGAAAGCCTAGAACGAGGCAGATAGACACCATTAGTTAAGATAGCAACTACATATTACAATGTCCAAACTGGAGAGGTAAAGTTTTGGGTAGACATGGTTGGAGACAACAAATCCAGGAGGCCAAGGCTTGATTTGGGCTGTAGAGCCATAAGAAGAAGTAACTGATGATTAAGAGAAATTTTATATTATATTTGGGTGGCACTAGCATCACACATGAAAGTAGCAGTAATGTTGATGTTCAGTGAAATAAACACATATCTATAGATAATAAATACTAAATAAATTATTATGCCAATATTTCAGCTTGGTCAACAAGGCATCTTCATGGACAGAAAGAAATACAGTGAGATGTACACATGCAGAATTTTACAGTCCTAACTGGGCCTCATATATAGTTCATTACTTCCTTATTGGCTCACCAAAAGATCCTCTTCATCATCTCGACAATTCTAGTCTTGCATTCCTTGCTCCTGCAAACTATCCTACTTTGGACAAACAGGAAGAACACAGGGACTATACCATGAATACAGATCATTTGATTTAGGGGGATGATTTCCCCCTTATACAGAAGCAGATATAAATCTGAGAGACCATTCCTAGAATTTTCTTCGGCATTACAACATATACAAAATCCTAACAAATTTGGCTGCCTTTCTTGACCAAAATTCTGAGACTGTCGTTGTTAGACCTTCAGCAACTTCCCATCATCATACCCACAGAGGGCATCAGTTAAGTCTGTAGGGTCTTGCTATTCTCATTCTTGGTGGTATTTTATTTACTTTACACTGTGTAAATGAGTATGTTTGTTTGCAAATTTCATGTCAAAAGCATTTCATATGGAACTGATGCATAAGAGAAAAATGGCAGTGAAGGCTTCCTTATTCACTGTGTTTAACATGAGAGATTTCATGCAGCGTAGTGCATGTTTTATGTATTTACTCTTAGTAGTGAGTACGTTATAGTTATGGTATGAAAGCAAAAGTGCAGAAAGGGTATGTTAGAAATGTTTCACGAGCAAGCATAAGAAATGTGAGCCGTGTGGGAGAATGAAGTAACTAATATTAACGATGTAAGGCAGCATAACCAAAGTGTTATAGAGAATGTTGTGATAGGAGTGAGCAATAGTGGATGAAATATGAATGAGAGCATGAAAGAAGTAGCTGCTGAAGATAATGAAAGTAAGAAGAGAAAGAGCATGTTATGTGAAGTCCTTCACAGAGCAAACTGCGTGGCTTTGGAAAGGCAATAATAATAGTCTTTTGCCAGGTATCCAGAAATCCATACTCAGAGAAAATTCTGTTGAAAAGGTGCAGCAGCAGCAGTTGATCCATGGCTGATAGCTTCTTTAAATTAGAAACTACATCAAGCAAATTAATTTTTTTTCCACTAGAGGTAATGCCAGTAGAATAACCTGTGATCAAATCATTGTTTCTCTAGCTTACTGTATGTAATGTAACTCAGCTTGTCCTGTATATTTGTATATGCTCTAGATGCTGATCTTAATATGACAATCGAAATGTCGGGAAATTAAAAAAGTTATTTATACCATGGTTGTAAAGTCCATAATTTCTAAAATGAATGCTGATCACAGTGCAACACTAAAAGAAAGGATCTTATAATGGGTGTTATCTGAATCAACAGCAGTTGAGCAGCATTTAAGCAAAGCAGCTTTCATTTCTTCTTTCATGAATGGCATGTTGTATTCTTCAGTACTGTTCAAATAAAACAGAATTTGTTTTTCTATTTTCATTTTTGGGCAAGAAACTCTGGTGAATAAGAAGATACTGCAAAAAAGTCTTGCTAAGTGTGTTGCTGATTGCTGTTGAGTCAGCAATTGTGCACCAATTATGTTCAAGGATTGAAAGTGGGCAGTATATCTGTCGTTCATTTTCTGGATATTATACAGTATTAGACTTCTTTAATGTTGGCTGCTCTTGTTATAAGATATGAATATTGGATCCAGGATTCTTTTTAGCTCTGATGATGAAAGTGTTTTGCTTAGGCTCAATTGAAAGCAGTGAGATTTGTTGTTATTATAGGATGTCTGTGGAAGATAATGCAAGCATAATTGTGAGCTTCTTGTCTGGGCTGCTGAGCAATCAATGTTCCATTATTATTATTTTTTTTTAATGCGACTCACATACAAGAAAGGTTGTAAAAGCTATTTACATTAGAACTATGGGTGAGGAAGAGATGATTTTTTTTTTCAATCTGTTTATTAATTTTTAGAGAAAGATGTTAGAAGTTTTTTCCCACTTGGTTAGACTATAATAAATTTAGTTTAATCCTTTATCCACGTGTAAACAAAGTTTGTGCCTGAAGTATGTTCAGGACTGAGGCAACTTGTGGTAAAGGTGGACCAAGTTCTCATCACTACTGTCTTAGTATTCTCCCATAATGCAAAGCATATCTCCTTGCAGACATGTATAATCTTGTAGTAGCCCTTCTCTTAATGCATGTCTGCAAGGAGATGTGCTTTGCATTATGGGAGAATACTAAGACAAGTAGTGATGAGAGCTTGGTCCACCTTTACCATGAGTTGCCTCAGTCCTGAACATACTTCAAATGCAAGGATTACACTTGGATCAAGGATAAAACTAAATTTATTATTAATTTTTAGTATTCTAAATTTATTTTTATGGGTTTAGAGAGAAGTGGACTGACTAGATAGTTCAGGAAATGCAATAGTGGCAGCTTGTTTAATACACTGTCATATGATTAACTGCTAAGGAAGAGAAGGTAATTTCAAAAGAAAGATTCCAGTATTGTGGCCACATGTTTATTAAGATAAATAAAAATAAAAAAATCCGACAAGTTTCGTATGTCGTTTGACTTACATCTTCAGGGGTTCAAGGTAACTAAAAGTTTAAAACACAAGAAATGAAAAATTACTCGAAATAGTCCATTCTATGATGTTATAGCCGTCTAAACTGTTCATTAAATAAAAAAATCCGAATTCAGAATCTTTGCATGCTAAGTTTGAACAATGCTAGATGTTGTCATGTTCTGTTATTCATGTTCACACTGTCCGAGGTCTGACTTAGATATATTTTTTAACAAGATGACCAAACTTGGTGTAGAATTAGGCCCTGGTTTTTGTTGCATTGCGTTGGAATTCTAAGCAAATTAGCAGCTTCTTTAAATTTCATTGTGAAACAATTTTTTTTCAATATAAGACATGTTCGTTTTATGCCAGAGTACATTATGGCTGGTAGAAATTGTGTGGGATGCTAGGCCTGATTTGTGTTCTCTCCTTTTTTGCATTTTTTCTAACAGAAGAAAACCACAATACAACTTTAATGTAATGCTAGCTTAGTAATTTGGGCAATTTGTCTGTAACATTCTTGATGTATGGTAACATGATTGCGTTCTTAAAATCTTGCTTTTGTGAGATGCTTGTAGGAGGTGTGTTGAGGATTTTCTTGATTATCTTAGGTTCAAAGCCATTTTTTCTGAGGATCTGTGTTAACTAATGTAATTCTTCATTTCTCTTTTTTTTTTTTTCTGTGTTGGAAATATTGTAAGCTCTATCCCTCAAGGTTTTTATTAAACTTATTTTTTGCCTGGGGTGGTAGTGTGAGGCCGCATCAAGAAATCTTCCTGTGTTGGTGGTGGGTTTTCTATAAATGGAAAAAGATAATCTATTATCTTTTCATTGATTTCTATTAGGATATCAAGAAACTGAAGTTTTTTATGTTCTTCTTGTTTCAAAGTGAAAAGCCAAATTTTCGGTTTTTTATGATAGTTGTTTAATGCATCATTTTCAAAATTTTTCACATATAGCCAAATTTTCGGTTTTTTAGATAGTTGTTTAATGCATTATTTTCAAAATTTTTCATATATGGAAAATTTTGAAAATATGTAGACAATATTTTCATCATGTGGCCAGGAACAACAGAGGAACCCACTGCTTTTAAAGATGATCTTAATAATCTACACAACATAAAATTCACTTTGGAATAAGAAGAACATAAAAAACTTTCTTTTGTTGATATCTTAATAGAAATCAATGAAAAAGATAATAGATTATCTTTCTCCATTTATAGAAAACACAGGAAGATTTCTTAATGCGGCCTCACACCACCACCCCAGGCAAAAAATAAGTTTAAATAAGTTTAATAAAAACCTTGAGGGATAGTTCTTACAATATTTCACAGAAAAAAAAAAGAGAAATGAAGAATTACATTAGTTAACACAGATCCTCAGAAAAAATGGCTTTGAACCTAAGATAATGAAGAAAATCCTCAACACACCTCCTTCAAGCATCTCACAAAAGCAAGATTTCAAGAACGCAATCATGTTACCATACATCAAGTATGTTACAGACAAATTGGCCAAATTACTATGCAAACATAACATTAAAGTTGCTTTTCTTCCACTAGAAAAAATATCAAGATTTCTACATCCTCAAAAACCTCCACATCACCCTTTAAAAAAACCAGGTGTATATAAAATTCATTGTTCTTGTAACATCTGCTATGTAGGCCAGATGGGGAAGATCATGGGAAGTTCATATGAACAAACACCAAAAAGACATGCAAAAAAGGAGAGAACACAATTCAGGCCTAACATCCCACACAACTTCCACCGGCAATAATGTACTCTGGCATAAAACGAACAAGTCTTATATTGAAAAAAACTGTTTCACAAGGAAATTTATTAAAGAAGCTGCTAATATGCTTAGAATTCCAACGCAATGCAACAAAAACCAGGGCCTAATTCTAAACCAAGTTTGGTCAGCATTGATAAAAAAATATATCTAAGTCAGACCTCGGACAGTGTGAACATGAATAACAGAATGTGACAACATCTAGCATTGTTCAAACTTAGCATGCATAGATTCTGAATTCAGATTTTTTTTTAATTTAATGAACAGTTAGATGGCTACCATAGAATGGACTATGATAAAAGAGATTATTTCGAGTAATTTCTCATTTCTTGTGTTTTAAACTTTTAGTTACCTTTAACCCCTGAAGATGTAAGTCAAACGACATACGAAACTTGTCGGGTTTGTTTATTTTTATTTATCTTAATAAACACGTGGTTGCAATACCAGAATCTGCCTTTTGAACTGCTAAACCACAGAAACTTATGCCTAAAGAGAAGGTAAGTCAGTCATCCAGATTGTTTGATTTTCCATCACAATATCTGTGATGTAGTAGATGGTTGCCCATACAAAAAACTGGATGTCACAGTAAAACGATCACTACCAAAGAAGTTGTTATCAGTTTTCCACTTAAACAGTAGGTTAAACTGTTCAGCTTCAGGTACATCACAATAAAAACAGACGGTTAGGTCAAGGGCAGTGAATGTTTGGATAAGCATATGGAAGAAGCTGTTGCTTCCTGTTTAAGGAGAGATTATTATTGTCAACAATATGCTCAACAACTTTTTCCTATGATGTTAGCTTGGGCACTACCTCCCAGAGTGTTGTCTGTTTAAATTCCCTATTAAAAGTTAAGGCATGATAACTGCAATATCATATAATCAAGGTCATCCTGAGAAAATATTACAAGAAATCCAATTGAGAGTTAGACGGCAACTGCCTCTACGTTTGTATTAAGTGAGACTTGCTGGAAGAGGATTATAAGTTGCCCACAAGGAGAGTGACTCCTCCATGGACAGGTTCATCCCCTGTCCTGTCTTTATGAATGATGGCTACATTTCATAATGCTAAATCATCACTCATCTTCAGGTACACCACCTGCAGGCAAAAAGCATATTGTTTCATACTTCTACCAGAGAGCCTTGATCATCGACTGATGGAATCCATGACAATTCGAATGTTTTCATTGGCCCTAGGTCCCCCCCGCCCCTCACTCACCAGAGAATTACAGACAACTTGGAAGTTTAATTTGCACTTGGTTAGACTATAATAAATTTAGTTTAATCCTTTATCCAAGTGTAAGCAAACAAAGTTTGTTTGCACCTGAAAATATCTTCAGGACTGATGAAGGTGGTACATCTGTTGGCAACTCGTAGCAAAGGTGGACCAAGCTCTCATCACTCCTTGTCTCAGTATCTCCCATAATGCAAAGCACATCTCCTTGCAGACATGTATAATGCTATGTATTAAGGTAAGGGCCACTACCCATACCAGTTTCGACCTTTATTGAGGTTTCATCAGTGGGAGGCAGACCCAGAAGTGGTGATACTAAGGCAGAAGCAACAGAGAGGTCATATTTACCTATACGAGTTGCCAACAGGTGTTCCACCTTATTATTAAATTACTCTGGATTTAGAGAAAGATGTTGGGAAATACTGAGACAAGGAGTGATGAGAGCTTGGCCACCATTGCTATGAGTTGCCAACAGATATACCACCTTGCCTCGGATATTAAATTTAATGAACAGTTGATGGCCATAACTGCATAGAATGAACTATTTTGAGTAATTTCTCATTTCTTGTGTTTAAACTTTTAGTTACCTTTGACCCCTGAAAATGTAAGTCAAACGACTTACGAAACTTGTCAGGTTTGTTTTTTTATTGTTATTTATCTTAATAAACATGTGGTCCAATTACCGGAACATTTCTTATGAATATTGCAATTCATTTTAGATAAATTAGATAAGGATAATTTACTGACAGTTACTGATGTGAGGAAGAAATTTTCTATTGGTTTGATTTGCATCAAACTTGCTAAGCTGGCATTATCAGAATTGAAACCATCAGCTTTAAATGCATGCTGGAAAGCTACTCAGCCAGAACGTGTGAAAAAGAAAAACCCTGTACCTTTACCATACAACTGAATGTTCCAACATCATCAGATTAGCACATGCAGTTGGCAGAGAAGAAATTGATGATTTTTCACCTGCAGATGTTGAAGAATTGATAGTTGACAAGGTTGTTAGTGATAACAAAATAACAGAAGCTGTCCTTGAGAATCTCGATGAAAAAGAAGATAGTGATGATGAAGAGATTCCACTCACTGTAGGATTAATTAAAGAAGGGCTTCAAATGCCTAGTAAATTGCAAAGTCATTTTCTTACACATGATCAAAGTACTGAACGAGCTGAATAGTTTAAACGTGAACTGAAGTCATGTATGGCGCGATATGAAGAATTGTACAAAGATCTAGTCAAAACAGGATCTTAACGATTAATAATTACAGAGTTCGTGGTAAAAAAAAAAATCAACCTTCAGAATTATTGGAAATTGGTACTAAGTTAGTTCCTTTTACTAAAGAAAACGTTTTGCCATTGCAGTATGGGCAGCCAAAGTGTTTCATGTGATGGAAGTGATTTAATTCCAGTCAGAAGAATGCAGCTACTGTCAGAAAGTGACAGCAAATAAAATTTAACTAATAACCATATGCGTATTTGGGCAGTTTGAATTTTTGTTATATTGGTAGCACACTATTTTCTTTAAGAAAGATACTTATGTATATACTTAAATAAGTATTTAAAATAAAAAATATTCCCTTAAAATTAGTTTTATTCAATGATTTTCATATGTTTTGTTTGAAAATAACTTATTGTTCGTATTGAGTTTTTACATCTGGAACCATTCTTCTCTTTTTTCATGTGCACTATATGCTTTTTTACACGGTTTTCATTTACACTGCTTTTTTTCAGAAACCACTCTACTGTGTAAATGGAGAATTGGGTGTATTCAGTTTTTGCTGATGATGCAAAATTAGGTGGGGTAGTAGTTAATCAAGGTAAAGTGGAGAGCTGGAGAATGATTTAAATAGGCTGACTCTATGCAAGAGATAATGAATGTCAGTTTAATGTGGAGAAATGTAAAGTTGTGTTTTTTTTTTTTTCATGTATACACCCTCAGTCCAAAAAAGAAACCGAACTTTTCGAAAATAGAAGAAACTAGTGGCGCCACCTGTTGTATCTTTTTTGTTGTCGAAAGCGGCAGCCTTCATTAGTGTTGTATCAACAGTTTATGACATTTGTTTCGTTAGAAGCCGAGTTATAGTGCCAAGAGTGACAGTGTGTTTTGATTAATGGTTGGAAAATGAGTTTCAAATAGAGAGCTGCAATTGACTTTCGTGTTAAACTTGGTAAATGTTTTACCAAAATGCAACAAATGCTTCAAAAAGCATATGGTGATGAATGCTTATCCGGTACTCAAGTTTACGAGTGGTTTAAGCAATTTCAAAGTGGTCGTGAGACGCTCGAGGACGATGAAAATTCGGGCCGTCCAAAAACTGGACTAAGCGAAGTTAACATCCAAAACATGCATGATTTCATCAAAGAAAACCCGAAATCGTCCGTGAGATTGATTGAAGATGAATGGGGATTCCAAAATCAACTGTGCACAACATTTTGACCGAGAGTTTGGGCCTTGGTAAATTGAATTCGCAATTTGTTCCCCACAAGTTGACCGACGACCAAAAAATGTATTGAATTGAACACTGCAAGGACCTCATTAAAATCGCTCGTAAGGACTCAAACTTCCTCGAAACAATCGTTACTGGTGACGAAACATGGTGTTTCAAGTATGAGCCCAAAACAGAGTGCCTGAGTGGAGATCACCAGAAGAGGGTGCACCCGAAAAAAAGTCGCTTGGAGAAGTCAAAAGTAAAGACAATTCTGATTTGTTTCTACAATTCCAAGGGCATTATCCACAAAGAATTCATTCCACCTGGCCAAACGTTCAATGGTGAGTTTTATATCGAAGTTTTAAAGTGATTGATAGCGAGAATTCGTCCCGTACGGCATGAATATTGTGATGACTGACTGTTCGTCAAAACACACTGTCACTCCTGGCACTATAACTCAGCTTCTAATGAAACAAATGTCATGAACAGTTGACACAACACTAATGAAGGTTGCCAATTTCGACAACAAAAAGATACAACAGGTGGCACCACTAGTTTCTTCTATTTTTGAAAAGTTCGGTTTCTTTTTGGACAGAGGTGTAGATTACAGGGTTGATGGAAATGTATTCCATGAAAATGGTGAAACTAGGGATTTAAGGTAGTAGATAGTTTAGAGGGCATATAGCTAAGGTTTCCAAAATAGCTCATAGAATTACTTGGTTATTGAAGAACATGCAAGCAGAGATGAGTTATCATTCCTCTTTATAATATCTTGATACAACCACATCTTTGTGGATGTATCGAGGATATGATAGTAGCATTTAAGTTACTTAAAGGGTTATAAAGGATTGGTGCAGAGGAAAGCATCTAGCTAAAGGGGAAAGAACAAGAAGTCATCCCTGGAAGCTGAGTAACTGTGTAATTAACATGGCTGTGAGGATTAGATTTTTTTCCTTAGAGAGTGGTGAATCAATGGAATGGAATGTGTTGCTAGAGTCAGTTGCAAGCGTTTTGTCTGTTAATGGGTTCAAGGAGAAATACAATAAATATTATAGATAATAATAATAATTATTATTATCTGCTTGCTAGATCAGTGCTCTTGGGGCAGGGGAGTGAAGCTAGTTTTGATCATTAAAGTCTCTGTGGAAGATAGTCTGCTAATAGGAAAACTGGCCAAGAGAAAATCAAGTTTTAGCAAAAGGAAAGCAATAAGTTTGGAATAGTTGGTTGTTTGGCTGCATTATTAGAGTGATAGAAACAAACAAATATGATAGATTGAGAAAAAGAGATTTTTAGCCAAAGAAGATCAAAAAAAGAAACTCAAAGTTGACCCTCTCTGGCATGGATATATGAGAGCAAATGAGTCCTCTCATGAAAGAGAACTTGTAGGACTACAAGAATATGTTATAGTGGATATTTGCTATAGTGAACTTCTTAATTAGGATTTTTCACTAGTTAGTTATAGTGTGTAATAACAGCATTTGCTATATCTGAAATTGATTTCTTGCATTGCTGTTCAGTTTTCCAGCAAAAGTTATCTTTTTCCTTTTTGTTTATATTAATTGGCTTGCATTCATGAAGTTCATCTTCGTGTTCAATGTTGAATAATGGCTACCACCTCCTTTCCCTGATGTAGTCTTGGTAGTGGTCATTAATTTTCAACTAGGTAATTCTCCAGTTGATCTGCTAATCTACTTCTTCATTGATAGTACCTGTCCTCAGTTTTGTTGATATTAAGATTGTTCCAGTAGTTGACTTCCCACTGTTTATCCTAATTTTCTGACAAAGACAAAAGAACAGGCCTTGCATAACCAGCCAACTTTCCAGCCAACATAATATCTGATTGTTATATCATAATAATAATATGCATGTCAACTTCACTCAAGAAATAGTAAAACCTGTAACACCATGGTGTCCTATGTGGACAAGTGATTAAGAAGAAATATGATGGAATCTGTTGGAATGTTTCTTGAACAGTCATAGTCCTTGGAAAAAATTATACAGGGTATAATTTTTTCCAAGGACTATCTTTTTCATTGAAGGATAATAAATTATCCTTCTCCATCTATAAAAAACCCCAAAACACAGGAAGATTTCTTAATGTGACCTCACATCACCATCCCTCACAAAAAATAGGTTTAATTAAAATTCTATTATTATATTTTATATATTTTATATTTTCTATGTTTTTCTGTGCTGGAAATATTATAAGCTCTGTCCCTCAAGGGACAGAGCTTATAATATTTCCAGCACAGAAAAACAAAGAAATGAAGAATTTCAATATTTAACACAGATCCTCAAAAAAAAAAAAAAAATGGTTATGAACCAAAGACGATCAAAAAATCCTCAACACACCTCCTAGAAGCATCTCACAAAAGCAAGATTTCAAAAATGCAATCACGCTTCCATACATCAAGAATGTTACAGACAAAAATGGCCAAATTACTAAAGAAACATAACATCAAAGTGGCATTTCTACCGTTGGAAAAAATTTCAAGATTTCTACATACCCCCCCCCCCCCAAACCTCCACATGATCCTTTAAAAAAAACCAGGTGTATATAAAATTCATTGTTCCTGTGGCATCTGCTATGTAGGCATACGAATTTCCCCTGATCTTCCCATCTGGGAAGATCAGGGGAAATTCACATGAACGAACACCAAAAAAGAAGAGCACACAAATCAGGCCTAGCATACCATACAACTTCCACCTGCCATGTACTCTGGCAAAAAATAAACATGTCTTACATTGAAAAAATTGTTACATAAGGAAATTTAAAGAAGCTGCAAACATGCTTAGAATTCCAATGCAATGCAACAAAAACCAGGGCATAATTCTACACCAAGTTTGGTCAGCATTGATAAAAATATACCCAAGTCAGACCTCGGACAATGTGAACATGAACAACGGAATGTGACAGCATCCAGCATTGTTCAAACTTAGCATTGCACTGAATCTACATTCGGATATTCAATTTAATGAACGGTTAGATGGCCACAACTGCACTATTTTGAGTAATTTCTCATTTCTTGTGTTTAAACTTTTAGTTACCTTTGACCCCTGAAGATGTAAGTCAAATGACTTATGAAACTTGTCAGGTTTGTTTTTTATTGTTATTTATCTTAATAAACATGTGGTCCAATTACCAGAATCTTTCTTATGAACTGTTAAACCACAGAAACCTTCGCATAGAATTGTAATATTGTTCTTATGTAGCAAGGTAGTGATCACACCCTGGTCTAGTGATTGTATTAAGGATGTTGTATTAGGTGGCAGAAAATAAAATTCCACATTTGGGTGTTCTAAAACAGGATGGTCAGGTGCATTGTCTATAATCAATAAAACTTTAAAGTGCAGATTTTTTTCAATAAAATAGTGTTTAACTTCTGGAACAAAACATTGATGGAGCCATTCATTAAAAATTTCTTTTGTAACCCACCGTTTTTTGTTTGCCTTCCAGTGCACTGGTAACATGCTAAAATCCACACCTTTCATTGCTCGCTGTCTTAGGGCTCAATTAATGAGTAATGGTTTCAACATGCAATTTCCTGAAGCATTACTGCAAAATAATAGTCACACGATCCTTAGCTGCTTTAAAGCCACCAAAACTTTTTTGTGATTTCGCTATAAGTTCTACTTGGTATTTTTTCCCAAAAAAGGGTGGTCTCATCTGCATTCCAAACTTGATCAGGAGTGTAGCCACCATTTTCAATAATTTTGGACAATTTTGAAAGAAATTCCCTAGCTGCTGGCTCATCTGCATATGCAGCTTCTCCTTTTATTTTTACATGATGAAGCATGTATCTTTTGAGAAATTTTGTAAGCCAACCTGTGCTTGCAGAAAAATCACAATTGTTGTTTGATGTTGTTGGCTCCTTTTCCTGAATCTGTTTGTACAACCGTAATGCTTTCTGTTTGATGACATTTCTGTCTAAAGGTATTCCTTTTTGTGAGCAATCTTCTTCCACATGAATAGGGTCTTTTCCATCTTCATTTTTATAATGTCTCGTGTATACAATGATGACTTGGCCTAATTTTGTTCCATAAAGAACAGATTTTCTAATGGCCTCTTCATTTTTCTTAATTGTTCTCACAGTAGCTTCATTCAATCCAAGATATTTCCCCTAAGGATGTTGAACCTTTTCCAGCTGCTAAATGATCTAAAATTTGGATCTTCGTTTCTAAAGAAATAGCTTTTCTTTTCTTCTTCTGTCTAACTGAATTATCTCACATTGTGATTGATGGGATAATGTTATGAAAATATCTGAAAATAATCAATAATTAATTTTACTAATTTGATATTACAAGTACAAAACTTCAAAATTTAATACATACCTTTATCACTCTATTGCACGAACAAAATACAAGATGTATAAACATTTCAGATTGTAAACAAGAAATGATTGTTTAGCAAACAGCTATTTATATAGGCAGGCCTCCTGTAACAGACCAACTTAATTTTGAGGAATCAGCATAGCATCCTTCTGCTTCCAGGAACCAATGACAAGTGAATATAATGGATCATCTTTCAGCTTAACTTCAAGGAATAGTAATTACAAAATTGTAATCACTTTTTTGTTGTCACCACAATAATCTCTGATATTTAAAACATCAAGAGGGTTCCCCAAAATTCAAGTTTAAGTACATATGTACCATACGAAATTATAATTATAATGGAAATACCCTTTTTAATAGAACTGAATTCAAACAGAAATTTTAAAAATAAGCACCATTTGAACCATGTTAAACCAAATATACTGTGTAAAAAATAGAATTGCTTTTGTTTTCTAAACCCTGTTATTTCGAAATCATGTAAAAAAAAAAAACCCATGTAAAAAGAGAATTAGCTGTATTTCTCTTCAAAATTCTTTCTTATATTATCATCATCACTGATTTCCTGATATGTACCTCAAGGGGTGTTCAGGCTACTATGACAGAACTCCATGATTAAGTTTGTTATTAATCTCCTGTCAACAGTTTTCCTCCAAATTAGTAATGTTGGAGTACTTGTCAGTACTCCAACATTATTGTATCTAACATTTCAGTCTTCCAGGATACTTCTCACTGAATCAATCCACCTAGTCTTCCTCTAAGTCTCTTTCCTGCGACCAAACACTTGTTTTGCTAACCTTTCTTCACCCATTCTATTTAAGTTGTCATACCACCTTAGATTAGCCATGTTTACACATTCTCGAATGCAAAGAATGTCAAGTTGCTTCCTAATATCTATCTTCATTTTTAATATGATTCTGCCACTGATGCCATCTGTTTAGGGGCCCTAAACAGATGGCATCTGTGGTCTCTAATCTTTGATTAAGTGCTTGATTTCTAACTTAACTCTCAGATCCATAACTTCAAACTGGTTTGTATACTGCTAGTAGTATTTTGGTGGGCTAATTTCTCTCTCATTAAATATAAATTTATTCAACTGCGTCTCCACATGACCAGCTTTGATTATTCTATTGTCTATTTCCATATTCACTAAAAACCGTGCCTAAATAGCTGAAATATATTACTTGTTCTATACGTTCTCCATTGAAAATGCAGTTGAAGTTGTCATATTCCTGCCTATTTTCATAGTTTTTGTATTTTTATTAATGATTTTCATGTCAAATTTGCTATAGCTATTATTCAGTTCAGTTAGAGAATCCTGGAGATTTGCACTGAATGTATTTAGGAATATAACAACCAACATCAGCATAAAGCAAAGAGCTAAGTTTGATATCTCAAATTCCAATATCAGTAATACTATACCAACAGATAATGAACAGTAGTGGAGAGAGTGTTCACCCATATCTTACACCTCGTATTACATCAACCATCTTCCTGTATTTCTTGATTTCCTATATCATTAAGTACAAATTAAATAGTAGTAATCCAAGCACAGAACCTTGTGGCACACTGGTCACCTGCTTTCTCCTGGATTCTGCTCCTCAATATATTACTTTTTGGTATCTGTCCATCAGCTGCCCTCATATCCATCCCTAATTGCTTTAATTTGCATAACAGTGTGTGTGTGTGTGTATGATATTTTGTCAAACATCTTTGCAAAACCCAGCAGTGTCACTGTGTAGTCATTCCTCCTGCCCATCTCTCTTGTCACTGTTATTATAAAAAGTTAGTAAATTACTAAGGCATGACTGATCCTTCACAAAGCCATGCTGCTCCTTAAAGAGCATCATATTCTTATTCACCTGTTCCTGAATTCTCTTTGTGTCCAACTTTTCTAGTATTTATACCACTGACTGGTCTATAATTTGCTATGTTACTGCAGCCTTTGAACATCCTTTATGCAAAGGAATTATTTTCCCCTCCTTCCATTCCCTCAGGACTCTGCCAGAGCTGAGACTTAAATTAAACAGTCTAATCAGATGCATTGCCTGCATTCTTGTAAATAAAGAACTAGTATCCCATCTAATCTCATGACTGTATTTGCATTGAGATTTTGCAATATTCTAAGTACTCCCAATTCATCAACCTCTGTTCTCACACCATTTTGTAAGGGTATATCATCCAAGTGGAGTCTCTGTAGCTCAGTTGGTATAGATGAAGCCCTTTGGTCAGAAAGGCCTGGGTTCGATTCCTGTCCATGATGTGAGGAACCTTTATCTGGTCTCCTTCGACTAAAGGTGAGTTAGCCAGTCTCATATGGAGGTAGAGGGTTTTTTCATCCCTCAGAATAGGCAAACTGTCTAGTAGAACACACAAACACACACAATTTACAGACAAGAATATTTAGAGGCATAGGGATAACTGCCTTATCCTCATATTATGGTAAGGCAATCCAAGGATACTTGGAAAGCCATTGGCACTTAAGTGACTGTTAGAGCCACTGATGGATGGATATCATCCAAGTGAAAATCCTGCACCCTTATAAAGTGGTCACTCAATAATTGAACTATTTTGTCAGCTTCTGTCACCTCACTACTATCAGCACTCATTAAAGTTATCCTTCCATAGTCATTATTCCTGTTACTTGACACATAATGGAGGAAATCTTTTGGATTTTTTTTTTGGACTGTGCTAATTTCTCTTCATAAATCTGATTTTGACTTTCCTTACCTTAAACTGTTTGTGAGCTTGCTGGTCTCCTTTCTCCCCTAACAATTTTTTTTAAGCTCATGCTTTATACTATTCATCCATCTCACTCTTTTCTGATTAATCCTTCTGGCTTTAGGTATACATTTTGATTCTGCTTCCACTTAATTATCCCTCATGCACTATTAACATCCTTCCCTTGCAGATTTTTATGCTATGGCTGCTCTCAACTTGAAGGTTTATATAATAAATGATTTTTTTTATCTTACACCCCAAGTGTAAGAGCACTATCTTGCTTATTCAAGAAGTGACATTTTGAAAGAGTTGTATTTGGTGTCTAGAGCAAGATTTCTGGATTATTTGGCACTTAAGCACCAACAGCACTAAAAAAATATTGGATTTACAATTATTCCTGAACTGGATGAAGATAAAATAAATTGCCCTCGATCATCAACATAAACTGATCATAATGTCATCTAAAATAACTGGCAATCCTAACTATTCTCAATCTCTTTTTGATCAATGATCTTTTTAAATCCATGTGTAGAGGCTTAAGTGCTGTGAGGACATCATGTTGGAGGTTTAATGGATTGTATACAGCACTCCGAAAGGATTAAAACAGAATTTAATAAAAATTTAATTTAATAAGAATAAAATAGAACAGAATTCCTGAGAACAGAATTACAGCAGCTCTCAGGAATCAACCAAATCTTAATAAATACAGTTGCATTAAGCTTCCTAAGATTTGGGAAACAGAGGTCCCACTTTACATTCCAGGCCACCTACAACCACCCTTGGGAAGGGGGGGGGGCTCCACCTAGATAGGACTTTAGTGTCATCCACACGGTTGGGCTTAGTATTGTGTGTTATTTGTATATATGTTACATTAGTTTTTTTTATAATCCCTGAAGATGTCTCAGTGACAGACGAAATATAGATAGTATTAAATTCTGTTTTAATCCTTTCTGAGTGCTGTATACAATCCATTAAGCCTCCAACATGAAGGAGATCTTTTTAAATATATAGTGGATGGTACTTGTTCTCTAGGTAATTCAGAACTAAACTAGTTGACCACTTCTCTCATGGAGTAACATTTACACAACCACTCTCCTATTCTGATGTTGTGCAAAATAATAAGAAAACTAAGCGGAATAACTTTTTGGTTTGTATGTTTCATTTCTTGGTTAGATCACTGTTTCCATGTTCTCATTCAAATATTCGTAACCAAACACATCACTGACATTATTTTTATGTTTATAAAAACATTTGTTTCCACTTCAAACTGGCATTCCTTATGTAAGTCTTGGTCTCTCGGAAATGTCTCAAGGATATTCCAGAAAAGAAGCAAGCAAATTACAACTAGCTTATATTAGAATATCCAATTCTCTTTTATGTCTATACCAAGTTCAAAATAGCTGCAAGCAAATTCTGAACACATTCAAAATTAATTGTGAAATGGCCAAATGCTGGAGACTTGTTTTCTGGTCCCCTGTCAAAGTTACTGGCTACAACTTTTCAACCTATTTAACCACTTTTAAACTAGAATGATTTAAACTATCACTTCATTACTCAGAGACATGGTGTTTTTTTTTAATTTTCTTTCAATCCTTGCAATGATTCTGAGTAAATTCTCATACCTTTATTATTATTATTATTATTATTTTTAAACTCACAACTTTCAATGCAACCCACTGATTTTTCAATATTAGTAGAGAATCTTATCCTATCTAAATATCAAAAAATCTCCAGGTGACATTTCTCAGAAGGACTGTGCTTAGAGATGATTTTTATATTGTGTTATCTTACTCTTGTATATTTCATGGATACTTTATCCTGTAGCTTGAAAATTATCCCACACTCGCCTATTCCTACGAGGGTAGTCTGAAAAGTTCTTGGCCTCGACTATAGATGGCAAGGCTATTGGCATGATTTTTTTTCTTTTCAAAGTTGGTACATCTGTCATAAGCATCCACGTGCAATTGCAAGTCATTCTATTAAGTAGTTTGTTTTATACAGCTGTCTGGAGCAAAAGTATTGTCTGTATCCCTTGAAATGGATAAAATTGAGTATCGTGTGGTTATAAAATTCTTCGTAAAAGAAGGTTTAACGCCAAAAGAAATTCGAAGTTCATAAAAGTTTATGGGCACTCTTCTACTTCATTTTTGACAATTAAGAAATGGGCTGCCAAGTTTAAACGTGGCCGTACCAGCCTTGAAGATGATCCACATGAAAGACGTCCAAAAAGTGTAACAATACCAGAAATCATTGATCAAGTGCATGATATGGTATTGGATGACCAGCGAGTCAAAGTGCTTGAAATTGCCGAGACTATAGGCATTTCAAAAGAATGTGTAGGATATATTTTGCATGAAGAATTGCAAATGAAAAAACTTTGCGCAAGATGGGTGGCACGCTTTCTCACAGCACATCAAAAACGCAGTTGCATGAAAATCTCTGAACAGTGCTTGGACCATTTTAACAAGAATAAAACTGATTTTGTGCATTGATTTATTAACGAGATTCCAAACAGTGGACAGAAACCGGTTGTTCAGACCTAAAGAAGACAAAATTGGTTCCATCAGAAGGGACGGTCATGGCATCGGTGTTTCGGGATGCTAAAGCATTTTGTTTATTAATTATCTTGAAAAGGATAAAACAATAACCGGGGAATATTATTCCACTCTTTTAACCAGACCAGATGAAAAAATTCGTGAGAAAAGAGCTGGGGAACCTTGTTTAACTGGGTGTTGCCCCTGCCAGCATAAAATATTATTAAAAATGAATTTATTTACCTATAAGTCACTGATTTATTTCTAGTATGAAGATTTCTTTCCAAGTAGGTGTCTTCAATCCTTTAAGCAAATGCCAGTGCTATATAAAGAAGTCAAAATGGACTTCTGCCTTTTGTGATGTATAGAACTAGCATTTGCTTAAAGGATTGAAGACACCTACTTGAGAAGAAATCTTCATACTAGAAATAAAAGAAATGGGTAGCTTATGGTAAATAAATTCATTTTTATTTTCCTCAATTTGTGATATCTCTTAAGAATAACCCATGATGCTTATGATGATAAGTATAAAATTAAGAGTGTCACTGTCACTTGTATTTACTATGACTGTTAAGCACACACAGTGATGCATCTGGTATAAGCTAATAGCTGTTTTTCTGGCATTGTCAAGATTAGAAAGTTTTTTTTTTTTTTTTTTTTAAATGCTATTCAATACATTAATAAGTGAAATAAATGCTAAAGATGATCTCTAACTTTAGTTGTCTTGTAAGAGAACTATCTAGATACAGCTGGAAGAAACATAATGCCTTGGACAATAAGTTCTCAATTTTGTTTTCAAAATTTATTTGGAACTGTGATATACAAAATTTCTGATACATACCTGGTTTCCAGTTTCAATTTTAACTTCATAAGAACCAGCAGCAGTATTTGTGGGATCTATCCAAACAAAAGTGGCTGCAAACTGAAGACCAGGTCCCCATTTATGAAGAGCCCCTGGTTCAGAAAATGGTCCTAAAATGCAACCAAAATTCCTAAATACTTGCTCTTTTTGATCAAAATCAGATCCCACCTAAAAGGAAAAATACAGAGTAACTATAATATAAACAGACAGACATAGGTAAAAAAAAGACCTATAATGACATGTCTTTATATTATGATATAACAATTATTAGAGAGAGCAGCTATTTGTTAGATATCAGAAATTTGTGTATGGGAATAGTCTTTGTAAAATGCAGATATGTTACTCTGTAGCTCAGTTGGTGTAGACGAGCCCTTTGGTTGGAAAGGGACAGGTTCGCATTCCAATCAAATGGTGAGTTAGCCAGTGGAGGTAGTTTTTTTTTGCCCCTCAGAATAGACCTGATCCCGTGAACATAAAGATCAATAGCCAAAAAATACTTGACCTTAAGGGATGCAGCAGAGAAGTGACATGCTGACTGCATTAATTTTTCATGATCCCTAATCAGGGGCTCTACTCATCCCAAAGGGACAGATGGGTTGAAGAGAGAGAGAGAGAGAGATGCCACACAATTCTGTTGATGGCAAAATACTTTGGATTTATTTGTTAACGATATTTCATTGGATTGACAAGAGATATCAGTTTGCTGATAATGCTTAAAGATGAGGAGAGTTATAATGGGTAATACTGATGACATGTTCCTTTGGAAAGATTAAATAGCCTTTTTATTTTTGATGAGTACTGTTTTAATGCTGCCAGCACAAGAATTTGCACTCAGATGCAGAAGTATAGGTGGATGAGATTAGCTGTGGACTAAACAGTAGTTACACATTCATTGAAATTCATTATGTGAATTAATGAAAATGCAGAGCATAACAGAAAGGAACTAAATCAAACTGATGCTTCAAATGTTTAGTCTTTGTCACAGAGAGAGAGAGAGAGAGGCCATTAGAGGTACAATGCACAAGACTAAAGTACACAGACAACATAAAGAAAGTGGAAATTATTAGACTAGTGCCTAAAATTCTAGGAAGGGGCTCTGTGTGGGTGAAAGTCACCAGATTGCTTTGGTTGCTGAATGGAGGTCTTGTAATTACAATTACATTATCTGACATTACAGTAATTATGCAACTCCTTCATGGAGTCAGCAGATGCACATGGGAGGGGGGGGGAGAGCACTTGAACAAATCCACTCCTCACACCCTTCATCATCACATTTTTATGCAGCTTCTAGAGATGGTCTCTCATTCTTCCCATTTTACCCTCCACTCCTTTGATAATTCCTTTTGATAAATATTGATTTAGATTATTATTATAATTTTATTATTAGAATTAGATTATTCTTAAAAATATGTGATTCTTAAGAATAATCACAGATTCTAGAGAAAAATCTTTCATGCTTCATGCTGCATTGAAGGATAGTGATGGTCTCCCAGTTTAGTCTGTGAGTGTTGTCCAGGGTTCCATTGTCTGTCAAGCCTGACTGTCTTTAGTTTTGTGAAAGTAGATATATTTTTCATATTGTTCTAGGTGAATGTTAGCTGTTCTTTTAATTTGTCCAAAATATCTCTCAAACTCAATTCCTCTCACTTTATGGTCCACTCTCCAATTAAATCAACATGAAGAGAAAAACAATTATAATATTACTGTAGTTAATGGGACCCTTCCTCACAAATTAGAAATTTGTGCTTTTTCTAAGATAAAAAAAACTAAAATAACCTTAACAAGAAACTGTTTTCACAACCACTTCACCAACATTCATGATTAACATAAACAATGCATATCACCACTTACTTACAGACATAACAGATTTAACCTGCTGTTTTTGAGTAACCACAAAAATAGAATGTAAAAACCCATCACTGTACTGACTGTTCGTTCGACTATACTCTTTATGATTCCTTCTGGTATACTTGTGCCTTTGTGCAATTTAATATCACATGCCAGAGAACACAAAAACAAACAAACATCTCCATTTGATCCCTGACTTACAATTTTGATCCTTGCTCCAATCAGTAACATATAGCTGATGTCTTTACTGCTTTCTTTCCAAATTTTGAAAATCACTTTGTCCTCTTTCATTTCTTGATTTCTGGAATCTAACTAGCAAAACCATAAATCATCTTTCTAGTAGACTTGATTACGTAATCCAACTGGCTTCCCTTTTGAAATTCCACTGATCAAGTAGGAAGATATACAAAAGCATCTGCCATGTACCCAGTGAACTAACACAAGTTACCCACTTATCAACCAGAACCAAACAACCCTCTCCACTCGCCCAACACTTTTCATAACCACTCCAATATATAGGTCATCACTTCTCTTCTGAATGGTCTGAATTATGGTAATTCAGACCATAATTTTGTACAAGTTTCCTCTCATACAGAACATTCTTCCCTCAGATACTCTTTAATATCAAAGAACATAACTCTATTTTCTTTAGTATTATAAAATACCAAGTGGGATGACCTTGTAGATTCCTACTCTTCCTCTCCACTGTAGACTACTCTCTCCACACTCCTAATTCAAAAATGTGCTATCATGTTAGAGAAATTCTTCTCACTAGGAAAAAGGGCCTTACTCATTCCATTCTAATAATATCCCTATAACTTCAAGTCCTGCCTATTTATCAAAGCTGCAATTTGACAAGTAGGCAGTCCAAGGGGGATCAGCATCTTGCAAGTGGCTTGAGCATACTGAAAAATGGGTGTAAACTGAGAACAAAGTTGAAAATGAAATAACTATCTGTAAAGCCAAATCTGACTGAAAATATCAGATTTGGATTTATTCAGACTAAAACGAAGTTAGAGATTTTGAATCCAACTATGGAGATTGGATTCCAATCCAACTTCTCCACCAATAAAAGAATATCCCATAGCTATGTTCTATGACTTACCCCCCCCCTAGAGACACAAATCACCTTAACTCATCTATAAATTTTATCTTATATTTATCAAATCCTATCTGTAATTTTAATAATGTGAGCACACTCCATTCCTCTGACTCATTTTTTTCTAAATATATCTACAGTTTCAAGATGTACAATCAAATTCTTAAACAGATAATTTTAATGAGTATATTTTAATATACTAAGATAACCAAGTTGCTATGCTACCAAAACATAGTCTTGCCTTCTTGCTCACAAACAAGATCTCGATTCAGGAGGATGAATGAAGATCTTGGGAGAATAGAGAGGTTAGCTAGTGTGAGAGGAAATGAGAATAAGTGTAAGAGACCAGCATTAGAGAGCAAGGGAGAGAGGAAGGTGAGGGAATAGGAGAGACAGTGGAAGAAAGGAAATTGTAGACAGATGAGAGGGAGTGCGAAAGTAAAGGATAGAGAGAGAGAGATATTGCAAGCCCTAAGTCAGGGATGACAATGAGAGAAGGATGAATGAATCTTTTGGACTATCATGCATGGAGATTCGATGTGTACAGAGTAGAGTACCATTGCCTGGTGGAACAACAGAAAGTGGGGCTGGCAATGAAGAGGGATGAAAGTGTGGAGGAGATGATAGTAATAGTTGGGATGAATGGCCTGAGAGGTAGCATGAATCATGTTACCTCAGTATGATAATGTGGAATGAAATAGAAGAGCAGTGATAATGAATGAGATGATAGCGAGAATGTTCAGGAAAAGGGGTTTGGAATATGTGGATGAGTGGAGTATATTTGATGATAAAAGGGAGCTAGTGTATTCAAGAGATGGATTGCATTTGAATGCAAAAAAAGGTGCAGGCATTTGGAGAGACTGCTGTTTTCTGGGCAAGTAAGTGTGTCGGGACAGGGAAAACTAGAATTGCACAGGTGGAATGTTGCAGATGGTCTCATGTGGGGATAGTGGCTTAAGAAAGGAGGGGTGGGTATATACTATATTAGCTAGGTGGAGTATGAGGAGGGTAATAATGGCTCTAAGAAGGCTGGCGATGCACTGGTTTTTCTGTCTATAAATACTAGGAGCATTAGGAATAAAGGGAAAGAATTTGTGGCATTGATTGACTCAGTCTCTCCAGAGATTGTTGGTATCAATGAAACTTGGTTAACTGAGGAGGATGTTCTAACAGGGATAGAAATCAAAGGTTATAGCATATTTCAGCAGGATAGGGAAGGAGGTAAACATAGTGGTGGAGTGTTACTCATGATAAAAGATGAACTGTGTGAAGAATCTCAGCGGAAATAATACTAATGGCTTTGAGAGTATATGGTGTGAGATTGATGTTTATAGGACAAGACATTTAGAGGGATGATGCTACAGACAAGGGAATATAGATAGTGATGAGCAGGAAATGTTTAGGCAAATTAGTTTGGTAAGTGCAAAGTAAGATCATTATGGGGGACTTCAACTATAGTGATATAAACCGGACAGAGGAGACAGCATGCAGTAATAAGGGAACTGAATTTATGGTTTCTTGAGGGACAACTGTCATAGACAGCATGTGGTGGAGAGAACATGAGGATCGAGAGTTCTGAATTTCATCATACTATCAGATGATCTGATTGTGACTGAGATGGCCTACCTTTCCTTTCTAAGAGCAAAAACCTGGCCACTTCCAAACTCAGGTCTTTGCCCAAAAGCATCGTTTGGTACCAGGTGAAAGGGAACAAATCTGCATGTTCGCACATCTGAATGATATGTGGCTCTTGGTATATATATCTCTCTCTGAAAAACTGGATATGGCCTTTTTAAAAAAAAAAAAAATCAGTGCTTTTTCATATCCATTAATCATTCAACTTAATGTTTCATCAAAGTATTTTTTAATGTATACAACTGAGTAGATATGATGGAATGGTAATATACCCATAATAAATAATTCATAAACCAACACAATTATAACTCACTTATATAATAAAATATTTGACATTCTCTCTTTCATCTATACAAAATCTAATATAAGTACCTGTAAAAATTTAAGTCTTCCTGTTGGTCCAATAGATTTATGAACAATGTAATGCTGCACAGGTCTAAATTGAGTCTCTAATAACACTGGTTTAGGAGACTCAGGTGCAAGGGCTTCATATAAAACAAGAATACCCTACAGAGAAGAGAAATTTTAATATTAGAATAAAATATTTGCAAGGTCAAAAAACAAATATAAAATAACGTTAAAATTTATATATGACTATCAGCTTTAATTTTTAATTATAGATAAAGAGAAAAATTTATTGGCTTTTCTTCTTTTCTATTATTGTACTCTCAATAAAGAATGCACGTTATTTTATTATTATTACAGGCGACTCCAGGGAGTCCTTAGACTCATCGAAGGAGGCCCTAAACATCATGTCCACACAACTATACGACATTCTCACAGTATCTATCATACCTTGAACTCACTCACCATCATAGCACCCACAACAGACTCTGGCAGCTTATTCCACTCATTTACCACTCTAAAAGTAAAGAACCCAGCTCTAATACCCTTGCTAACCACACTCTTGCTCGGCTTCCATAGGTGTCCCCTAGTTCTCCCACCACCAGTCCTGATCTCAAAAATATCCTCTGATTTAATCCTATAGAAACCCTTTAGCAATTTGTATGTCTCAATCATATCTCCCCTTTTCCGCCTATCAACTAATTTCTGCAACCCACAAATCTTCAGCCTGTTCTCATAAGGTTCGTTCCATAGACCTGCCATCATCTTGGTCACTCGCCTCTGGATCCTCTCCACCTCCTCCCCATCAAGAAGAAACCTAGGTGACCAAATCTGGGCAGTAGTCGAGATGAGGTCTTATCAAGGCTCGGTACAGAGGTACAATAACTTGCTTGTCTCTGCTCGTCAAAGTATTTTTCAACAACCAAGTGAGTGGATGAGCTGATTTAGCCACTTTTGCAATATGCCCCCTAAACTTCATCTCTCTATCCACCAACTCCCAAGTCCCTGGCCTCATTAATCTCCTGGAGTACAGTTCTGTCAATGTGGTATACTGCTGCTAATCTTTTCACCTTACATTTTGTCACATTAAATTGACAAAACTCCAATCGATCCAACCTATTTAAAATATGTAATTAATAAAAATAAAATAACACAGCTGTTGAGTAATTATTATTATTATTATTTTATTTTTACGGAATCAAGCTTAGATTTTATAATACAGCAATGTTCAACATGTGCAAAAAATTATAATATTTGCAGTTCAAATTTCAAAAATAAATAAAATACAATGAAATAAATGTGAATGGTTTCGAGTTCAGAAACAAGTTCTTGACAAGTTGTGGCACCATATTAGAAACAAACGCCAACCATACGTTCTTTATTTTATTTATTATTATTATTTTATTTATTTTTTTTTTTTTGAAGCTAGTTTGCTCTGTGGTATCCATGTTTCCTAGTTTTTGTATACTTTGTATTGTCAGAGTGTAAATAATTTTTTTTTTTTTTCCAAACATCAACACAGTATTTTGTATTTATTTGTATTTGCTCATGTGTGTGTTAAGATATTAAAAGTATTGCTTCTTTATTTAAGCATGGAAATGTCCATAAAATGATTTACATTCAGCAGTACATAAACTATGACTGAGTATGAAGATATCTACTATTCAGCAGTACCTGATTTTTTCCCCACCTTATATGTTTAAAAAAATAGTTTCATACCGACACATGTGATTTAAAAAAGTAACATAGAGTAATAACAACCTATTGAAAAGTCTCAACCAAACATCAACAGGTATGTGTTATGCTTTAAAAAAAATTCATTAGACCAACCTAATCACTATAATGAACTGTTCATCTGAATCCTACAAGTGGCTACAGTTTTCAATTGGCATTTTTAGCAAAGTATGCATTAAAAAATCCTAACGAACAGGATCCTGCACAATGACTGGATTACTACATTTATTGATATTAAGAAAGCAAGCAAGAACTTCCTTCCTTCTAATTTTTTTTTACTTCTGGAACTTAAAAACAATAAAAAAGAAATATATTAAAATTCCATCTGGATTTGGAGATTGAACAACTGTATTTCTTTGTTTATATCATGAGATAACATTACTTTCATTACATCATATTCATTGATGGGTTGCATTGTAGCACTAGGCAGAAACATGTCTGCATGAAGATGACTTTAGAAATGGAAGTATCGACAGCATTGAGCAAATTTCCCTGAGTTAAAAGTAAAATTTCATTACAATATCATGTGAATCAAAGAACAAACTTATTTGTGCTTGTGAGTTTTAATAGAAATATGTAAAAAATTCCCTTATATTTAATGTCACTGAGAATTCTCTAGTTATATGAAATAAAAGTATTCTTGACAAGGAAATTTCTAAATTCATCATGATACTGCTACTACTTTCAAGATGTATGATGTCTTCAGTTACCAATTTAAGAATCTCAGTGGTCTGCATATGATTATCATAAGTTATGAGGAAAAGAGGTATGAATTACCTATTTAGAGTTGATTCACCTGCCATTCTGAGAAGAAACAAAATAACTTCAAATAAGTTAGCTGAGTCTGTTGAAATTATCTTGAGCTGTTATGAAATGTTATCATTTGTGGCTTCGGTTGAATCCTGTGGTTTTATTTGCTTTTGAACACTATATATATATATATATATATATATATATATATATATATATATATATATATATATATATATATATATATATATATATATATTATATTATATATTTGAATTAAAACTCGAACATGCAATGGGGTGTTTGCCAGAGACCTAGTGGAATCAATTGCTAATGACAAAGAAATGCATCCCCGAATAAAGATGGTGGGTGCAAAATAAGTAATCATAATGAGGTAAGTTAATTATCTGAACAATGATTAAGCAGCAGTAAAATCTCATGAGAAGAATGAAACTGAATTTATTGAGCAGTTGTGAGACAAGGTCCTCAAGCAGCATGTGACATTAAAAACTCAAGGTCAAAGAGTGTTATATCTGATTATAGTGTCGGGGGGGGGGGGATTCAGTTAAAGGCATAACTATTCTGCCCCCAGTTAGTGACAGGTGATCATGCAGTACTAGAAAGCAAGAAATTATGACAAACTAAAGAATATGCTGTGTTCTGCCAAGATATCTATTGTTGGCTTCCCATCCAACAATAGATATCTTGGTACAGAACCCAGCATATTCCTTAGTTAGTCATAATTTCTTGTTGCTCGTACATAAACACTGCGACACTGCAGCACCCTGAAGGAAAAAATAAAATTTTGTTTGTGTTTATAAATAATAACAATGCTTACAACATTATATAAATGCAATACAACATGTTAAAGGTTATTACAGCTTATGTTTTGACATTGATTGAATAGTTAAAAATTGGAATTGTTCGATTAACGTTTAGATTACGAAACAAATGCACTGCAATCTAACACAGTGTTGGAATTATCACATTCGGCCAACTGCAGCTAGACTCGCCGATATTCATTTGGGCTTCTCATTGCACGTTACAAGTGATTCCAACACAGCTCGTTTGGGCAGTGTATCGTATGTTTGCGCACATTATTTCATATCTCAAATTATTATTTGAGATATGAAACTTTTATTATTGGTGTTTGTTCGTGGTGAGGACGAAATATATTTTTTAAAGCAATTTTTTAATATGTAAATTTATTTATTAATGGCTTTGAAGTGGGCTGAGTTTTTTTATGTGTGATGGTGTATTGCCAGTATAGCGTGAGAGCGCTTTGGTTAAAGGCTTGGCTAGTTTGTAAGTGGGGGAATCAATGCCATTCACTATGGGATGTAATGGCACATTTTCTTTGTGTATTTTTGGGAGCCCATATATGCGGGGGGGTCTAGAGTTATAGGGTTTTAGTCTGTTGGTAATCTCCACAGGCCAAGAAGTGACCTTCTTAAGAAGCCTATGGAGTTTTCTAATTTGTGAGTTGGTGGGATTGTAATCAATGGGGAGGTAAGTGGAACGATCTAATAATAAAGCCTTGAGCTTACCTGTGTAGTCTTTAAGATTGAGTACCACAGTGGCGTTCCCCTTATCCACTTTGGTGATCACTATTTTTTTGTTTCTCTTCAATTCTTGTAGTGCCTTGTATTCACTAATGGATAAGTTGGATTTCGGAGGCTTTGCTTTTGTGAGAACACAGGCTACATCCCATCTGATATTATTGGTGATGTGGTTTGGGAGGTGGCGAATCCCGCGTTCAATTTGGATCATTAATTCCTCGCCCGGTAATTTTTTAGGAGCAATGATGAAGTTGTGACCACATGACAGAGCGTGGAGTGCTTCAGGCTTTAAGGTAGCTGAAGAAAGGCTAACAACAGTGTTGGTTTGTAGTTTAGGTTTGGACGCCGAGTTCTTTATTAATTTATCAAACTTGTTGATATGTCGGCTCCGTACTCGTTCAAATTCTTTTCTAGCTGTCGTACACGAGACGTCATGTAGGACTGAAGGTCACTTCTTGGTCTGTGGAGATTACCAACAGACTAAAACCCTATAACTCTAGATCCCCCCCCGCATATATGGGCTCCCAAAAATACACAAAGAAAATGTGCCATTACGTCCACTAGTGGATGGCATTGATTCCCCCACTTACAAACTAGCCAAGCATTTAGCCAAAGCGCTCTCACACTATACTGGCAATACACTATCACACATAAAAAACTCAGCCCACTTCAAAGCCAGTATAGAAAACCTTACACTCCAACATAATGACATAATGGTCAGGTTTGATGTCTCCTCCCTATTCACGAATGTCCCCCTCAAAGAAACCTTAGATCTAATCCAAGCTAAATTTCCTCCCGATATCTCAGCCCTATTTCAGTTTACAATGAACTCAGGCTATTTCGTTTGGCAGGAAAAATTCTACAAACAGATAGAAGGGACAGCCATGGGTTTACCACATTCCCCACCCTTGGCCAACTTCTTCATGGAGACGTTTGAAGAGAAAGCCTTAAACTCAGACCCACAAAAACCTACCATATGGCTTCGCTACGTTGATGATGTTTTCGCTATTTGGCCACATGGCCCGGATTCACTCCTCTCCTTCCTAACACACTTAAACAACCAACACCCTAGAATCAAATTCACCCTGGAAAAAGAGGAAAACAATAACCTCCCCCTCCTAGACACACTAGTCACCCACCAACCTGATGGAACCTTGGTTTTCTCAGTTTATAGAAAACCCACCCATACAGCCAGATACATTCACCAACAATCCCATCACCCCCCCCTCACAACAATATGGAGCTATTAAGACATTATTCAACAGGGCAAAAATAATCTGTTCTAATGATCAAGCCCTAACCACTGAACTAAATCACATCCGTGACACTATCTCAGCCAATGGCTACCCCCTCCAAAAAATCCAAAAAATACTCAACCCAGTTATCCACAACCCACCACCCCCTCCCCTTCACAAAAAAAATTACTCTAAATCCATCACCATTCCCTACATCTGAGGCACCTCGGAAAAAATCAATAAAATCTTAAAAAAACATGACCTGACCACTTGTTACAGACCACATAGAAAACTGGCATCCCTTATCCGCTCCACCAAAGACCAACCACTTCCCCTAGACCTACCTGGTGTATACCAGGTCCCTTGCAGCTGTAAACTGTCCTACTTTGGCCAAACAGGCAGGACAGCAAATATCAGAATCTCAGAACACAAGGATCACATCCGATTTCACCAGCACAGCCACTCTGGGCTTGCAGACCACACTCTGGATACTCGCCACAGAATAAGATGGAAGAAAGCCACAGTAATACACCGCAGCAAGTTCAAGTATGAAAGACTATTCATGGAATCAGCCTCGGCCCTTAGGAACATGCCAAACCTCAACAAATTTGGATGCATGAGACTGCCCCAAATTTGGGAAACTTTTATCAGAAGAACTTCAGCCCAAAGGCCAAGAACTACCAATATAGCCCGCCAGGGGGCACCATCAGGACTTTAGGAAAACACTAGCTTCAGTCTCATTTGCTGTTATTAGTACTTGTGTGCACGTCTTTTTAGTAAGTTCCCAAGAAGATGGCAACGTGACGTTCGCCGAAATATCGGAAAGTATATATTAAAGTTTACTTAATCTATATTTCTAGTATACGCTGTCAATTCCTTAAATATTAGTTATCATGTTTAACCAGCGTATAAGCCTCTCAACAAGAATAAATATGGAAATAGACAACAGAATCAACAAAGCTGGTATGGTAAGAAGTCAACTGAATAAATTTATATGTTATCAGAGAGAAATTAGTCAAAACACTAAATTGGCTGTATACAAGATAGTGTTTAAACCAGTTTTAACTTATGGATCCGAGACCTGGGTCATAAGTAACACTTGACTAGAGACGACAGATATGAGAGTCCTGAGAAAGATTAGAGGTGACTGCACAGAAAATTAAAAGATATGAAGCAAGAATAAACCAACATGTACAAAATATGCAATTTCAACTGAACAGCGTCACTTCTTTCAGTCTCCCCAGAGAAATACAAATGCAAAAAATCATTCATCAGAAAAAGAAGACACTCAAATTTTGATAGTCAATCTTGGATAATCCTATGGAACATAATAAAGATGCCTCATGGATTAAAGAAATAAAATCAGAAAGGAAACAAAACCAAATGCAAAATGTCATTATCACTAAAGAAATTGTCAGTGCACAAGCTGGAAAATTAAAAAACTCAGGTGCACCTGGCAAGGATGAACTACATAGATTTTGGTTAAAACATTTAACCAGTCTACATGATTGAATAGAAAAACAATTTATTTATTGCAGTCAGGCTCAGAGAAGACTGGATGATATCTGGGCATACTTTTCTCTTCATGAAAGATGGAAAATCGGCACAGCAAATGGACTCTATACTGAACATAATTCGCATTTTCAGTCAGGATGTCAAAATGGAATTTTGGTTTAGATAAATGCGCAATTTTAATCTATTAAACGAGGAAAAATTAATGACACTAGCAATTTTAATTTTGATCAAGAGAAATATATACAAACAAATTCAGCTAATGAACACAATAAATACCAAGGAATGTTAGAAACCAGTGATATTCTCCACTCAAAAGTTAAACAACAGGCAGCAGCAGAATATACCCAAGAGTTAGAAATATTCTGAAAATAAAACACTGAATTAAACACAATTAAAGCAATGAAATCTTGGGCTATACCACTGATCTGATACACAGCTGGCATAATAGATTGGACAAAAGAATACCTGGACAAACTGGACTGCAAAACTAGAAAATTTATGACTATGCATCACGAATTATATCCATGAAGTGATGTTAGCTGGTTGTGCTTACCAAGGAGAATAGGTGGACACAGTCTGTGACAAGTGAGACAGACTGTGGAAAAAGAAGAAATTAGTTTAAAAAGTTACATCACCAATAGCTTTGAGCAAATGCTTCAAATAATTATATGAGAGGGCCTTCTAAAAGCAACAGGAAACAAATCTGATTACAAAAAGGAACAGCAAAATAACCGATATGTGATCTGGAAAAATAAAGCATTGCATGGCCACGCAAATGCATATTATGCGATCAGAAAGTTGAGACTGTAGAACATCTAATCAGTGCTTGCAGCCAGATAGCTGAAAATAATTATAAATACTCCCATGATCAAGTGGCCAAAATAATTCATTGGCATGTATGCAAAAAATATGGTTTTCCTACTTCTGATAACTGATGGCAGCATAAAATAGAGATAGTATTGAAAAACGAAACAGCAAACATTCTTTGGAACTTTAGAATACAAGCTGATCGGCATTTGGAACACAATAAACCTGACATCACAATTATCGAACATTGACAGGTTTGGATTATTGACATTGCTGTATCCATTGATAACAACATTAACAACAAAGAACTGGAAAAAATTACTAAATATTGAGATCTGGCAATCAAAGTTGGCTGGCTTAAACACACCAAAGTTATCCCAATAGTTATCAGTGCACTTGGTGCAATTTCACAAAAGCTATCCAACTATTTACAACAATTAAACATCAATGAAGTGAACACATATCATCTATGGCATTACATGGATCTGTCCATATATTACGACACCACCTGACAGACTATTCTTAGATTCTTGAATAGAATCTGAATTGCTCTGAATCACCATCAAATTGTTGTTTGAATGATACAGTATCTTGTTTTGACTGTGTATTCATTATTATTATTATTAATTAATAATAATAATTAATGAATTATTGTTATCTAAGACTTCCAGGGAGTCGAGGACTCATCGAGGGAGGCTGTAAATTACCCAACCCAGCCATCATACCTACCCTTGAATTCATTCACACTAGATGCACTCACTACCTATAAGGGCAAATTATTCCACTCACTCACTGCTCTCTGGGAGAAACACCTAGCTCTTAACCCTTTCTTGACTGCAAATAAATTTAACTTCCATGGATATACCCACGTTCTCTCCCCACTTTCCATATAACGAAAAATTTCATCAGTTGAAATGCTATAACACCCATTCAAAAGTTTAGAGACCTCTATCATATCACCCCTCTTTCTCCTGTTAACCAGAGTCTGCAATCCACATACTCGCAATCAGTACTCATAATCTAAATCCATAATTCAGATATAAGCTTTGTAACTCATCTTTGCATCTTTTCCACAGCTTCTTTATCCCCTTGGAACCGGGAAGACCAAATCTGTGCACAGTAATCCAAGTGTGGTCTTATCAAAGCCTTATAAAGAGTCAAAATTACTTCCTTATCCTTGCATGTCAAGGTTCGCTTCAACATACCAATTATCCTCTGAGTTGTATTTGCAACTTTTGCTATGTGAACTCTGAACTTTAAATTCTTACCCATCAACACGCCAAAATCCCTTGCCTCTTCAGTTTCTTCTTGTTGAGAGGCTTATACGCTGGTTATACATGATAACTGATAATTAAGGAATGGACAGCGTACACTAGAAATATAAATTAAATAAACTTTAATATATACTTTCCGATATTTCGGCAAACGTCACGTTGCCATCTTCTTGGGAACTTATTACAAAGACAAGTGCACACAAGTACTACATAACAGCAAATGAGAACAGAAGCTAGGAACTTAACGTTTTCCTAAAGTCCTGATGGTGCCCCCTGGCGGGCTATATTGGTAGTCCTTGGCCTTTGGGCTGAAGTTCTTCTGATAAATGTTTCCCAAATTTGGGGCAGTCTCATGCATCCAAATTTGTTGAGGTTTGGCATGTTCCTAAGGGCTGAGGCTGATTCCATGAATAGTCTTTCATATTTGAACTTGCTACGGTGTATTACTGTGGCTTTCTTCCATCTTATTCTGTGGAGAGTATCCAGAGGGTGGTCTGCAAGCCCAGAGTGGCTGTACTTGTGAAATCGGATGTAATCCTTGTTCTGAGATTCTGATATTTGCTGTCCTGCCTGTTTGGCCAAAGTAGGACAGTTTACAGCTGCAAGGGACCTGGTATACACCAGGTAAGTCTAGGGGAAGTGGTTGGTCTTTAGTGGAGCAGATAAAGGATGCCAATTTTCTATGTGGTCTGTAACAGGTGGTCAAGTCATTTTTTTTAAGATTTTGTTGATTTTTTCCGAGGTGCCTCGGATGTAGGGAATGGTGATGGATCTAGAGTAATCGTTTTTTGTGAAGGGGAGGGGGTGGTGGATTGTGGATAACTGGGTTAAGTATTTTTTGGATTCTTTTGGGGGGGGGGGTACCCATTGGCTAAGAAAGTGTCATGAATGTGATTTAGTTCAGTAGTTATGGCTTGCTCATTGGAACAATTATTTTTGCCCTGTTGAATAGTGTCATAATAACTTCATATTGTTGTGAGGGGGCGGTGATGGGATTGTTGGTGAATGTATCTACCTGTATGGGTGGGTTTTCTATAAACTGAGAAAACCAAGGTTCCATCAGGTTGGCAGGTGACTAGTGTGTCTAGGAAGGGGAGGTTATTGTTTGCCTCTTTTTCCAGGGTGAACTTGATTCTAGGGTGTTGGTTGTTTAAGTGTGTTAGGAAGGAGAGGAGTGAATCTGGGCCATGTGGTCAAATGGCGAACACATCATCAACGTAGCGAAGCCATATGGTAGGTTTTTGTGGGGCTGAGTTTAAGGCTTTCTCTTCAAAAGTCTCCATAAAGAAGTTAGCCAAGGGTGGGGAAAGTGGTGAACCCATGGATGTCCCCTCTATTTGTTTGTAGAATTTTTCCTGCCAAACGAAATAGCCTGAGTTCATTGTAAATTGAAATAGGGCTGAAGAGCTGAGATATTGGGAGGAAATTTAGCTTGGATTAGCTCTAAGGTTTCTTTGAGGGGGGGGGACATTCGTGAATAAGGAGGAGATGTCAAAACTGACCATTATGTTGGAGTGCGAGGTTTTTTATGTGTGATGGTGTGTTGCCAGTATAGTGTGAGAGCGCTTTGGCTAAATGCTTGGCTAGTTTATAAGTGGGGGAATCAATGCCATCCACTATGGGACGTAATGGCACATTATCTTTAGGTATTTTTGGGAGCCCATATATGCGGGGGGGGGGGGGGTCTAGAGGTATAGAGTTTCAGTCTGTTGGTAATCTCCACAGGCCAAGTAGTGACCTTCTTAAGGAGCCTATGGAGTTTTCTAATTTGAGAGTTGGTGGGATTATATTCAATAGGGAGGTAAGTGGATCGATCTAATAGTAAGGCCTCGAACTTACCTGTGTAATCGTTAAGATTGAGTACCACAGTGGTGTTCCCCTTATCTGCTTTGGTGATCACTATTTCTTTGTTTCTTTTCAATTCTTGTAATGACTTGTATTCACTAATGGATAAGTTGGATTTCGGAGGCTTTGCTTTTGTGAGAACACAGGCTACATCCAATCTGATATCGTTGGCGATGTGGTTTGGGAGGTGGCGAATCCCGCATTCAATTTGGATCATTAATTCTTCAGCCGGTAATTTCTTAGGAGCAATGGCAAAGTTGTGACCACGTGACAGAGCGTTGAGTGCTTCAGGTTAACTGACGAAAGGTTAACTACAGTGTTGGTTTGTAGTTTAGGTTTGGACGCCGAGTTCTTTATTAATTTTTCAAACTTGTTGACATGTCAGCTCCGTATTCGTTCGAATTCTTTATTAGTCGCCGTACATGAGACGTCATGTAGGACTGACCAAAGCTCGTGATTAAGCGTATGTGAAAGCTCATTTTCTAGCGCTAATATAGCTCTGTTTATGTCGGCTAGGGAACCGCGTGTAGCGGTAATTTGCTCCCGAAGTAAAGCCTGGCTAGCCCAGTTGTAGATATGGAGAGCTTTCTGTGAGGCGAAGTGGTGTTTAAATTTAACACAGTTAGGGATGACTTGATTATCCCGGCAGCGTTTTAGGAATGCTAGACGGTTAAGTTGTCTGGATAACTTTAGCTTCAGTTTGCCGTAGTGGTGGGTCTTGCGTGTGAAGGAATCTCCGTGGATGATCATTATTCTTGTTGAGAGGCTTATATGCTGGTTATACATGATAACCAATAATTAAGGAATTGACAGCGTACACTAGAAATATAAATTAAATAAACTTTAATATATACTTTCCGATATTTCGGCAAACGTCACGTTGCCATCTTCTTGGGAACTTATTACAAAGACAAGTGCACACAAGTACTACATAACAGCAAATGAGAACAGAAGCTAGGAAGTTAACGTTTTCCTAAAGTCCTGATGGTGCCCCCTGGTGGGCTATATTGGTAGTCCTTGACCTTTGGGCTGAAGTTCTTCTGATAAATGTTTCCCAAATTTGGGGCAGTCTCATGCATCCAAATTTGTTGAGGTTTGGCATGTTCCTAAGGGCTGAGGCTGATTCCACGAATAGTCTTTCATATTTGAATTTGCTGCGGTGTATTACTGTGGCTTTCTTCCATCTTATTCTGTAGAGAGTATTCAGAGTATTCGGGAGCAAATTACTGCTACACGCATAAACAGAGCTATATTAGCACTAGAAAATGAGCTTTCACATATGCTTAATCACGAGCTTTGGTCAGTCCTACATGACGTCTCGTGTACGGTGGCTAATAAAGAATTCGAACGAGTACGGAGCCGACATATCAACAAGTTTGATAAATTAATAAAGAACTCTGCGTCCAAACCTAAACTACAAACCAACACTGTAGTTAACCTTTCGTCAGTTAACCTGAAGCCTGAAGCACTCAACACTCTGTCACGTGGTCACAACTTCGCCATTGCTCCTAAGAAATTACCGGTGAGGAATTAATGATCCAAATTGAACGCGGGATTCGCCACCTCCCAAACCACATCACCAATAATATCAGATGGGATGTAGCCTGTGTTCTCACAAAAGCAAAGCCTCCGAAATCCAACTTATCCATTAGTGAATACAAGTCACTACAAGAATTGAAAAGAAACAAAGAAATAGTGATCACCAAAGCGAATAAGGGGAACGCCACTGTGGTACTCAATCTTAATGAGTACACAGGTAAGCTCAAGGCCTTACTATTAGATCGATCCACTTACCTCCATATTGAATATAATCCCACCAACTCTCAAATTAGAAAACTCCATAGGCTCCTTAAGAAGGTCACTTCTGGGCCTGTGGAGATTACCAACAGACTGAAATCCTATAACTCTAGACCCCCCCCCCCCCAGCATATATGGGCTCCCAAAAATACATAAAGATAATGTGCCATTACGTCTCATAGTGGATGGCATTGATTCCTCCACTTACAAACTAGCCAAGCATTTAGCCAAAGCGCTCTCACACTATACTGGCAATACACCATCACACATAAAAAACTCAGCCCACTTCAAAGCCAGTATAGAAAACCTCACACTCCAACATAATGACATAATGGTCAGTTTTGACACCTCCTCCTTATTCACGAATGTCCCCCTCAAAGAAACCTTAGATCTAATCCAAGCTAAATTTCCTCCCGATATCTCAGCCCTTCAGCCCTATTTCAGTTTACAATGAACTCAGGCTATTTCGTTTTTGCAGGAAAAATTCTACAAACAAATAGAGGGGACAGCCGTGGGTTCACCACTTTCCCCACCTTTGACTAACTTCTTTATGGAGACTTTTGAAGAGAAAGCCTTAAACTCAGCCCCACAAAAAACTACCATATGGCTTCGCTATGTTGATGATGTGTTCGCCATTTGGCCACATGGCTCAGATTCACTCCTCTCCTTCCTAACACACTTAAACAACCAGCACCATAGAATCAAGTTCACCCTGGAAAAAGAGGCAAACAATAACCTCCCCTTCCTAGACACACTAGTCACCCGCCAACCTGATGGAACCTTGGTTTTCTCAGTTTATAGAAAACCCACCCATACAGGTAGATACATTCACCAACAATCCCATCACCCCCCCCCCCCCTCACAACAATATGGAGTTATTAAGATACTATTCAACAGGGCAAAAATAATTGTTCTAATGAGCAAGCCGTAACTACTGAACTAAATCACATTCGTGACACTTTCTTAGCCAATGGTTACCCCCCCCCCCCCCAAAAGAATCGAAAAAATACTTAACCCAGTTATTCACAACCCACCACCCCCTCCCCTTCACAAAAAAAGATTACTCTAGATCCATCACCATTCCCTACATCCGAGGCACCTCGGATAAAATCAACAAAATCTTAAAAAAACATGACTTGACCACCTGTTACAGACCACATAGAAAATTGGCATCCCTTATCTGCTCCACTAAAGACCAACCACTTCCCCTAGACCTACCTGGTGTATACCAGGTCCCTTGCAGCTGTAAACTGTCCTACTTTGGCCAAACAGGCAGGACAGCAAATATCAGAATCTCAGAACACAAGGATTACATCCGATTTCACAAGTACAGCCACTCTGGACTTGCAGACCACGCTCTGGATACTCTCCACAGAATAAGATGGAAGAAAGCCACAGTAATATACCGCAGCAAGTTCAAATATGAAAGACTATTCATGGAATCAGCCTCAGCCCTTAGGAACATGCCAAACGTCAACAAATTTGGATGCATGAGACTGCCCCAAATTTGGGAAACATTTATCAGAAGAACTTCAGCCCAAAGGCCAAGTACTACCAATATAGCCCACCAGGGGGCACCATCAGGACTTTAGGAAAACATTAACTTCCTAGCTTCTGTTCATATTTGCTGTTATGTAGTACTTGTGTGCACTTGTCTTTGTAATAAGTTCCCAAGAAGATGGCAACGAGGACGTTTGCCAAAATATCGGAAAGTATATATTAAAGTTTATTTAATTTATATTTCTAGTGTACACTGTCAATTCCTGAATTATTTGTTATCATCTTCAGTTGCTTGTAGCATAACCCTGCTAATATAATATGCTGCTGGAACTCTAATCAGGCCAAAGTGCATAACTCTCCTCTTACTAACGTTAAACTGACAGCCATTTTCGTTTGCCCATTTTACCCAATGTATACCACTTTTTGATATCTGTCTGTCAATCATCCCCTGATCCAAGTCAACAGATTATGTTCCAATCCCACATTCTCCAGTTTACATAAACTATTGTGTGGTATCTTATCAAATGCCTTAGAAAATTCCAACATTATCATAGTGTATCCATTCCCTTTATGCAATTCAGTAGTAACATTGTTATAAAATATGAGCAAATTGCTAAAACACAAACTTCCTTTAGTAAACCCATGCTGTTCCTGGCAGAGTATAGAATGCTTGTCTACCCATTTCTGTATGCAAGTTCTTAGCAACTCTAAAATCTTTACTAGCACACCAGAGATACTAATAGGTTGGTAATTAGACACATCAGTTTTTGCACAAGCATTCTGCAATGGAAATATCATACATTTCTTCCATTCCTGTGGTATCATTCCTGAGCTGAGACTCAAGTTATACAAATGTGCGAAAAGCCTAGCCAATTCAGCTGAACATTCCTTTAACAAACGGGCAGATATTCCATCTGTCCCTATTGACAAATTCTTATCCAGGTTATGCAAGAGCTCTTCAACCTCATTTTCATGAACCTGTAACTCTTCATGCAACGTAGCAGTAGCACCATGCACCTGGTTGATATATCTTAGCTAAGTGAGCACTCATTAACTGAACAATTTCCTTGGCTTCCGACACTCATGCATCATCTGCATTCAATAAAGTTATTCTTCCACATTCATTCTTTCTTTTGCTTGCGACATAACGATAAAATTCTTTTGGATTGCCTTTAGCGTATATGGCCAATTTCTTTTCCTACTCCGTTTTAGCTTTTCTCACAGTACTCGTTACTTTTCTGGCCTGAGCTTTATATATTTCATAACTTCTCTCACTCTTATTCTCATGACATTCTTTCCACATCAACTTCTTGTGGATCTCTAGCTTAATAAGGCTGCATATCCATTTCACTCCCAACCTATTTATTCTCCGATCACTAGGGATACATTCAGATACTGCCTCATTCAAGCACTTTTTCAAAGATTCCCATGCATTGCTGACATTTTTTCCATTCAGTAACTGATACCATGGGACCACAGACAGTATTCTTCTAAGTTGATCATAATTTCCAGCTTTGTAATTCAGCATGTATCCTGATTTAAATGGAGCTTCAATACAAGTAGATACTTCCCAAGAAAGAACAGCATGATCACTGTCACCAATTGGTGATAAAATAGCCATATTCTTGACAGAGATCCCTTCTGATGCTATGAGCAAATCCAACACTCTTTGACCTCGAGTTCCTTCTTTCACATGCTGCTTGAGAAAGTTATCTCGCAACAATTCAATAAATTCCTGTTCTTTCTGATCATGAGATTTCTCTTCTACCCAATCAATGTTTGGAAAATTAAAGTCACCCATAATGATCATTCACTTGGTACCCATAAGGCTAAATTGGCGATGCATTTCTTCGTGCTCTACAACTGAGCTGCCAGGTCAGTAGCAAAACCCCACCGTATATTTCATTCTGTTAACCTCCACTTCACACCAAATAGGCTCAAACTCATCGCTACATGGAACATTGCTACCATCATTGTTTTCTTGTATTTCTACCCCTAACGGGACTTAAGTCATCTGATATCATTAGTAGCACTCCTCCTCTTCCTCCTCTCCCATCTCTTCTGTAATTCCTAAAAATAGTATACCTGTTACACTCGATCCCAGTTACCATATCTGATTCTTATAGCCAGGTTTCACTAATGCAAACAATCTTAGGCCACATCGTATTCAATAAAGCAACAAACTATACCCATTTGTTTCTAATGCTCCTAGCATTTGTGTATGGACATAATAAATTACGACCTAGCCTATTCTTATAATTAGATATGCAATGTATTTGGTCTTGTTCTAGAATTTTCTCTTTTCTCTCCCCAGACGTACTTAAAAGGTCTGAACCCAAAATATATTTTTCCACTCCTTCACCACATACATAACCTTGTTCAAAGGCATTCTTATCTTTTTCACGTTTGTATACCATAGTTGAACTTTCACACACATTTTCCGCATTCCTCTCTTGATGATCTAGTTTCCCCGACTCTCTGCATTAAGTCTCATACCAAGAAGTAATTTTTCCAGGCTTCTGATGCCAAATGAATTCAAGTGCAGGCCATCATTCTTATATAAATCTTTTCTGCCATCAAACACATCCCACACATCTAAAAACTAACATCCATGTATTCTACATAGCCCGCGCGCGAAATCATTTGCTGTCATCGTCCTCCTTCTTAACTCAGTACTATCATATCTAGGTAGTAATCCTACAATTTTTACTCTTTCACATTTCCTTCTCGCCTCTTCAAACAGACCTTTCATATCTTCTCTCATACTATGTTTGTCACCACTTAAATTATTTGTACCTACCTGCACTGCCATTTCTTTTACATTTCGTTTTTGGTTTTCAATTACGCTTGTCATATTTTTAATTTTTGCTCCCGGGAAACTAGAAGTGGTGACTCCCTCGGCAAGAGCAAATTTTAAAATTGAGTCACCATACCATATTACCTCTTTTTTCTTAGATATTAATGGACTTACCTTGTTGTTATTAATATTATGATTACCAAGTTCAGTATTTTCCTGCCTGTTTTTGTTCTCATCCTTTTTCTTATCCTGTCGAAGTTTAAACAACCGGTTTTCCACCTTTTCCAATTCACTGGTCGATTTCCTAATAATTTCTTTTATCCGAGCTATTTCTAATGTAAGCGTATCCTGGGATAAATTATTATCATCACTGCAGCAGTGTTTTTGTTCAGGACAAATGCTCTACTCAGTAGCAACTTTAGCTTTAGTCACTGCCTTGTTATGACGAGTTTTTGGCACCATTTTCAAGAATAGTAAAAACTAATAATTTCTCTGAAATTATTTTATAAAACACTTTAGCACAATAACTAAACTAATAAAACTACAATAATATACTAAAAATACACAATTAAATCTAAGAAAACACTTAATAAATCAAAAATCACAAATCTTTCAGAAGCTCTCTGACAGTACGTCTTTTCACCTGCTAGCCTTGACACCAGATCCAATAAAATAAAAACCACACATTTTATGTGAATAAAATAATGTTTCAACTAATCTTTCTTGGAACATTTTTCTCTGTAATTCCAATATTCAGATTTCCTATAGAATAGATTATCCTGTATTATCTGGGAAGATTGAGAGAACTATTCCAATCAACTGATATTCTGCCTTATGTCTATTTCCTGAATTATGTATTATAGCAAATGTAAAACTTTTATTACATAAAATATACATTATGAAATAAGTATTTCATGATTTCGACATGTTCAGTTTGAATATCATCTACTGTGGCTATATTTCAAGTCTATGATATTTTTCTACCTCACTGAAATGTACTCTTGTTTATTCTAGATATTTACTACCAATGTTAGCTAATTCATTACGTTTTTTTTTTTTACGGTAATTACTCTACACATTCAAAATATTCTGTTCTTCATTTACACTTTTTCATCTTATTAATTATACAGTATCTCCATGGAGTCTGGAGACTCATCATGGAAAACCCAAACCATTATACACACAAACCTATCACACCAATCAAACTCATTCACAGGCAAATCCATTGCACTCATTCACCACTCTCCATGCAAAAAATCTAATCTGCACATCGTTACTAACTTACACTACCTCTACAGATGACTCCCATTCTCTGACTATTTACCATATATTGAAAAATGTCCATTGCATATTTTATAAAACCTTTTTAATACCTTATAAGTTTCTCTCATGTGCCCTCTTATCCACCTGTCAACTAAACTTTGCAACCCACACCTTCAGCCTATCCTCATAGAGAGAATTCCACAGATCTCTCACCAGCTTAGTCACTGATCTCTGAATCCTCTCTATCACCTCTTGATCCCTAAAAACTCAGGTGACCAAATATGTGCACAGTAGTCAACATGAAGCCAAATCATAGCCTTATAAAGAGGGATAATAGCTTCCCTGGCTTTACTTGTTAGCATGTTTTTAAAAATCCAAGTAATCATTTGAGCTATTTTACCAACTTTTGCAATATGTCCTCTGAACTTCAACTCTCTGTCCACCATTATCCCCAAGTCCCTAGCCTCATCAATTTCCTGCTATCCAGTACATCAATATGATCCACCATATGCAACTGTTTCAACCCAAAGTGCATAACCTTACATTTTGCAACTAAATTGACAATCATTATCCTTTGCCCACAATGCCAATTTACTGAAATCATCCTGCAGGATATTAACATCACCTTCATCAAAAACTGCTATCCTCAGTTGTGCATCATCAGCAAACAACTGAATTCCCCACCCTTAAATTTTTCCCTATATCATTGATATATCTGGTCTAGCCATAAATACTGTTACAACTTGAACAGCACATAAACCTTTAATCTATCAGTAAATCATTTACAGCTTTCAGCACATACAAACTACAAGTATAAGGTGCATATAGCAGCACTCAATGTTCAAAATGTTCCCCTTTTGCCTTCATGGCCACCCCAAGTCAGTGAGGCCTAATATCGATGGTGGAATGCACAACATCCAACAGAAATGCTGCCACTTCTTGCAGGCTACTCTCTCAAGCTCTGACCACAATTTGAAGTCCAATGAACAGTGCTCCAATTCAGAACTTCCAGATGGCCAATCAGATGGTAAAATGTTGTTCATATTCACCTCCAACCACTGTAGCATGGTCCTCGCCAAAGGACAAGTCCTAATGAATGGTCCACTACCTACCATGAAACCAAGCGTTGTTCAGAGGTCATACTACAGGTTCCAGCATGGTGTCTTGATATCCTTTGGCAGAGGTTTTGAATCCTTTCTCACAGAAAGATGGCGATACCCACTAATACATCTCCCCCCCCCCACACACACACCAAACCATCACTGATGTGAGGTGATGACTTCTCTGAATCCTGGATGTTATGGCACATGCTGTGTGACCATCCAGGTCATATACCACATCATCTTGGCAGTTAAAGACTGTTCAATGGTAAAAACCTTCTCATCTGTGAAGAGGATATCTCTGTGTTGTTATTTGCATACTGCTATATGGTCGACCTGTTCTTTGCCAGTCAGATCTGTCTTCTGTATCGTTATAACAGTTAATAGTCCAATATACAAATATCCTATTGATTTGGAGTGTTTTTAGCATGTTGAAAATAACAGGTGGCTGCATTCCATGTGAAGTGCTATTACAGCTACATGTTCTCATAATCTTCCACTGAATGCTAACCCATACAGCTAGACCTCTCTCTCTAGCGATAACACATGAATATTGGCTGCACACAGTACCAATAACAGAACTGGGTTCACACAATTCTGTGGGCAGTGCAGGGATGTGCAGAAGTTGTAACAGTATTTATGGCAAGCCTGTGTACAAATTAAAGAGCAATGACTCTAGTACCTCACCTCACTCTCCCCACCTCCTATCCATGCTCCTGGCTTCGTATTGATTCTCCTTTACACAAACCTTTGTAATAATTTTTTCATGTGGTGTTCTGTCAAATGCCTTTGCAAAGTTCAGCAGTATCGTGGTATCACTCCTGATATATTAATTTCGGTAGTTTGCTACATCTATTTGTGAGACACCTTTATGCAATAGAACTATCTTGCCATCTTTTTTACTCCTCTGGAACTGTGTCAGTATTGAGTCTTAAATTGAATAACTTCATTACAGACAACACCAATTTTCTTGCACATTCACATAGCACATGGGTTGACATGCCATCCAGTCCTACTGCTGTATTCACATTGATATTTTTCAATATGCAGAACACCTCCTGTTAATCTACTTCAATTACACCTCTGTCACATCAGCAACTACAAAATCTCCATCTAGATGATACACTTTTACAAAATGATCACTCAGCAACTCAACTATTTCTTTGCCTCTCTCTCGCCTTCCTATCTTGGTTGTCACTTCCTATATTGTTTAAAGTCATCCTATCATGGTCATTTTTCCTCTTACTTGCTACATAACAAAAAAATTCTTTTGGATTTACTTCAGCGTACTTAGCTAATTTTCTTTCATAATCTGATTTGGCCTTTCTTACCATACTAGTTACTCTTCTCGCATGCACTTTGTATTGCTCATGAGTATGCTGATTACTTTTTTCTTTATATTCCCTCCACAGTGTTTTTTTATTTTTTTGCAGCTCTTGCTTTCTATCTCTACTCATCCACTTAATCTCCACTTGGTTTACCTTCCTGATCTTGGGTATGCAGTCTGATAATGCTTCTCTCAATCAATCTCTGACCACTTCCCATGCACTACTGACATTCTTTCTTGTAGCTTCTCAAGCCATGGCACTGCTCCAAGATACCTCCTATGTCTGTCATAATCACCAGCTTTGTAGTTCAACAAACTGTTTCTTGACAGAGAATTTCACATGTTTTGCAACTTCCCAGAACAAGACTGCATGGTCACTCTCCCTAATTGGAGGAAGAGTGGCTACCTTGATTATGGATATATCTTCTGATGCTATTAGCATATCCAACATTTCAAACCCCTGGTCTTATAACATGTTTGTTTCAAAAATTCCTTTAGAAACTGTATAAAATCCACTTACATCTTGCCATGCCCCCTTTCCTTCTGCATCACCGTAGTTGAAGCCTCATATAATAATCACTCAGTTTGCACTTGTGCTAATCTGCAGAGGCAACATCTTGTGAGTCCCCTGGTCTATAGCAGTAACCAACAATGGAACAATATATTTTGTCATATTAGCCTCTATCTCACCCCAGACAGCCTCAAATGAACCATCTCCCCCAGACTTAAAATCCTCTTGAACTTCTAATTTAGTTGGTTGTAGTTCTTCAGTTATCATCAGCAATACCTCAACTCCTGTCCTATTCCCCTGTATCTTCCTTGAAAAGCGATAGGTCGCTTGGTGTCGCACTGATTAGATCATCGGCTTGTCGAGAGCTCCTGAAAAGATTAGTATTATTTTGTGTTAACATTAGATATTTTACTAGAATTTTAAGTAGTATTGTTTGCTTTTTGTTTCTTGGTGTGTCTGTGCAATTTTTGCGTGTTTTCTGTTATTTTAATTATTATTTTTAAGAAAAGATAGCGTACACATGGCACCGATAAAGAAAAAAATGGCGACCAGGTCGCCATGTTTGTTTAAGAGTTTTGATGTAAACGAATTTATGCAATGTGCTGTCTGTGAGATGTATGCTTTGCGAAGAGCAGTGGGAGTCTGGTTAGAAAGTGATAGTGGAATTAATATGTGTAGAAAGTGTAAAGAGAATGAGGACTTCAAGCGTGTTTCGTGTGTCGAGACTGATATCGTTAACGATAGTCAGAATGTAGAAAATGGCAGTGTGCTAGAGAATTGCGTGGTAGTGCCAGATAGGTGTGAGAGCGTCGCTGAAAGTGTAAATGAAGGTAGAAACACAGAAAGAATGGATGATTTGATTGATAATGAAAATGGTGAGATAAATGCGAGTAGCAAAATTGCCCGTTTGAATGGCGCGATACACAGAGCCAAAAGACAACTGGAGCTTATGGAAAAATGTGTGTTGAACGTACCGACAAATAACCGGCGGAAGTCTGTGACGGCAAATAATAGAATGTTCATAAACGTCAATAAAATGAAGGAGCAATTGCTGTATGGGGATTCGCTATTAAGAGGCGTAATAATTGAGAGTTTAACGAAGTCGTACCAGCCGGGTGCGAACATAAAGGATGTCAGCGAATCTATTCGACTGCAAAAACAGAGGGTGAAAGAGATGATAATCGTGGCAGGAACGAATGATTTGAAAGAGGACAAAATGGAAATGATAGAGGATGTGAGGGAGTTATTTGAGGTAGCAAAAGAGAAGAGTGAGAGAGTTAGGATGGTGAGTATCTTACCACGGTATGACAGCGAAGTGTTTAGAAGGAGGGCCATAATTGCCAATGACTTTATGCGTGGGTTATTCATGGAGAGTGGTGTGGAATTTGTGGATGTCTGGAATGAGTTCGATGGGCAAAAGGACTTATATAAGATGGATGGGTTACATTTGAATGGAGTTGGTGTACGGAGACTTGAAAGAGTGTTGATGAATGATGTGGAAGTGGATGTACAGACTCAGGGAAACTAGATTTATTAAGAGGGGGGAGTAGATATGAAGACTTTAGGGGGGGCAGTTAAGTGTATGAATGAGTATATTATGCCCGGGCGAGTACGACGGACAACAAATCAGAATGGGATAGTTAGTATAAGGCATCAAAGTAGGGATGGGACAAATGGGCTTCTGCGATTCATGTACACTAATGCCAGGAATATTAGGAACAAGAAGGAAGAGTTTTTGGCCATGGTTGGCACTTCCAGGCCACAGGTTGTTGGTATTATAGAAACATGGCTGACAGAAGATGATAAAGCTAGTGGGATTGAATGCGATGGGTATAGCGTGTTCAGGAGTGACAGGGTGAATAAAAAGGGGGGAGGAGTGTTATTGATGATAGCTGATGACCTTCAGCCAAGGAGTATAGAAGTTGAACTGCAGGATGGGGAAAAAAGCACATTTGAGGCTGTTTGGTGTGAGATAGAATCTAGCAGAATAAAATATACAATTGGGTGCTGCTATAGACCGGGTGATGGAGTGGATGGTGGGGATAGTATGCATAAGCAAATAGAAGAAATGAGTGGAAGGAGGGTAATTATTATGGGTGATTTCAATTATGGTAACATTGACTGGAAAGAGGAGAGGGCACATGGGAGGAAGGAATTGGATTTTATGCAGTTATTAAGGGACAACTATCTACGGCAACATGTATTGGAAAATACCAGGGGGCAGAGAGTGCTGGACCTAGTAATTGCAACTGAGAATGTAGCTGCAACGAACATGACCATGTTGCCACCAATTGGTGAGAGTGACCATAAGGTCATGACTTGGGAGGTGGCTAAAGGAGTCGAATTTACAATTAAGACAGGGTACATGTGGAATTACCAGGCTGGTAAGTATGACAAGCTTAGGTGTGTGCTTGGCTCAATGCCATGGCATGTAAAACTGCAAGGGCTGGATGTTGATAGTGCATGGGAGGTGGCTAACAACTGTTTGCAGGAGGCAATGGTTGACTGTATACCAAGAGTCCAAATAATAAATCAAGTAGGGGTTATGGATGAATAACACTATTAAGCTTGAGCTGCAAAAAAAGAAACAATTGTGGAGGGAATTTAAGGAGAAGGGTGACCATCAGGTGCATGAACAGTATAAAGCTCAGGCCAGGATGGTAACAAGGGTGGTAAGAAAAGCAAAACCAGATTACGAAAGGAAATTGGCCATGCAGGCTAAAGAGAATCCCAAACAGTTTTTTCAATATGTTGCAAGTAAAAGGAAAAATGCTCATGGTAGAATGATCTTAAAAAATGCTGAGGGTAGGGAGGTAACCGAATCAGTTGATATAGTGGAATTACTGAGCGAGCACTTTGCAAGAGTATATCATCCAGGTGGTGACTTTGCAGAAATGGAAGAACCAACAGCTTATACTGGAATTGTGATGAATGAGGTAGAGGTAACTAGTCTATTACAGAACCTCAATGTCAATACATCTGTGGGATTGGATGGTATACCAGCTCGTGTTGTACGTGAAGCGGCCAAAGAATTGTCAGTGCCCTTGACCATTTTGTTTAATTTGAGCCTCAGGACTCGGTCAGTCCCAAGGGGGTGGAAAGAGGGGGAAAATAGTTCCACTGCACAAAGGTGGTTCCAAGGCTGCTGTTGAAAATTACCGGCCAATCAGCATAACAGGAATCATTATCAAGGTCTTAGAGAAAATATCAAGAGGAAAATACAAGATTGGATAGAAGAAAATGGGATACTGTATCGGGGATAGCATGGTTTTGTGAAGGGTAGGTCATGCCTCAGTAACTTGCTCACGTATTATAACACAGTGACGGCTGAACTGGATAAGGGTAATGGGTTTACAGTGATTCTACTGGACCTTGCTAAGGCCTTTGACAGGATACCACATGGAATTCTAATCAGTAAATTGCAGCATATGGGAATGGACATAGGGTTGGTGAGATGGATAGGAGGGTGGTTGATGGAGAGATATCAGAGAGTTTACTCAGGAGTAGAGTCCACAAGACGGCCTGTGACTAGTGGTGTGCCACAAGGATCTGTTCTTGGACCACTGCTGTTTAATTTGTTCATAAATGATATAGGAAAGGATCCGAGAGGAACAGTTCATTTGTTTGCGGATGATGCGAAGTTGGGTAGGGCAATAGTGAATGCAGATGACGTCAAAATTTTGCAGGATGATTTGGATAGATTGGAGGTCTGGGCTAGGGAGAATGGATGTCAATTTAATGTGGCAAAATGTAAGGTTATGCATTTTGGGGTGAAAAGATTGGCGGCAGTTTACTGCATTGGTGGAACCGTGCTCCAGGAAATTGATGAGGAACGAGATTTAGGAGTGTTGGTGGATAAGGAATTGAAATTTAGGGGACACATTGCAAAAGTGGCCAAATCAGCTCATCAAATCACTTGGTTGCTGAAGAATACGTTGACAAGCAGAGACAAGCAGGTTATTGTTCCTCTGTATCGAGCCTTGATAAGACCCCATCTCGACTACTGTGCTCAGATTTGGTCACCTAAGTTTCTTCTTGATGGGGAGGAGGTGGAGAGGATCCAGAGGCGAGTGACCAAGATGATAGCAGGTCTGTGGAATGAACCGTATGAGAACAGGTTGAGGATTTGTGGGTTGCAAAAATTGGTTGATAGGCGGAGGAGGGGAGATATGATTGAGACATTCAAATTACTGAAGGGTTTCTATAAAATTAATTCAGAAGATATTTTTGAGAACAGGGCTGGTTGTGGGAGGACTAGGGGACATCCATGAAGAAACTGGACAAAAGTGTGGTTAGTAAAGGTGTTAGAGCTGGGTTCTTTACTTTTAGAGTAGTGAATGAGTGGAATGTGCTCCCTGAGTCTGTGGTGGATGCTGTGACAGTGAATGAGTTTAAAGCGAGGTATGATAGATACTGTATGAATGTCGAATAGTTGTGATTAATATGATTTGGGGCCTCCCTCGATGAGTCTAATGACTCCCTGGAGTTGCCCGTAATAATAGTAATAATAATAAAAATACCCTTTACATTCTATCTTTGTAACTACATCCTTTTCTGTCAAGCTGACCAATGTAAAAACTCCTCTCTCTTATTCATGATATTTCTGGCATTCATGTACTTGCACTTTGACATCCCATTGTACTCACAATTACCCCTGTGCAATGTCATTAACCAATCCATTTAAATTGGAAACCTGTAAAATTGCATTCAGTACTGTATAATTTCTGTACACAAGCTCATTTATTCCAGGGGTGGCCACATACTTGCTTGATTGTTCCTAATATCTCTAGTTTCCCTGGTTTTGCACTTCCAAACTCTCTAAGCAACACTTTCTCCAAACATCTAACTCCAAAAACATTTAAATGCAGTCTGTCAGGCATATATAAGTTCTTTCGTCCATCAAATTTACTCTGAACAGCTATAAACTGTACACCAAAATATCTTCATAATATTTACTATCTATATTCTTTCCAAAATCTTTCTATGACTTTTATAAGTTCAAAGACATCCAAAGTAATAGCGCAGCTCTACTCCATGATCAACAGAAAAAGTAAATTCGATACTCAGAACAAACTACTCATATACAAGATGGTAATTCGCCCAATCATAACTTACACATCTCCTGCATGGAGTCATACTTCGAAAACAAATATTCAAAAGCTGCAAAGAATGCAAAACAAATGTCTGAGAATGAGTTTGTATGCTCCGTAGTTTATCAGAAACTCCCAAATTCATAGAGACGTCAACATTCCCTACATCACATCTCTCCTTCATGACCTAGCTGAAAAGTTCTTCATCAAGACAATTAATCATCCAAACCCACTGATCAAGCAAGCTTCAGACTATAATGAAGCAGATTTCTACAAATACAAGAGATCCAAATCAATTTTATGCTCAGCTGAACACAGTTAATCTCACTGCCCTTTCAGGGCGGGCTTAAAGCTCAATAATTCTCCACCCAAAGAACTTTCCTTTTCAGATGGAGGGGAATATGAAAAGCATTTATGCTTCACCCATCAAAACAGTATCGTTCTGCGTTCTATGACTTTTGTTTAGCTTCTTATATAAAAAAAAGTTTATATTTTTCTCTACGTACTCTAAAAACAGCATTTCTCAACCTTTCTAAGCCCAAGGACCAGTAAAATGCCTAAAACAATTCTATGGACCAATAAGTTATGTAATTTTTTTAAATGTATGTGGGGATTACCAACATTTACATATACATTTACAACATATACATATAACATTTACATATACATAAATATTTACAAATACATATGGAAACAATTAAGTTGGAAGAAAACGATTAAAAGTGTATCATCACTGAACAAAGTTTTAATTTTTATTAAACAAATAAAATTTTCAGTTTCCAATTTGCTGTGGGCAAATGAATGGATATATCAGCACCGTCCTGCTGACAACTCCATTCATCTGCTCATAGCAACTTTTATATTTTATATGTTATCGCCATTCATCTGCCCACACTCAGCTCGCCCCACAACAACAATTTTAGCGCTGTTGGTACTATAGGCAAATGAATGGGGAATGTCAGCGCCATCCCACTAAAACCTTTGTTCATATGCCCACAACAACGTTTATCTTTAATCCCATCCATCCACCCAGAGCAACTTTTATATTTTATATGTCATCCACATTCATCTGCCCATACTCATGAAGCTAACCCCCAAAACAACTTTTATCTTCACTTACTCTCTCATTCGACCTGCGACACGTAAATTGTTCCGTTCACTAAGTGCATTGTGAGACGAGAGAAAAATGTTGTTCTTACCTTACTCTATTCATCATAATACTGAATAAAACTTGACATCCATGGATGACATCCTTTGTCCTGTCCAAACCATCCCCTGCATATACCCCAAATTTTCACTCAGAACATCCCAACGCCATTAATGCCCCCCCCCCCCCCCCAACCATCCACACACAGTTCTGGCCGATACGAATTGCCTTATTTCCCTGAGGAGTTTTCCATGACCAGCAAAAAAATTTAAGACATTCTGTTATGTGAGGTCCTTCCCGATATCTGTAAACAGTCTAACCCACGACGTCAGTCACAAAGTTCCCATCCACGTGGTCGGGTGCATTTTTCTGCCAGCGACTGTATGTGATTTGTACTAATCGTGTTATGATGGTGGTTTTAATTATATCCGTCCTGTTTTATCCAGAGGCACAACAGTAGTCATCGTAAATCTTGTAGATTCATTAATCATGTAGTGGTTTTATTTATATCTATCCTGTGCACTGCTTGTATTCGTTACATTGTAATGTGTGTTTCTATACAATCCATGACCTTACAAATGTTGTTTGCATGCGATGGATTTGGTGTGCTCGACCGCATTATTCCTGCCAGTGACTGTATGCGATTTGTACTAATCGTGTTATGATGGTGGTTTTAATTATATCCGTCCTGTTTTATCCAGAGGCACAACAGTAGTCATCGTAAATCTGGTAGATTCATTAATCATGTAGTGGTTATATTTATATCCATCCTGTGTGCTGCTTGTATTCGTTACATTGTAATGTGTGTTTCTATACAATCCATGACCTTACAAATGTTGTTTACATGCGATGGATTTGGTGTGCTCGACCGCATTATTCCTGCCAGCGACTGTATGCGACTTGTACTAATCGTGTTATGATGGTGGTGTGCTCGACTGCATTATTCCTACAAGCAACCATACAAGATATGGAACTTCACTAAACAGGACGACGTTGGCAGCTATCCTCCTCGCAAGCAGGGCTGAGCCTCACCGTGACATCACTTTGCATAACTTTTGTTTCATCCCAGATTTTGTCCAATTTTGGAAATGGATTAATTCGAAAACCAGTAAAGAGAATAATCGGAAACTGTAGTCCAAATAAATAATATGATATAATTATGTTACTACTTACTTTTAATGAGATGGTTCAGCTTCTCGGCCCTTGCAAATTTGCTGGATATCTGGTTCAATATTGGTCAACTTCAGTCGAAGATCAGCACACACACTAAACGATTTCTGTATTTTGTTTTTATTTGAAGGAGCAATGAAAATCCTTTCTCACAAAGACAGTTTGTAGAAAACTGTATGACAATTTTCAGTGCTTTTTCAGATAATTCAGGAAATTCACTTCTCACTGAAGGCGAGATCCAGAATTGAGTTAAACCAAGATTACTGAATTGCATTTTAAGTCCACTGTCACTTGAAAGCTGAATTAACTGTTTTTTTTTGATAACAAAAGGTCATTATAGTGACTATAAGCCTGAAATAGATCTCGAACCCACAGAAATTTCTTATAAAAGTTATTCGGAAAATATGTTTCAAAATTCTGTTTCAGAGTTTTGAGGTGGTCACAAACCCTTTCCACAAACTCAGAATCAACAAAAAAGATCATTTTCCACTAAAAAGGATTCCAATGTTGGAAAATGTGCAAATTATTTGTCTTTTACATAACTAATGCACAACACCAGTTTTTTTTTTTTTCTCAAATGACTTTATTTTGTCATAGGCATCAAGAACAGTTAAAGAATTTCCCTGAAAGGAGAGATTTAGTTCATTTAATTTCGAAAGAATGTATGAAGATAGGATAGTATTGATAACCGTGCTTCATCCACAAGGAGCGATGCAAAATTAGAATTACGTTCATTTACAAACAATAAAACTTCATGCCTTTATTGAAATAAGCTTGTTAGTACTTTGCCCCTGGAAATCCAGCAAATTTCAGAATGAAGCAAAAGTTGTATATATTCTCTGTCAATTTCATCACAAAATACTGAAAATAACCTATTATTTAGCAGTCAAGCTGTAATAAAATTAACTAGCTTTACGTTGTATAGCACAGTTTTAAATTCTGGTGGTATTCCTCTGGAGGCCAACCTTTCCCTATGTATGAAACAATATAACCAATTCATATCCAGAGCCACTTCCTGGACCATAGAAACAATCCCCAACCATGCCTGCCTGTAAGGGCACGAGCTCAATCCGAACAGAAGCTCAGGTATTTTTCCAACTGGATCCATTTGTGTATTATGTAATTATTGAGAGTGTGAAATATTTCTTCTCCAGTTGTTCAGGATGACAAAGTTCTACAAAACAGAATACTGTCATGAATGTTGTTATCGTGTACATATCCTACGTAGCATATTAACTGCGCATCATCTGTAATAACATCAGTAATCTCGTCTATTTGTAACGCATAATAAGGGCTCTTCTTAACTCTTTCAATTAACTGAGATTCTACGTCACCTGCCATATCATTAATTCTGCGACCTACAGTGTCATTGAAAGAGGAGTCAAATCAACATCTTTTAGTAACTTGTTGCCAAACATAGTTTTCACCAATCTTTTATAGATGGAAGTAGTAAATTTTTGTATATATTTACAAAAATTTACTACTTCCAAAACCCCGATAGAATGAGGTTTTCGCTATGCGCAAACTTAAAAGATAGATGCGTCCAGTGCCTTGCTATTAATCGAACCCATGGGCGAAATTACATCTTTCCCATGATTTAATATCACTAAGCATCACTGAAATTGGCTTTTTTTTCATTTTTTTTTTTCAAATTGCTTATTTTTCACATCACAATGTTTAGTTTCTAAATGTCGGAATTTCACAGGTTTCATGCACTCGTTCAACAACACTTCATAACACAAAACACATTCAGGTTTCTGTTCACTTTCATCTTTACACCAAGTAAACCCGAATTCCAAATATGAACTGTTATATTTTCTACTGTATTTTCTCTTTGAACTGCTTGTTTGTTCTACTTTAACAGCATCAGATTTACTCACCGTTACAACACGTGTATCACAATTAGGTTTAGCACAACCTGTTTCATTTGCTCTTCTTTTCAAAGTCCTAGTTTTAAGCCACTTTTCAATTATTAAAAAACATTTCCAAAAAATATATAAATACTGGGGGTTAACTGACGACACACTTTGACCAAGTATCCTTTAGCACTTCTGAAGATATACTGAGCCTTGGTTGAAGGAGGAAAACCTTCAGTAATAAAAAATAATAAACAACAAGCAATTGGTTGAAATGTGAATAAAACATGTTCACTTCAAATCTGACAAAAGAGCAAGGGAAGGCAGAAGCAATAAAATATATTGTTGTTCACTTCGTCCCTCTTATAATTCATCATTCTGGCACTACAATAATTTGTAGTGCCAGAATGACGAGTAATAAAAGAGGGGTGAGGTGAACAACAATATAGTTTTATTGCTTCTGCCTTTGAACATTCTGACGATATATTTTTTTTTAAGTCTCCATTTGATTTCAATAATTTTTACTTACTTTTTCAATTTTAATTTGTTTTGATAATTAAAAAACATATATTTATTTAATTAATTTAAGTCTGGCTGCGAACCACCTGTCCCATCATCGCAGACCACAGGTTGAGAAACACTGCTTTAAAAATGTAGAATGACTTACTAGCTGGGAACTTTTTGTATGATTTCTTCTTTTCTTCGTGGACTGTGTTTTAACTTTTTATGTTCACTGTGGAATTCTGTTATTTATCTTTCTCCAGATGACTTCATTACATGCTGTCCAATCCTAGTCAATCTGTCTTCAGATTTTGCAGCACACTCTCCATGGTTCAGAGAGATGTTGCTGTTCAGCTGTGATTTTTACATCACTTCAGTAGAAGTTTTTCTTTCTGATGGGATATCCTTATCCCATTCTTATCCTACTCAACTCTAGGTGGTGGTGGTCACTAGTCATTTTCTCTTTCAATTTAAAAACTGATCTATAGCAACACACATGCTATTCCAGAGTTAATCTAATGCAAAGATCAAAATGTCTTCATTATCTCATTCTACTGTTTCCTAAAAGAAAGTTCCAGAGTAGCAATACAAAAGCTATATCACAATTACAAGGATGGTCTGTAAAGTTCTCGGCCTAACAATAAAAAAACGAATTTATAATTTCAAAATTATTTTTATTTTTTAACATAATCTCCCTTAAGACAAATACATTTATTCCAGTAATGATCTCATCCCTGTAGTGGTTGTCAGTAAGATCTGCAAAATACCCCTCTACAGCTGCAATCACCTCTTCATTCAAAGAAAAATGCTGACCAGCAAGGAAGAGTTTTAGTTTTGGGAAGAGATAAAAGTCAGAGGGAGCCAAATCTGGAGAATAGGGTGGATGTTCCAACAATTCATAGTGCAGATCCCATAATTTTCCCATTGCCAAAACACTTTTTGTGGGCAGGTGCATTGTCCTGATGAAAAATGATTTTTTTCTTCTGCAAACTGGGTCTTTTCTCATATAGTCTGGTTAAAAGATCAGATTCTTGTTGAGAGGCTTATACGCTGGTTAGACATAATAACTAATATTTAAGGAATTGACAGCGTATACTGGAAATATAGATTAAATAAACTTTAATATACACTTTCCGATATTTCGGCGAACGTTACGTTGCCATCTTCTTGGGAACTTACTAAAAGGACACGTGCACACAAGTACTAATACAACAAATGAGACCGAGGCTAGGACGCTAGCGTTTTCCTAAAGTCCTGATGGTGCCCCCTGGCGGGCTATATTGGTAGTTCTTGGCCTTTGGGCTGAAGTTCTTTTGATAAAAGTTTCCCAAATTTGGGGCAGTTTCATGCATCCAAATTTGTTGAGGTTTGGCATGTTCCTAAGGGCCGAGGCTGATTCCATGAATAGTCTTTCATACTTGAACTTGCTGCGGTGTATTACTGTGGCTTTCTTCCATCTTATTCTGTGGCGAGTATCCAGAGCGTGGTCTGCAAGCCCAGAGTGGCTGTACTGGTGGAATCGGATGTAATCCTTGTGTTCTGAGATTCTGATATTTGCTGTCCTGCCTGTTTGGCCAAAGTAGGACAGTTTACAGCTGCAAGGGACCTGGTATACACCAGGTAGGTCTAGGGGAAGTGGTTGGTCTTTGGTAGAAGCAGATAAGGGATGCCAGTTTTCTATGTGGTCTGTAACAAGTGGTCAAGTCATGTTTTTTTAAGATTTTATTGATTTTTTCTGAGGTGCCTCTGATGTAGGGAATAGTGATGGATTTAAAGTAATCTTTTTTGTGAGGGGGGAGGGGGTGGTGGGTTGTGGATGACTGGGTTAAGTATTTTTTGGATTTTTTGGAGGGGGTAGCCGTTGGCTGAGAAAGTGTCACGGATGTGATTTAGTTCAGAGGTTAGGGCTTGATCATTAGAACAGATTATTTTTGCCCTGTTGAATAATGTTTTAATAACTCCATATTGTTGTGAGGGGGGGGTGGTGGGATTGTTGGTGGATGTATCTGCCAGTATGGGTGGGTTTTCTATAAACTGAGAAAACCAAGGTTCCATCAGGTTGGCAGGTGACTAGTGTGTCTAGGAAGGGGAGGTTATTGTTTTCCTCTTTTTCCAGGGTGAATTTGATTCTAGGGTGTTGGTTGTTCAAGTGTGTTAGGAAGGAGAGGAGTGAATCCGGGCCATGTGGCCAAATAGCAAAAACATCATCAACATAGCGAAGCCATATTGGTAGGTTTTTGTGGGGCCTGAGTTTAAGGCTCTCTCTTCAAATATCTCCATGAAAAAGTTGGCCAAGGGTGGGGAAAGTGGTGAACCCATGGCTGTCCCCTCTATCTGTTTGTAGAATTTTTCCTGCCAAACGAAATAGCCTGAGTTCATTGTAAACTGAAATAGGGCTGAGATATCGGGAGGAAATTTAGCTTGGATTAGCTCTAAGGTTTCTTTGAGAGGGACATTCGTGAATAGGGAGGAGACATCAAAACTGACCATTATGTCATTGTGTTGGAGTGTAAGGTTTTCTATACTGGCTTTGAAGTGGGCTGAGTTTTTTATGTGTGATGGTGTATTGCCAGTATAGTGTGAGAGCGCTTTGGCTAAATGCTTGGCTAGTTTGTAAGTGGGGGAATCAATGCCATCCACTATGGGACGTAATGGCACATTTTCTTTGTGTATTTTTGGGAGCCCATATATTCGGGGGGGTCTAGAGTTATAGGGTTTTAGTCTGTTGGTAATCTCCACAGGCCAAGAAGTAACCTTCTTAAGGAGCCTATGGAGTTTTCTAATTTGTGAGCTGGTGGGATTGTAATCAATGGGGAGGTAAGTGGAGCGATCTAATAATAAAGCCTTGAGCTTACCTGTGTAGTCTTTAAGATTGAGTACCACAGTGGCGTTCCCCTTATCCGCTTTGGTGATCACTTTTTTTTGTTTCTCTTCAATTCTTGTAGTGCCTTGTATTCACTAATGGATAAGTTGGATTTCGGAGGCTTTGCTTTTGTGAGAACACAGGCTACATCCCATCTGATATTATTGGTGATGTGGTTTGGGAGGTGGCGAATCCCGCGTTCAATTTGGATCATTAATTCCTCGCCCGGTAATTTTTTAGGAGCAATGATGAAGTTGTGACCACGTGACAGAGCGTGGATTGCTTCTGGCTTTAAGGTAGCTGACGATAGGTTAACAACAGTGTTGGTTTGTAGTTTCGACGCCGAGTTCTTTGTTAGTTTATCAAACTTGTTGATATGTCGGCTTCGTACTCGTTCAAATTCTTTTTTAGCTGCCGTACACGAGACGTCATGTAAGACCGACCAAAGCTCGTGATTCAGCGTATGTGAAAGCTCGTTTTCCAGCGTTGCTATCGCGGTGTTTATATCGGCTAGGGAACCGCGTGTAGCGGTAATTTGTTCCCGAAGTAATGCCTGGCTAGCGCGGTTGTAAATACGGAGAGCTTTCTGTGAGATGAAGCGGTGTTTGAATTTAACACAGTTCGGGATGACATGATTATCCCGGCAGCGTTTTAGGAATGCCAGACGGTTGAGTTGTCTGGATACTTCGGGAACAAATTACTGCTACACGCGGTTCCCTAGCCGATATAAACACCGCGATAGCAACGCTGGAAAACGAGCTTTCACATACGCTGAATCACGAGCTTTGGTCGGTCTTACATGACGTCTCGTGTACGGCAGCTAAAAAAGAATTTGAACGAGTACGAAGCCGACATATCAACAAGTTTGATAAACTAACAAAGAACTCGGCGTCGAAACTACAAACCAACACTGTTGTTAACCTATCGTCAGCTACCTTAAAGCCAGAAGCAATCCACGCTCTGTCACGTGGTCAAAACTTCGCCATTGCTCCTAGGAAATTACCGGCCGAGGAATTAATGATTCAAATTGAACGCGGGATCCGCCAACTTCCAACCCACATCGCCAACGACATTAGATTGGATGTAGCCTGTGTTCTCAATAAAGCAAAACCTCCAAAATCCAACATATCCATTAGTGAATACAAGGCACTACAAGAATTGAAGAGAAACAAAAAAATAGTGATCACCAAAGCGGATAAGGGGAACGCCACTGTGGTACTCAATCTTAAAGACTACACAGGTAAGCTCAAGGCTTTATTATTAGATCGCTCCACTTACCTCCCCATTGATTACAATCCCACCAGCTCACAAATTAGAAAACTCCATAGGCTCCTTAAGAAGGTTACTTCTTGGCCTGTGGAGATTACCAACAGACTAAAACCCTATAACTCTAGACCCCCCCGAATATATGGGCTCCCAAAAATACACAAAGAAAATGTGCCATTACGTCCCATAGTGGATGGCATTGATTTCCCCACTTACAAACTAGCCAAGCATTTAGCCAAAGCGCTCTCACACTATACTGGCAATACACCATCACACATAAAAAACTCAGCCCACTTCAAAGCCAGTATAGAAAACCTTACACTCCAACACAATGACATAATGGTCAGTTTTGATGTCTCCTCCCTATTCACGAATGTCCCTCTCAAAGAAACCTTAGAGCTAATCCAAGCTAAATTTCCTCCCGATATCTCAGCCCTATTTCAGTTTACAATGAACTCAGGCTATTTCGTTTGGCAGGAAAAATTCTACAAACAGATAGAGGGGACAGCCATGGGTTCACCACTTTCCCCACCCTTGGCCAACTTTTTCATGGAGATGTTTGAAGAGAAAGCCTTAAACTCAGCCCCACAAAAACCTACCATATGGCTTCGCTATGTTGATGATGTTTTTGCTATTTGGCCACATGGCCCGGATTCACTCCTCTCCTTCCTAACACACTTGAACAACCAACACCCTAGAATCAAATTCACCCTGGAAAAAGAGGAAAACAATAACCTCCCCTTCCTAGACACACTAGTCACCCGCCAACCTGATGGAACCTTGGTTTTCTCAGTTTATAGAAAACCCACCCATACTGGCAGATACATCCACCAACAATCCCACCACCCCCCCTCACAACAATATGGAGTTATTAAAACATTATTCAACAGGGCAAAAATAATCTGTTCTAATGATCAAGCCCTAACCTCTGAACTAAATCACATCCGTGACACTTTCTCAGCCAACGGCTACCCCCTCCAAAAAATCCAAAAAATACTTAACCCAGTCATCCACAACCCACCACCCCCTCCCCCTCACAAAAAAGATTACTCTAAATCCATCACTATTCCCTACATCAGAGGCACCTCAGAAAAAATCAATAAAATCTTAAAAAAACATGACTTGACCACTTGTTACAGACCACATAGAAAACTGGCATCCCTTATCTGCTCTACCAAAGACCAACCACTTCCCCTAGACCTACCTGGTGTATACCAGGTCCCTTGCAGCTGTAAACTGTCCTACTTTGGCCAAACAGGCAGGACAGCAAATATCAGAATCTCAGAACACAAGGATTACATCCGATTCCACCAGTACAGCCACTCTGGGCTTGCAGACCACGCTCTGGATACTCGCCACAGAATAAGATGGAAGAAAGCCACAGTAATACACCGCAGCAAGTTCAAGTATGAAAGACTATTCATGGAATCAGCCTCGGCCCTTAGGAACATGCCAAACCTCAACAAATTTGGATGCATGAAACTGCCCCAAATTTGGGAAACTTTTATCAAAAGAACTACCAATATAGCCCGCCAGGGGGCACCATCAGGACTTTAGGAAAACGCTAGCGTCCTAGCCTCGGTCTCATTTGTTGTATTAGTACTTGTGTGCACGTGTCCTTTTAGTAAGTTCCCAAGAAGATGGCAACGTAACGTTCGCCGAAATATCGGAAAGTGTATATTAAAGTTTATTTAATCTATATTTCCAGTATACGCTGTCAATTCCTTAAATATTAGTTATTATTAAAAGATCAGAATAATATTCTCCGGTTATGGTTTTACCCTTTTCAAGATAATTAATAAACATTAATTTCAGTTCCTGCTGATGGAACCGACTTTGTCTTCTTTGGTGCTGAACAAGCGGCTTCTGTCCGCTGTTTTGACTGCTATTTGGATTCTGGTGTGTAATGGTGAATCCACGTCTCATCCATAGTAATAAATCAACACAGAAAATCAGCACTGTTCAGAGATTTTCATGCGAGTGCATTTTTAATCTGCTGTGAGCAAGTATGGCACTCTTGCGCAAAGCTTTTTCATTTGTAATTCTTCATGCAAAATATATCCTATACGTTCTTTTGAAATGCCTAGAGTCTCAACAATTTCATGCACTTTGACTCGTCAGTCATTCAATACCATATCGTGCACTTGATCAATGATTTCTGGTGTTGTTACACTTTTTGGACGTCCTTCACGTGGATCATCTTCAAGGCTGGTATGGCCACGTTTAAACTCGGCAGCCCATTTCTTAATTGTTGAAAACAAAGGAGAAGAGTGCCCATAGACTTTTATGAACTTCAAATGAATTTCTTTTGGCGTTAAACCTTTTTACAAAGTATTTTATAACCACACGATACTCAATTTTATCCATTTCAAGGGATACAGACAACACTTTTGTTTCAGACAGCTGTATAAAACAAACTACTTGACTGAAATTGCAAGAATGACTTGCAATTCCATCAGATGTACTAACTTAGAAAAAAAAAATCTTGCCGATAGTGTTGTGTCGGAAAAAGGGCCGACTCACTATTCGTAAGCCTTTTTGTTTCCGATCCAACACAGAGACAACGAAGACCTAAGGATAAGGACATGCTTATACTTCCAAGGACAGGGCCAAGGGAGTATTGTATATATATTCACTCAAAGGTATATCAACTTGACTGAAATTATTAATACTGAGTAAGCTAAGGAAATCTGTGTTTAAAACTAATATTATTTCTGTAAAAATAAGCAAAGGAAAACTGTGTTACAGGACCAAAATTGTTGTTATTTAATGTACTTAAAAGATCTGTGGTTTAGAACCATGTTAGAATAGTTCAGAGTTAAGGTGACCAATCGGCTGTAGCAAAGTGTGTGACGTAGTCAACGAGAGAGGGCGCTCGGAAGACAAATATAAGGCGCCGAGACTCAAACGCTCTCGTTTTCTCTTCCTGCATTCCCGTCCAAATCCTGGATAGCTGAGGAACCTTATCGCCGGCGTCCAGCAACAATCTCCCAGTTACTGTTGTACCGAGTCAAACCACCTAAGGAATGAAGTCAGAATTTCAGTAAAAGAGCCGTTGGTGAACCACGCCAATGTATAGTCAGTGAAGGGCAACCTTCGAAGAGAGTATAAGTAAGTCGCAGAGGCCATAGAAACACGTGGCTCGAAAGTACAAAAGTCTTGCCATATCGGAAGTGAAAGCATGGGGGAAGTCACAGAAACCCCTTGAACAAAGACAAGATGGTAATGTACAACCTTTTCATACACATTATAGAATTGTAGACATAAAGAGGAATAGGAGCCAAGGATTTGAGAAGCTCCACACATTAACTTACCCATAGTGCCTTAATGACTGTTTGGACTAATTGTCTATGTCAAGTAAGCTGGTGCCATTCCAAGCTTGTGCCGAGAAGGGAACTCGATCTTTGAACTGTTTGTCAGGAAGAAGCTATTTGCTGTAGTGTTAGATATTAGCCTGAATTTTACTTAAATTGTGGGGGGATAGAGATTTTGCAGAATTAGAATTTGTTTTCCATGCTAAAATATAAGTTAGAATGAGTTTGATATGCCATGTATAAAGTTTATATCTAATTGTGCTTAGGAAGTGAGCATTGAGTAACCCTGTATGGATAAGTCGAGTCTGAATTTAATAATATGACAGAGATATGGGATTTGCATTACTTAAACAAAGAGATTGTAATTTGGGATATCTTAATCTAAAAGGGGGGGGGGGGGTTCAGACTCTCAATTTAATTCAAGGAAGGTAGCTTAGCATTGAAATTACTTAAAGTGTATCTATATTAGTGGTTTAATAAATGTATTCTTTTATATCAAAGTTCATGAGTTCTGATTTTCTGAGACTGAATTACCACTTATAAAACCTTCGGACCTGTGTGAATGAAGGGGGAAGCAATTCATGTAAGAAAGAAAAGGGGGGAACCACGACTGCACATCACGTGATCCCTAATAAATTAATGTTATTTGTATGAGTATCAAAAGTTAGTTGCTGGTTGGCGCAGTCATCCAAAAAATATAAATTTGTTGGCAATAAAATAACTGATATGCATGAGAGATAAGTAAAGCATAGAATATAGTAAAAGATAAGAATAAAAGAAAAAGACACGTATATACGGAGACATAACAGTTGCCATCTGTGGTCGAGGCCAAGAACTTTCAGACCATCCTCATGGTCTGAAAAGTTCTCGGCCTCTTGAATTAATGTCTTCAAAATATTAATGCAAAGCACAAATTATTGGTAATAACAATGTTTTCCCCACATCCCCCCAAAAATCCCAAATTCTTGGAATTTTTTTTGACACCATTATTGTTAAGCTTAAGATGGTCGGACAAAATTTCGCAGGCTTCTTTAAATTTGCATTCAGACCAGGTTGTTGTATGGTATAAGGAACAGGTACCTTTCCAATCAATTTGGTGTAGGGTGTTAAGAGTGTGATCTGAGAGGACTGCTTTATTAAAATTGTTAAATTTAATGTGTTGTGTTCTTTTTTACAAATAGGAATATGGTATACCCCAGGGTGGGAAAGGGGAGGGGATCGTTGGAAGAGTTGAATATGTTTTTTTTAATTTATAGATGGTTTAAAAGTAACATTAAGATTGTAATGGTTTAGAATTCTATTTATTTTATCTGATAGCCCTTTAATGTATGGGATAGCTATGGTTTAACCATAATCTATATTATATGCATTTTTTTTGATGAAATTTTAATGAAGAAGTTTATTGATGGTATTTTTGCTATAGCCATTATTTATAATTTATGTGAGTAATTATGTGAAAGCATGTTGCTCTCTAGCTTAACGATTTATAACCAACGTGACAATAATAATGACAGGACTCTTAGCATTGATGTAGTGCATTTTTTTTTTTTCTATCCGAGGTCAGGCCAGTAGTTTTAGCAGTTGAAAATTACTGTGACATTAGCATACCATGTAGATTGTAACCTAACTTGTTACTTTGTGTATACTCCAGATGATGATCCTGATATAAGGGTGAAACAATGAGTAATTATTTTGGTTTATATTAAATTGATGTTTTACTATAACACGGTAGTTATTTCCATAATTTTTTGATAAGGAAGGATTTCAGATCTGATACGTGACAATTCAGTGCAGATGACAGACCATACTGGTTTCATCCTTTATTGAAGTGTAAGCAAACAATTTTTGCACATAAAGTATCTTCCCGACTGGGCTAATTCTACATAGGAGCTAATGACTTCAATCAACTGGCTTAGTATCCCATAATGCAAGGCACATATCCTTACAGACATGTATAATACTATGTATTATGGGAAGGGCCACTACCAGACCTAAGAGAAAATTTTGATTATAGATTAAATATTGTTTGGATCAGAAGACAAGCAAGAATAATTCCATTAAAGAAACAAAGCAAAGAAATCCCAAAGATCACATTTCCAATCCAGTTAGAATTTTTTAGTGCCAGGCAACATGTAAGCGAAACTATCTGCAACATGAGAGAAGAAATCATTGCTAAATTGATCTGGACTAAAGATCAAACAATGCTGACAGTACACTTAGAGATCACTGATAATAAAAAGATCAAGAGTGTTTGGAGGGTGATTAGAATTATCTGGAAGGCATGTGAAGAATGTGCGAGACTGGTGATAGCAAATGCCTCATCATTTCTCCCTACAAGCTCAAAGCAGAAAATGAAAATGAAGATGAAAAAAAGAAATAATGTTCAGAATTAGTTACATCAGACTAAACAACAAATCTGAGAGAATGAAGCAAGCAAATTATTTTGTTAAAAAATAAATTTTCTTGTTCATTCTATCAAATTTTTGCACATTCTTCTATCTGTGCAAAAAGTAAACACAAATTTCATCTTTGAGATGAAAAGAATCAAAGAGTATGTATTTGTACTATGCAGGTCTTCTCAACTAATGTTAATAAGTTTGCCCTTTATTCTCAACTTTCTGTCCATCCATGATACTTATACTATAAAGTAAACAATCTCGCATGTATGGGGATTGCCGTAAAGACTAATGATTGAAGAATTTCTTTCCTTTCATTATAAGTCATTAGTAGGAGAGATTCAGTAGACTGCGCTTGGAATTGGATATCAAATTGGATCCTACACTATTAATGAAGTGCATCTGGAAGGTCTAAGGAGGTCAAGTTTTTTTTTTCTCTCTCTCGTGTAATTCATTCCACTTTGCTTGACTTTTGTGGTTATCAGTTAAAGGTAAGCTGATACTGGGATGTATATAGATTATGTAGTAATGGATTCTTTGCTAGGATATATGTAAAGATATGCATATATAAGTTACATTGTCATGCTTCCCAAAATATTACTACTTCTGGCAGAACAGCAGCAGAAAGATTATTTGCTTGCTGACCCAGAAGTCTATTAAAGTGTTACCATCTAGGATCACTGAAAAATTCTGTAGCAAACAATATACAGACTAACTATTTTGAAAGAAGAAACACTGGATATCTTCATGATGTTTACTGTAACAAGGACATTAATCTAACTGATAAGCTTAGGCGTTGCTGGTTATTCATTACTTATTTTTTCACGGTATTAACAACACCACAAACACTTTTATCAACAAGGATGTTTTATATAAAACATCCTTGTTGATAAAAGTGTTTGTGGTGTTGTTAATACAGTGAAAAAATAAGTAATTAATAATAATGTAACAAGGACAATTACTCAAAAAGTCCTCTAAAGTGAGTGACACAAACAGGAAGATATCCAATTACACTATAAGCAAAAAAAAAGAAAAGAAAAAAAGGATCAAACTTGTGATTCTAAAATGCTGGTAAAATCCTGTATCAAAGAAAAGGAGATATATACATTTTTGAAATGAAACCGATATAATAAAAGCCTTTAGAAAAAGAGATATCCCATTATGGAATGGTTGTTTGCTCAGTATTACAAAATTATTAATTTGTAATTATATAATAGTTTAGCTTAATTACAAATTAAATAAGCTCTTGCATACTGAACTAGAAACATTTATAACATTAAGTCTAAAAAAATTGAGTTCTGAATGAAACTTCTTGAATGCAGTCTGTTAGAAGTTTGGGAACACAGTTTAAGAAATTTTAAATTAGAAGATATAAAATATATTTAATCACTAACCTTAAACATATCATTCATATTGAATGAAGTAGCTTCCAATATTCTAGTGGGTGTTACTTTACAAGACCTTCGTGAAACATAAAACTGCCTAATTCCAAGCCTAGCAAAGCTCTCATACATTGTAAGACGAGCATCATCAGGGCTTGGTGATTTGTCTTTGAAGTGATAATCATTCTGCCAATAATTATCTAGACCCTCCATAGCTAGATTAAAAAAAAAGATGCATTTGATGTCCACAAATAAAAAATAATTCAGAGTTTAGAGTCATTAGTTTATATACACAGCAATATTCTCCAATAATTTCTAGAAAATCTTTACTTAATACATTAACAGAAACAAAATATTTGTTTTCAAAACTAATGGTCTATATTTGCTGTTATTAATATATAATGGCATTAGATATTAGTGGAGTTTCTCTAATGGAAATTTCATTAATATAATCCTCTAACTATGGCAAACCCGATTATAACAAACTAATGATCAAAACTTTATAAGTACAATGGTATACTAAAAGAAAACTATTGACTAAAGTAAACTGTTTTAGTGGACCTTGTATGTTTACTACAGTGATAGTTGATAACAATGCTGCACTTGAAGAGGATTTAAAGACCTGTTAAAAATTAAACTCATTGAAAAGTAATGTTTGAATTTTTAATAAGAAATTCTTCATTAGTAGCTTACCATTTGATCACACATCTTTTCAATGTCTGTGCTGCTTTGATGACAGCCGTACTTTTTAATTCTCAGCTGACAGTGTAATAACTAGTGATCCTCATGGTGTGCAGGTGTGAAAAGTAGAGATTTGGATGCTGAAAACAAACCACATTTAAGCAGTCCATCATGTGCAGTAACACACAATAAAAAACACATCTGGATAAACCGATTCAAGGTGATTGATATGGTAGATTGTGTTTTTTATATGTTCATTATTTATTTATTCAAACCCTCCCCCCCAATTGTATGTCTTTTTGGTAGCTCATCTCATTATTTAATAGGGATCTGCAGTTATAACTAGCTGTATCCACCTAAAGCTAATAGTAGATTATTTTTGGTAAAACTGCCAACAGTGACAGGACCAAATTGAGCAAATGATCTATTGTTCAATCAAGCCCTGTGTAAGAATATAATCTATTTCTAATCAAAAACATAGCTTAACTCAATAAATGGAATCAGTGTGAATGATTGTGTTGATGCATAATCTTTTGCCCCATTAACTTGTTAAAACTAGTAACAGCAAAATAGGTGAAATTCATGCATTTAATCTACTGTTTATAAGTATAATCTGTGTGTTAAGTAAGTGCTGTGAGAAACTCATATTAGAGGCTTAATGGAGTGAGTGAAACAGCACCGAGAAAGGATTAAAAATCATATTTAATTGTTCCAAATAAATTTCCATCTCAGTTACTGAGACATCATTAGAGAGTAAAATATTAGACTTGTAACACACACACACACACACACACACAAAGGCAATATAAAACTAAGTGAAACACCTGGCTGTACTTACACTTTTATCTGAGGCAGGCAGGCAAGGCCTGAGATGATAGAGTGCTCAAGGGCCCTTCTCATTGTTTGGGGCCCCTTAAATTGCTCCAAATTTTTTTGAGTCCCCCAGCTAGAGCCTTGTGCTTTTGTGCATAAGCACATGAAACACATGGTTGCATGCCACTTCCCAAAATATGGGAAACACTAATACTTTGAGATCCCGATTTACATCCTAGGGTGCCTCATCTAGTTAGGACTTGAGTCCATCCACATTTCACTTAGTTTTGTGTCACCTTTGTGTGTGTGTGTGTGTGTGTGTGTGTTACAAGTCTCATATTGTACTCATTGATGATATCTCAGTGACAGAGATATCATCAGAAATATTTGGAAGAATTTAATATTATTTTTAATCCTTTCTCAGTGCTATTTCAATCCATTAAGTATCTAACATGTCTGTTACGGGGGGGGGGGGGGGGGGGTGAAGACGGCCTCCCCCCTCCCCGTCAGTAGTGTGCCTCTGATCCTAGGATGTACATGAAGCTAATATCTCCAATAGAATCCCTCCTAGAATTCTTTTTACTCAGCTACGTATTGTCCGACAAAGTCAGACACACTAACTTAATAGAAGTCCTTCAACAAATAAGGCTAGATGAAAAAGACATCAAACCAATAAAAAATCTGTATTGGAATCTGTATAAATCAGCTGCCATTCAATTAGACAACATTACTCATGTTGGAGGTTTAATGGAATATCATCAGCACTGAGAAAGGAAAAGTTTACGACAACACAGACAACATTACTACCAGTGATCAAAAGAGGAAGGAGACAAACATGTGTGCTCTCACCACTCTTGTTCAACATATACTCAGAGGTAATCTTCAAAAAGGCATTGGAAGAATATCCAGAGGGAATCACAATAAATGGAAAGAATGTGAACAACCTATGATATGCAGATAACACCATGCTAATTACAGATAACATCATGGATCTCCAAAAAGTCATTGACAGAGTATACATAGAAAGCCAAAGAATGGGAATAAATATAAACATCAACAAGACAAGACACGATCATCAGCAAACATCCAACCTCAAAGAAACAAACTCAGTGGGAAAAATATCAATCAAGTGTCAAGGTATAAATATCTTGGTTGCTGGCTTAATGAAAGGTGGGATCTTGAAATAGATATAAAGACAAGGATTAAAGTTGTGAAGCAGTCCTTCATGAAAATAAGAACATTATTCTGCAATAAAGATCTAAACACATAACTCAGATGCAGAATGCTGAAATGTTACATCTGGTCCATTCTATTCTATGGAGTTGAAACATGGACATTGAAGGTGACAACCATCAAGAAAATTGAAGCCTTTGAAATGTGGCTATATAAAAGAATGCTGAAGGTATCATGGACAGAAAAGATTACCAGTGAAGATGTCTTAAAATCCATTGGAAAAGCCGACGATCTCATACAAACAATCAAGAAATGAAAAACATCATATTTTGGTCACACATCATGAGAAACGACAAATACCAACTTCTAAAAACTATGATGGCAAAGGAGCTAGAGGAAGAAAAAGGATATCTTGGTTTGACAACATCAAGATGTGGACAGGAAATAGCAGCATATAACTGCTCAGATTAACACAAGAATGCAGTTTGTTCACCAAGATGGTCGCTGACCTTCGATAGAAGATGTATTGTCCCACTACTCAGCCTCATGCTGGCTCGACTGTTGCTTGTAACAACAAGGGTCGCGTGGCCTGCTTAGGAAGAGGGCAGACCACAAAAAGTGTACTATAGTCCCCCACATCAACCAAACCACATGATCTGCTCCCTGAACATTGAAGGTCTCTCAAGATCTAAAGCCGAAGTCACTGGGAAAATATCTCAGAATAAGAATGTCGATGTCCTGTTACTTCAAGAGACACATGTGCCTGACACTGCCCCAAATAGATTCAAGATTCCTGGCCTCATCTTAGTGACCAGAGGTTCCATCCCAGTCATGGTTTGGCCACTTGTGTGCACCGAGGCCTGCTCAACTCAGCCATTACCTGACCTGGAATACGCCACTGGAATAAAGGTGGACAATCTTAAAATCTACAATGTCTACAAACCTCCATCTCAGCCATGGCCAAACCAGATGTTAACTCTCCCCCCCCCCCACACACACACAGTCATTTAAGTGGGAGATTTCAACTCCCGCCACTCCATGTGGGGCTGTCAATCTGCTGACCTTAATGGAGAACAATTGGCAAACTGGATATCCACAACCTTTACCTGATTTTCAAAGCCCAAACAACCAGGAACCTTTCACTCTGCCAGATGGGGGAAAGGCATATACTCCTGACCTATACATAAACCCTCCAAATATACTGTGCAGGTTGTGTCTCCCTTAAGTAATTCAGACACCTTGTTCTTATCTCTTCTCCCACCAAGTAACATTCACACAGCCATTCTCCACCAAGAGTCATCTAGCATTATAAAAACACCAATTGGAATGACCTCCAAGATTTCTATGCCTCATTCCCATGGTTGGATTACTGCTTTCAGTTGTCCAACCCAAAATGTGCACCAAATGCATCACTGAAATAAATCTCTCCAGAATGGAAGAACACATTACATTTTATTGTAAATTCCCAATCTCTAAGTAAGCCCTAGTTCTCCGAAAGATGTGCCAAGGCTGTACGAATAAAGAACTACGCATACCGTACCTATTATCATAAACTCTGCTTTCTTTCACTGCTTATGCCAAAGCCTGAAACAGCTGCAAGAAAATCATCAATGAAACAAAAATCTATTTTCAAACAGCCAAAAGTAGAAACCTTGCATCATCTCAAAATGGCAGTTGCACATTTTGGTCTGTGGCCAAAGCAGCTAGCCACAACTTTCGCTCAACATTACTTGCACCACTACTGCACCCATATGGGTCTTTTGCATCATCACACACAGTAATGCAATCTCCTGGGATCATATTTTTCCTCAAATGCCTCCAGAGATGATTTTGGTAAATGTCTCACAAGCATCCCAATATTCATTGCCTCTGCTGATCTTCACCAGGAAGTGATCAGAAAAATCCTACCCAAATTACATACCAAAAAGTTCCCTAGTCCTGACAGCATTCCTCCAATTTTCCTTAAGATTTGAACTCCAGAGTTGATTCTTATTCTATATTGCCTCTTTATGCTTTCTTTCTGCACTGACATCTACCCTACAACCTGGAAATTAGCCGATATCCAACCCATTCCCAAGAACAGTGGCAGATCATCACTTCTGTCTTCTCCAAAGTAATGGAGAGAACCATCAACAGCTAACTCCTATGCCAGCTTGAAAGTACTCAACTAATAAATGACTACTAGTATGGATTCCACCAATGGCCATTCAACAGGGGATCTGCTCACCTGTGTCACACACCTTGGAACAAGCACAATGGAAAAGTATGGTGAATTCCAAGTGGATGCACTAGATATCTCCAAGGCTTTCCAAGCCAGGTCTAATACAAGGGCCTATGAAGTATGCTTCCATTATTCAGTTTGTCCCATGACTTCTGCAACTGGGTTGCCAGTTTTCTCACTAAATGCACATTTGTCATGTGGCATCTGAATTTCGGGTTCTTGTCAATCATCACTCCTAGATCTCTCATCTCCTCTACTTCCTTTAAAGTTTCCTCACCAAGTGTGTACGTTGCATCCCATTGTTGCTAATCAAATCTCAAAACCCTACCTTTTGCAACACTGAGTTGACAGTTCCACTTACCTGCGCATTCATGCAATCCATTCAAATCCTCCTGAATGGCCATAACATCTGCATTGCTCTCCCCAATTTTGCATCCCAAAACTGATCCCTGAGGTACACCACTTTAGTATCCTGAAAGAGGAATTGACCTTCCTCTTTTGGGACACTGCACCCTCAAATACAACTTTCTGTACCTAACTGACAGCCAGTCACTGATCCAACTCAGAAGCCTTGTCCAATCCCATCTGTTTCAATTATCTAAAGTCTGTCATGTGGCAGTCTATCAATTCTTCATGTAGCTTCCTCAGTGAGAGGGTGCATCACCATGTCCTTCCAGTTCTCTCTGTTGATGGCTTTCCTTTTTGTTTCTGCATAGCCATGTAATCCTGTCCATGATCTTATATCTTCAAGCCATGTCCTTCATTTCTTGCCTCTTTTCCCATAATTTTTCCTTCTAAAACTGTTAGTATCCTCTGTTCTGCTGAACTTCTCAGTACATGTCCTACCAATCTCATCTTTCTCTCGATCATTTCCTGTAATAAAGATGTGTTCTGTAGGACATCTGTATTTGTCACATATTCTGTCCATGGGATTTTCAGAGCTCTCCTATAGCACCACATTTCAAAGGCCATTATCTGTTGACTTACTCTTTTCTTGAATATCCAGGTCTCACTTCCATACGTGAAAATTGGCGACACTAATGTTCTTATTATTCTTTTCTTTGTCTCAATATTCACAGAACTTCTGAGCAGATCTTCATTTTTCCAGAATGCATCTTTAGCTATGGCCGTTCTTATTTTTTATTTCTTTACCTTGCTTTCCATCTACAGTAAAGTAGGTGCCTAAATATTTGTATTCTGTTGTATGTTCAATTTTCATATTATTTATGAATATTTCTGGCTCGGATCTGCTTTCTTTTGAGATTTTCATAAATTTGGTCTTTTTTGCATTTATATCTAATCCAAATTCTTTACCTCCATCAATTATTAGATGCAGTAATTTGATTAGTTTGTTTCTGTTTTCTGCTATTAGAATGGTATCATCAGTGTATCTAAGATTGTTGTATTTTATACCATTGATACTAATTCTTATTTTTTGTTTTTCAATCTTTTTCATCACTGTCTCACTATAGATATTAAACCTTGTCTAACTCCTCTTTTTATTTTCACTACAGAAGTCTCATCGTTAAAAAGCTGCATTTTCTGTTTGGTGTAAATCATTCATGACTTATTTTTCACGGTATTAACAACACCACAAACACTTTTATCAACAAGGATGTTTTATTAACGCTAATATTTCGCTGATTTTCAACTCAGATCATCAGAGCACACCACACATGTAAACGCGACAGTAAGTAAGTGAAACAATATAATTGCAAAAGACAAAAGATCTAAAGTCCTATTTTTGGCGCCCTCTAATGGGAAAAAAAAAAAAAAAAAAAAAGGCTGCAGTTATCCAGGAGTTTTTCTTAGGATAACCGTCTCCCAAATTTTTGGCAAATTAATGCAACCATATTTGTTAAGGTTGGGAGAATTCTTCAAAGCCATTGCTGACTCAAAAAATAATCTTTCAGATCTATAACGACTCCTAAATAGCACATTCGTTTTCCTCCATCTAATCCTGTGTGAAGGAGTGTCCAAAGCGTGGTCCGCCAGTCCCGACTTGCCATAGTAATAGTAGCGAATGTATCTTTCATGTTCTTCCAGGCGGATGTTCACTGATCTTCCTGTTTGCTCATAATAGGCCAAGTCACAGTCACATGGAACTTCATACACTCCTGGGTGTGCTAAAGGGTGAAGTTTATCCTTTGGCGAGCGGATCAGAGTTGCCAGCTTGACATGAGGTTTGAAGGTGGTGCGAAGGCCATGTTTCAACAATACTTTGGCTATCTTTTCTTACTTTGAAAACAAAGTACTTACCACAGCTACATACAGGCCACAAGTGTGGTTGCGCTATGTAGATGATGTGTTTGCCATCTGGCCCCATGGACAAGACACTTTGGATGCTTTTGTCACCTACCTAAACAGCCAACACCCCAAAATTCACTTCACAGTAGAAAAAGAATCAAATAACTGTTTACCATTTCTTGACACATTAGTCACCTGCCTTTCAGATGGATCACTATCTTTTTCTATTTACAGGAAGCCTACACACACAGGAAGATACCTACATAAACAATCACATCATCATCCAGTCCAACAGTACGGCATTTTAAAAACACTTACACACAGAGCCAGAGCCATTTGTTCTAACGATACAGCTCTGACCACTGAACTCCAGTACCTGCGCCATACGTTCTTAGCCAACGGCTACAATCCCTACAAAATAGATAAAATACTACATAGGCCCATTACTCTGCCCTCCCCTAATACACAAGAATACAACATGACCATTTCTATTCCCTATATCAGAGGTACATCGGAAAAGATAGCCAAAGTATTGTTGAAACATGGCCTTCGCACCACCTTCAAACCTCATGTCAAGCTGGCAACTCTGATCTGCTCACCAAAGGATAAACTTCACCCTTTAGCACACCCAGGAGTGTATGTAGTTCCATGTGACTGTGACTTGGCCTATTATGGGCAAACAGGAAGATCAGTGAACATCCGCCTGGAAGAACATGAAAGATACATTCGCTACTATTACTATGGCAAGTCGGGACTGGCGGACCACGCTTTGGACACTCCTTCACACAGGATTAGATGGAGGAAAACGAATGTGCTATTTAGGAGTCGTTATAGATCTGAAAGATTATTTTTTGAGTCAGCAATGGCTTTGAAGAATTCTCCCAACCTTAACAAATATGGTTGCATTAATTTGCCAAAAATTTGGGAGACGGTTATCCTAAGAAAAACTCCTGGATAACTGCGGCTTTTTTTTTTTTTTCCCCCATTAGAGGGCGCCAAAATAGGACTTTAGATCTTTTGTCTTTTGCAATTATATTGTTTCACTCGCTCACTGTCGCGTTTACATGTGTGTTGTGCTCTGATGATGCTGAGTTGAAAATCAGCGAAATATTAGCGTTAATAAAACACCCTTGTTGATAAAAGTGTTTGTGGTGTTGTTAATACCGTGAAAAATAAGTCATGAATAACCATCAACGCCTAAGCTTATCTATTAGATTAATGGTGTAAATCATTTTTATAATCTTAAGTACATGATATTCTATGTCTAATTTATCTAATATATTGAACATTTTATTATGTTTTACCTGGTCAAAAGCCTTCTGAAAGTCTATGAAACATATGTAAATGTTCCTATTTCTTTCAATTGATCTTTCTATTAGTATTTTTAGTTCCAGGATAGCATTAATGGTTCCCATTCCTCTTCTGAAGCCTTTGTTGTTCACTCAATTCACCGCTTAAGGCTCTTTCAATTTGTTTGTTAACAATGGTCAAAATAATTTTAGATGCATGGGATATTAGGCTCACAGTTCTATAATCCTCACAATTTTGTGCATTATTTTTCTTTGGAATTGGTATGCAAATAGATGTTGTAATATCTTCGGGTAATTGTATTGTTTTATAGATATCCTGAATGGATTCCACTAAATAGTTATTGCTAGTCAAAGCTTTCAGCAGCTCAGCCAGGGGATTTATTATTAGGAAGATTCTTAATTACGTGTTCTACCTCCTTTCTTGTGGGTCGAGTGGTAACTGTTGCTACGTTTAACTTAAGGTGTCATGAATCAACTGCTGTCTGCAACTGTGCAGACAGCAGTTCTGAAATATTTTCATTAAATTTTGATTTTACTTATCAGACCTCTATGATGATGATAACATGATCATAGAGGTCTGATAAGTACTCCACCCATCTTCCATTTATCTTTTCCTTATCAATGAGTATGTTTCCATCTTTGTCCTTGATGTTATTAGACTGTGTATGTTTTGCTTTTCCATTAAGTTCTTTCACTTTCAGGAATGCTTCTCTGGTTTTGTTCCTATTTTGTAATTCTTCTATCTCAGTGCGCTGCCTATTTATCCAGTTTTCTTTCAATCTTTTACATAACTGTTTGATTCTTTTATCCAAAGTTTTATATCTTAACCTTTCTTCTTCATTTGCTTTTCTTTTCCAAGTTCTTCTTGCATCAATAAGGTTGATTACCTCTTGAGTTATCCATGGTTTTTTCTTTCTTTCTTCTTGTTTATTGATGTGGTTTTTAGCAGATGTTATGAAAGCTACTTGTAGTCTATTCCATTGAGAGGGTTCACTTTCATTTTGCAATTGTGCAGACAGCAGTTCTGAAATATTTTCATTAAATTTTGATTTTACTATCGGATTTCATACCATTTGCAAATCCCATTTTAGGGGTTGACTTCTTTTAAATTTTATTGTTTTCAGGTGAATATTCATCTTCATTAAGACCAGTCTATGATCAGATTCAGTCAGCACTTGGCATCACCTTTGAGTTCTGTATTCCATTGAAGTAATGTTTACTGACTACAATGTATAATTGATTTTTGTATCGTCTATCCGGACTTTCCCATGTATATCGTGTGCTGTTGGTTTTTACTCAAAATAAGCGTTAGTTATGATGAGACTGTGCTTGTTGCAGAAATCAATCAGCTTTTGTCCTCTCTCATTCCGAATTCAAAGTCCAAATGGACCCACGTGTGTAGATGTTCTCTCTCTGATCCAACTTTTGCATTCCAGTCACTCATAGCACAAATAACTCTATCTTTCTTGCCTCCGACTTCCTTTATACACCATTCTATTTCATCATACATAATATCTATTTCTGCTTCCTCATTCTGTTCTGTAGGAGCATATATTTGAATGATCAGCATACCTCTAGGTTTAGATTTTGCTAGAATTGCCATTACGCTATCTGATTTTTTGATTATATGAATAATGTTTTTATTAGTTTTCTTCTCTACAATAAATACCATGCCTCTTCTTGATATTTCACTACCTGACGTATATTTTATATATCTTGCTATTTGGAAGTTTCGACTCAAAATCTGATGATCCCTTCCAAAAAGTTTCACTTATTCCTAGTATACTAATATTCAATCTCTCCATCTCTCTCATCACATTAGCCAATTTCCTACATTTATTCAATTCTCTTACATTCCAAGTAGCAATATTCAAGCAATTTCTGCATTGAATTTCTTTATAGAAGTCACAGATTGACGATAACGCAGGGCATGCTATATCATCCTGACACCACCGTTCCGGGCATATTGAGACTACCTGGAGTTTAATTCTTTTCTGTTTAGACATGATGCTTTACATAGTGGCATTTTTTATGGAATGAGCCGCCAGAACCATCCAACTACCAATATGAATGGAGGACCAGAGCTTTTGCAAAATCCAAGTACACCACCGTATATAGATCTCCCTTGTCCAAGGTATTTGTCACCTTGTTATGGTACATAAGTTAGTACTTACTTATGTACTTATTAACCATTACTTATGTAATGGTTAGCAGTTCCCTATCCTCTAAATATGCAATTAATGCTTGGGTTACACAAGTTTCTATCCTCTAACTCACAATGTTCCTTTTATACATCAATGACCTGCTCCAGTTGACCACCAATCCAATACACAGTTTTGCTAACAACAGCACACTATATTCCTCCGTCTCCCTTGATAAACCTTCCACCAAATAAATTACAACTCACAGAGCAACAACTTCCACATGCCTAAATACTGATCTCCAAACCATTCTTTGATGGGGCTCAGATAATCTTGTCAATTTCAATGCCTGCAAAACAGAGTTCTATCTTACTTCCCACAAAAAAATAACCATTTATCCAATGACAACATCCAAATCTCTAAGCAAAATAAGATCTCATTCCTTGGGATTAACTTGACATCAAACTCTTGGCTAAGCGGATTATAAAAAAAAAGTAGAAGATGAGATGGAAAGAACCAGAGGGCATCAATGGAAGTTGCGTAAGAATGTGGTGACGAGTAGATATTTTACATGGAGAATTGTCAGTGAATGGAATGCGTTATTGAAATATGTTGCTAATGCAGAGAGTGTTAAGGATTTTAAGATTCGGTATGATAAACCCTCTGTCCAAAAAGAAACCAAACTTTTTGAAAACAGAAGAAACTAGTGGTACCACCTATTGCATCTTTTTTTTGTTGTCGAAAGCAGCAACTTTCATTAGCGTTGTGTCAACTGTGTATGACATTTGTTTCATTAGAAGCTGAGTTAGTGCCAAGAGTGACAGTGTGTTTTGAAGAACGGTCATAAAATGAGTTTCAAACAGAAAGCTGTGATTGATTTTTGTGTAAAACTTGGTAAAAGTTTTACCGAAACGCATCAAATGCTTCTAAAAGCATACGGTGATGAATACTTATCCCATACTCGAGTTTATGAGTGGTTTAAGCGATTTCAAAGTTTATGAGTGGTTTAAGCGATTTCAAAGTTTATGCGTGGTTTAAGCTTGAGGACAACAAAAAGCTGGGCCGTCCAAAAACTGGAGTGAGCAAAGTTAACATCCAAAAAGTGCATTATTTCATCAAAGAAAACCCAAAATCGTCTGTGAGATTGACTGAAGATGAATTGGGGATTCCAAAATTGACTGTACACAACATTTTGACCGAGAGTTTGGGCCCTTGTAAATTGAATTCACAATTTGTTCCCAAGTTGACTGACGACCAAAAAATGTCCCTAACACTGTAAGGACCTCATTAAAACCGCTTGTAAAGACTCAAACTTCCTTGAAACAATCATTACTAGTGATGAAACATGGTGTTTTGAGTATGATCCTGAAACAAAGTGCCAGAGTGCTGAGTGGAAACCACCAGAAGGGAGGGCATCAGAAAAAAGTGCTTGGAGAAGTCAAAAGTAAAGACAATGTTGATTTGTTTCTACGATTCCAAGGGCATTATCCACAAAGAATTAGTTCCGCCTGGCCAAACGGTCAATAGTGAGTTTTATCTCGAAGTTTTGAAGCGATTGATAGCGAGAATTCATCGTGTACAGCATCGTGATGCAGGCAGCTGGTCATTTTTGCATGATAATGCACTATCTCATCGTTCGAATATTGTGAGACAGTTTTTGAGCAAAAACCAAGTTTGTGTGTTGGATCAATCGCCGTATTCACCTGATTTAGCACCCCTGTGACTTCTTTCTCTTCCCTCCAACTTCATTTGCCGATGAAAGGAAAGCGATATGACACCACTGAAAATGTTCAAGTGGCGTTAACCACGACCCTCAACAGTATCCCAAAAACCGATATAAAAAACTCATTTAACGAATTAATTGACCATGCCAAATGCTGTATCAAAGCTGAGGGATAGTATATTGATTGAAATAAATGGACTTAAATAATTATAATTGGCCTGCGTTTTATTTTCTATCAAAAGTTCGGTTTCTTTTTGGACAGAGGGTGTAGATAAGGTGTTAGTTGAATGAACCTCCCAAAATGAATCTGTTAAAGTTAAAGAAATCCTAACTCCAAAAAAAAGTTAGAATTCCTCTTTTTGTTCAAGTCATTACTTTATCCCCAAAACAGCTCTTACCCCTGTACCAATCACTGATCTGTCCATCAAAGCACTACTCTCACATCATGAGAAGTGTCCCTAAGAGCTCCCTAAATGTGATGCAATATAGAAGACAGCAATCAGTCTGATTAATGACTCACTTCTTATCAACTTACTCCAACCACTCATATAGGTTCTTGTATCTAAGCATATATCTTCTATAAATATTTCCACAGTAAATGTTCATCCAAGTTATCATCGATAATTCCCCATCTAACAAATCCAATGAAACACATGTAGCTAGCGCCCAACATCCCTTCACAGTCAAACTCCATACTCATGGAAAAGTTTTTCTTCTTCCTCCTTCTTTCCTACTGTTGCTGTATTCTGGAACAGCCTTACCTCACATGTGTTTTCCAAGGAATACAATGTACAGGTCTTCAAATCCAATGTGAACAAGTTCTTTGTTTCCCAATTCTCTTCTTGTACATGGTATTAACATACTATAGGTTGACCAACCCAACATAAAAAATCCCATAGCCTTAATTAATATCAAGCTTATCTAAAATTCTAAACACTTCAACATTCATGAAATGTAATGTGATTTGAAATTGAAGATGATAAACAACAAAAACTGGCTGGCCAATTACAAAGAGTGGAAGACCGACTATAGGAAAGCATTTTGCTGAATAGCCCTCTATAACGTGCCTTCACCAATGTCAAGTGCAGAATCATATTTCTCAAAATTTAAGCTTTTCATACTGGAAAGCTTAAATTTCGGTGATTATTCATGTTAGTCCTTCACAATATAAACAATGCTACAGGAACAAAATAAATGTATTATTTGTAAGCGAAGGTTTCTGTAGGTAAGCAGTTTTGGAGAAAGTTTTCAGTATTGAAAACCACATGTTTATTAAACAATAAAAAATAAAAGAATAAAAATTCCGACAAGTCTCGTTTGTCGTAAGACTTACATCACCAGGGATAATGGTGTATAAAAGTTTATATACACCATTATCCCTGATGATGTAAGTCTTACGAGAAACAAAACTTGTCTGGTTTTTTTATTCGTTGATGAACAACCAAAGATTATTGATAACTAATAGTCAATTATATTTTTTTTTGACTTCACAACCGTTCATTAATTGAGAACCCAAATATAAAATTATACGTTCATTACTGTATGCTTGCGCTTGTTGAAACAATGCTAGTTGTTGCCACGTTTTGTCACTCACAGGTGTTATACCTGAGGCAGTTAAATTTTTGATAAAGGCAGACCAGACAAATGAAACTTGTCGGGTTTTTTATTGTTTAATATACATGCGGTCTCAATAACGAAAACTATCTCCAGAAATTTTATTATTTATTAAGTAGCTAATATTTCTCTGGATTTCAAGTTAGCATCTTACACTTTTGATAGATAGACTTACACTTTTGCTGTGTCTGCAAATGTCTCCGGAACTTTGAAGCTTAAATCAATGTTGGTGTACCATTCACAGACACCATGCACCTTCAAGGGTCTAAAAGCCATGTTGCCAGTCAATTGGAAATGGAACAAGAAAGCTTGGGTTATGCAAGACATTTTTATAGATTGGTACACAAATTATTTTTGTCCTACCGTGCTTTGCTTCTGTAAAGAAAATGATTTGCCAGCCAAGGCATTGCTTCTCTTGGATAATGCCCCTGGACATCCTCAAAACCTTGCTGAAGTAAGAACACCATTGGATGTCAAGGTTGTTTACATGCCTCCAAACACAACATCGCTTTTGCAACCAATGGATCAGGGGATTATATCACTCTTCAAAGCCTATTACTTCCATATAACATTTATGGAAATGGTAAGAGTCTTGGACTTGTCAGGAAAAACTATTAAAGACTATTGGCAGTCATTCGATATTTTGAAGGGTATTAACAACATTAAGGCAGGTTGGAACGAGTGTCAGCAAAGTGTTTAAAAGGAAGCATGGGAAAAACTTCTTCCAGCATTTATGCATGACCTCGAGGAATTAGAGCAAGAGGAGAATGTTACTGAAGACATTACCAAGCTTGCACGAGAGGTGGGATTGGTTGATATTACAGCTGAAGATGTGACAGAGGTCTTAGAGAGTCATGATAAACCGCTTTCCAATGAAGACTTAAAAGAATTAGCGAAACAATTAAGTCAACATCCAAAGAAGGCCCTCTGAGAGATATAAAAATGGCCAATTTAGAGCATATCCTTGCTAGCATAGAGACATTGACTGATGAACTCTGCGACATGGACCATAGTTGGGAACGGAGTGCAAACGTAAAAAAAAGTGTAATTGCATCTATTCGACATTACACTGAACTCCTTAAAGAAAGAAAAAGAAAATCTAGGCAGTTAACACTGGATACTTTTTTTCAAAAAAAAAATGCAGGTGATCCAAAACCAGGAACTTCAACGTAGAAATATGCAATATCCTTTCCAAGTTTCATATTTTTTGTATATAATTTTGTTTTGTTTTCATTATTAATAATTTTATTTTAACAAATATATATGAATGTATTATCAAAGGTTTAAATATAATGTTACACATACTTCGCGTGCCTATTTTTTGACTGTGCAGAACATACCTCCCATTAAAATTGGGTTCATTTTACGCCCGTTTTTTCAGGAATGGAAGCGAGGCATAAATCGTGCACTAGGTAACAGAAACAATTCATATTCTTGATTTAGGATCATGAAGCTGGAGAAACAAAGGAAGAGAAGTTAGACTACATGTTTAAAATATCTCCCAAATTGCAGACATATCTTGAGGATAGAAGAGTGCTTAAGGACTGATGCTGATTTTAACATAGTCTCTCAGATTTGTAGCAACTTCTAGGCAGCACAGTACACTTCTATTTCATTTGTGTGATGGGTTATAGAGAAAACGATCTGCCAGTCCTTACCTACCAGAATGATGACTGAAAGTAACATTTATGTTCTTTGAGGGAGGGGGCAAGAGATCTACTAGTTTTTTCCAAAGTAGGCTAAAATGTAGACACATAGAATTGTGTATTTTCCTGGGTGAGTAAGTGATGAAACTCATTCGTCCACTTCAGATGAAAGACTGCAGCACTATGGATGAAAAGCTGACCTAATAGACCTACTCATAAGGCTACAAATTAGATGTTTAACATTAATGATTAAATTTTGTGCATTAAAAAGAATATTGACTAAAAACCACACCTGAATATTATTATTAGAGCTCTGACATACTTTCTTAAACTCATTCACACGAGATGCACTCACATATCGTGCTGATGTGCAAACCATTCCACTCGCTCACAGTTCTGAGAGAAAAATGTAGCTTTTATCTCTTTCTTAAATGCACACAAACTTAACTTCCATGGATGTCTCCTTGTCCTCTCCCCACCATCCATATAATGAAAAATTTTATCAACTGATATCCTATAATGCCCTCTCAAAAGTTTATAGATTTCTATCATATTGCCCTCTTTCTTCTGACTACTAGTGTCTGCAGTTCACACGCTAACAATCTATCCTCATACTCTACATTCCATAATCCCGATATCATCTTTGTAACTCTTCTTTGCATCCTTTCCACAGCTTTTTTTAATCTCTTTTATAATCTGAAGACCAAATCTGCACAAAGCAGTCTAGATGCAGTTGTATCAAGGCTTTGTAAAGGGGCAAAATGACTTGCATATCCTTATATATCAATGTTTGTTTCAACGTTGCAATTATTCTCTGAGCTGCATATCCAATTTTATATGATATTTGATCTTCAACTTTCTATCAACCACAATTCCAAAATCTCTAGCCTCGTCAGTTACTCCAAAGCATAATCCCACCCAAATACAACATGCTGTTCATATCACATCATGCCAAAGAGCATAACTTTACACTTACTAATGTTGAATTGACAGCTATTACTATTTGCCTGCACTTCACCTTGTAAATGCCTTATATCAGTACCATCTTTGATTGATCAGCAAACAAATGAAGATCTTCTGTCAGCCCATTTCCAATATCAATAATGTATAGATTAAACACCAATGGTCGAAGGACTGATCCCTGTAGTATGCCACTGATCATTTTACATCTGACAGATTTACATTACCTTCATACAACTTTCTAATACCTGTCCATCAGCAATTCACTTATCAAAGCCAATAGTTTATATTCCAATCCCATATTCTCTAATTTATGCAACAGCTTTTCATGTATTATCCTATCAAATGCTTTAGCAAAGTCCAACAATATCATAGTGTATGATATTTTCTTAATGCAACTCAGCCATAACATTATTATGAAATATGAGCATCTTGCTCAAGCATCACTTCCCTTTAGTAAATCCATGCCATTCCTTGCAGAGTACATCTTGCTCGTCTACCCATTTCTGTATGCAAGCTCTTACCAACTTCTCTAAAATATTTAAAATTACTCCAAAGATACTGACAGACTGGCAGTTAGATACGTCAGTCTTTGCATCACCCTTGTGTAATGGGATTATCACACATTCTTTCAATTCCTGTGGGATCTTTCCTGAACTAATACTCATATTATACAAGCATGTCAACTTATTATAGACACATATTCTTGACAAAAAGATGCTCAATATATTTATTGCACTTTAAGTTGTTCACTTAACAGATTTTTTTAATTTATGGAATGCAAAAGTTATTTACTATTTTAATTTAGTATTGATATTTAATATTAATTTTTTATTAGTAAATTAAAAAATAAATGAATTTATTAATAAATTAATAAGAAATTAATTAATTTAGTGATGAGGAAAATAGCACTAAACTGAAAATAGCAAATTAACTAAATTTTAAATAAGATGTTTATTAACTTGCTTATATTTCACTGGATTTCAAACCTGCATCTTCAGAACAAAACAACATGCTATAGTTTACGTGACAATGAGCAAGTGAAACAATTCAAACTGTAATGGACAAAACATCTAAAGTCCTAATTTGGTGCCTTTTAATGTTGTAAAAAAAAAGCATTACAGTTGTATAGAAGTTGTTACTCCTACACAACTCAGGATAACATTCTCCCAAATTTTAGGCAAATTAATGCAGCCATACTTGTTTAGGTTAGACGAATGCTTCAGTCATTGCTGACTCTTCTGACCTGTAATGACTTTCATATGGCACACTGGTTTTCTTCCATCTAATCCTGTATGAAGGGGTGTCCAAAGAGTAGACTGCCAGTCCACACCTGATATAATAATGGTAACGAATACATTTCTTACGTTCTCCAAGGAAGATGTTAAGAAATCCGTCCACAGTAAGCTAAGTCGCAGGGAACTTCATGAATTCCAGGATATGAGGGAATGGAATTTATCCTTAGGAAAACAGATCAGAGTAGCTAATTTCACATATGGTTTGAATGTGGTGTGAAGTACTTTATTAATACTTTATCTTTTCAGGTGCATGTCAAATATAAGAAATAGGAATAGTAGTGTTTTGTCCTTGTGTCATAACTATTATTTTTCAGAAAATAACACATACTAAAATATTAATTATAATAAATTTAATTAATACTTTCTTATATTTTGGCAAACATTACAATGCCATCATCAGGGATCACAAAAACAATGATATCTGGTTCAGCTACTCAGGACTTCTGCTACTGAGGCAGATTCAAGGAATAGCCTCTCACTCTATTATGCCACAGCAAAAAATATGAGAGGCTATTCCTTGAATCTGCCTCAGTACTGAGAAATTTTCCTAATCTCAAGAAATGTGAGTGCATGAAACTGCACCAAATTTGGGAAGTACTTATCCTCAGACCTTTAGCCAAATGGTCAAGACCACCCAATTTAGCCTGTTATATTTGTCTGCTTCATCTATTCTGATGTAGACGGTGCCATTGTTAATATTCTACTTTACTTCACACTATGTAGATTAATGAATTTGTTTTATGACTGCGCCAGTTTAAACTACTTATTGAGTGCGAGTTTGTAAGCAATATGATGAATATAAAGCAGATATTATTCCCCACTAACTCTTACCTATATTTTATCTCAGTTGTAGCTTAAACTTATCAATTAGCATATCATAAATACTTTCTCCTTATTAGTCAGATTTATGCAGGTTCATATTTTTTTTCAAATCAGTGCATTGACAGACCAGTCTCAGTGTATTGTTCACAATTCAATTTACTTAAACTTAGAATTCATATTTTTTTTCCGAATCAGTGCACCGACAGATATATACTATTCAATTTACATATAAGCATTGACAACGAAATCTCAGATCTTAGATAATTGCAATTAATTCTATCTTAGTTCTCTTACAATTCTATCTTATATTCTAAAGATAACTTCTGGTATTCTTACTAGTCATTCTTACCTATTAAACAATAACTCATCAAGCGTAAGCTTGATTAACAATAACTTACATCTTCTACATACAGAATTAAGCTTACTCTTAGAACATGTACTTGCTCATTTACATAGATAATATTTATGCTAATATATTTGACTGGAGACCAAAACACAGAATGCGATTTGTCTGGAAGTACTTACAAACTTACAAATCTTTCCTTGTACTTATTACGCTTGATTCTTTTGTCTTCATGCTCTTTCATTCTTTCTTTCTTTCTTTAGACTGTATGCCTATTCTTTATTTCCTGCCTTTTCCTTTGCCTTCTGTCGTCATTAATCTTTAACCTTCAGAGTATATTAACCAGCAACGTGGCAACATCAGCTGCTCAATGAGTGCTATCTCTGATAAGCTTTTCGTGGCTCCTGTGAAAGACAGTTGGCCTCACACAGTAGTGGGCCCAGGGAAGATGGCTGAAGATCCTATGACATGGTGTCCTTGTCCTTGTGTGTTTGACAAGGGCAAAAGTAGGAGGGCCACATATCATTTTATCTCTTTTGTAGGAACTGGAGTCATTGAGCAAGAAAGCATGTCAGAGATAGTTAAGTTCTGTGAAAAGAGCTGATCATTAGAACAAATAGCCTTACCACTGTAAGGCTATTTGTTCTAATGATCAGTATTTGGTCTTGAGTGGGATAAAATTGAATTTCAACATGAAATTCAATTTTATCCTGCTCAAGACTAAATACTGATCACTTCCAATTTCAAATCCTCTGTACACTCTGGTGTCCTGCACCAGGGAGAAAACATCACTAACAACAATAACATAGTCAATGAGACATTTCTTATTCCTTGCTTCTTCTCTCCATGTGAATTTGTGTACATTTTTATCTTGGAACATCGTGTTAGTAATAACCAGTTCATGTCCTGAGCAGAAATCCAACAGGTATTAGCTTTGCTGTTTTCTCCAAATTTTCCCAAAATATTTTTGTATGTCTGACAATCATTTTCCTACTCTGCTATTTAGATCCCCAACAAGGATCAACTTTTCCTTTTTCATTGTGTCATTTGCTTTCTCTAACGCCTCAAAAAATTCCTCCACTTCTACCTTAGTAGAACCTTCTGTGGGACCATAGGCACAAATAAATCTCATTGTCCAGTTCCCCATTCTCATATTTGCCCACATCACTCTACTTGAGACCCTGCCATTCAAGAAGATTAGCCTCATGTTTAGTGTTGAATACTATGGCTACTTTTTCATTTCCTTTTTCATTGTGTCATTTGCTTTCTCTAACGCCTCAAAAAATTCCTCCACTTCTACCTTAGTAGAACCTTCTGTGGGACCATAGGCACAAATAAATCTCATTGTCCAGTTCCCCATTCTCATATTTGCCCACATCACTCTACTTGAGACCCTGCCATTCAAGAAGATTAGCCTCATGTTTAGTGTTGAATACTATGGCTACTTTTTCATTTCCTTTTTCATTGTGTCATTTGCTTTCTCTAACGCCTCAAAAAATTCCTCCACTTCTACCTTAGTAGAACCTTCTGTGGGACCATAGGCACAAATAAATCTCATTGTCCAGTTCCCCATTCTCAAATTTGCCCACATCACTCTACTCGAGACCCTGCCATTCAAGAAGATTAGCCTCATGTTTGGTGTTGAATGCTATGGCTACTCCTTCTTTTCCTTGATTGTCATTGCCTGAATATAACATTTTCCCCAAACTCTGGACATTAAGAAAAATTTTTTTTTTATGTTGAGCCCAAACACAAGAGGTTGGTTGTGCAACCTATAGTACATTGGTACCGTGCATGGGTAGTGAGTTGGGAAAGGAGGTACTTGTTCACATTTGATTTAAATGATTGTATATTGTATTCCTTGGGGAACACAACAGGAAGGAGACTGTTCCAGAGTACAGCAGTTGCTGGGATGAAGGATGAGGAAAAGAAACTTGTTTTGTGGGTTTCAAGGTGCACTGTGAGGGAATGTTGAGTAGCAGCTGCATGTGTTCCAACAAGCTTAATACTAAGTGGGAGAATTATTGATGCTATTTCAGATGAACATTTTCCATGGAAATATTTGTAGAATACACATATTACAGAGACCAATCATCTGTGCAAAAGTGTGTGTGGAGATGAGTTGGTAAGAGATGGGTCATTAATAAGTAATTGCTCTCCCCTGTATTGAGTCAAGCATTTTGAGGGAGCTTTTGGGGGCTTCCACTCCATATGTGAGAGCAGTATTCAATAGCTGGGCAGATTTGTGATTTGTATAAGGTTAACAGCTGTTTAGAGGTGAAGTAATGTCTTGAGCAAAAGAGAAATCCTAGTTTTTAGAAACTGAGGATGCAATGGTTGTGATATGTTTATGCCAGGAGAGGCTTGATGTCAAAGTAATTCCAAAAAGAGAAATCTCAAATTGTCTGGATATTTGGATGTTGTCAAAAATAATACTGGCAGGAAATGGTTCTTTTTTTTTTAATGAGAAATAAGACAATACTGGGTTTTATTAGCACTGAAATTGACTAAGTTATCTGAGCCCCATTTGAGGATGGCTTGGAGATCAGGATTGAGGGGAGTGGTGGTTGATGTTCTGTAGGTTGAGGTGAGTTGTGTAGAATAAGTTTTATCAAATGAAAGGGAGGAGTGCAATGTGCTGTCATCTGCAAAACTGTGTATTGGGTGGGAGGTCAACTGAAGTAGGTCATTGATATATAGCAGGAAGAGGGCTGGTGAGATGACAGAACCTTGTGGAACTCTGGCATTAGTTGAACGGTGAGTGGATAAGGAACTATTCACTATTACACAGTGCACGTCTAGACAGAAAGTTGGCAATCCAACTACAGAAGTCTTCAGACAGACCAAACGATGGCAGCTTGCTTAGTAAGTCCCTGTGCCAATCAAAAGCCTTGAAGATATGAAGTGCAACCACTTGAGATTTGCCAAACTTCTCCATGCATTTGTCCAGAGATGGGTGACATATGTGAGCAATTTCCTGTTGATTGGCAGTGACGGAATCCATACTGGCAGTCGTTTATTAGGTGGGTACCTTCAAGGTAGTGTAGGAGTTTGGAATTGATAATTTTTTTTCCATTACTTTAGACAGGACCGAGGTGAGTGAGATAGGGCAGTAGTTTCATAGCAGGCTGTGGGATATTTACTAGTGGAGACTGACTACTCTTTCCAGGCTGTGAGATAGATACTAGTGGAGTAAGACAGTATATACAGGCTGGTAGTCAGTTCTAGTGCACAAACTTTCAAGACAATTAGAGGAATGCCATGAGGGCCAGGAGACTTTTTTGTGTCTAATTTGGACAGTATTTTTCTGATCTCTTTATGACAAAAGGATATAGTGTGCATTGTATGTTGAGCATCTGGAATGGTTGGGGGACATTTACCATTGTCAATTATGCTTGCATTGGAAGCAATGTATGAGGCCAGGAAATTGGCTTTTTCTGTAGGTGATGATGTAACAGAGCCATCAGGGTATGATAGGGATGGGAATAGTGTTGAGCAGAAGATAAGACTGATTGCTTTGGCGAGAGACCAAAAGGCTCGGCTGCAGTTTGGAATGGGCTGCTAATTTCCTTATTTTTGCTCTTTTGAACTCTGTTTTGGAAACAATGTTGTTGTTTTTTTTGTTTTTTTTGCATCTATTTCGGGTTTGGGTACAAGTTCTAAAGGAGGATTGATCTGATATGATTTGAGACAGTTTTGGTATGTTTGATTTTACATTTGAACAATCTTGGTGCATCATTTGGAAAACCAGGGTTTAGTTAAGGGACAGTAGTTAGAAGTATGGGGAATATATGTTTCCATGCTAGTAGGGATTACTTTGGGTTGGAAGCAATAGTCCAACCATGGGAATGAGGCAGAGAGGTTGTGGAGGTTGTCCCACTTGGCACTCTTACAATGTCAAACTATGCTTGTATGGGAGTGGCTGTGTAAGCATTGTTGCATGGGGGAAGAGATGAGCACTAGATTGTGGTCAGAATTACCTAGGGGGGGGGGGGGGGGCACTACATTCACTTTGTATTTGGAAGGGTCATTGGTGAGGAAGAGATCTTGGATGTTTGGGGAGTGGTTCGGGTTATCAGGTATTTTGCTGGCATCTGAACAAGTTGTGCAAGGTCGTTAGTGATGGCAAATGTTTCAGCATTTCTGCCTGCAAGATCTGTACAGCTGGGGGAGAAAAGGCAGTTGGTGTTGTGGGCATTAAAATCTCCTAGGAAGATGATTTCACTGTTGGGAAAGTGGGGCTGGAGGAAATCAATTTTTAAGGAGAGGAAATTAAAGAGCTCAGTGTGGTTGGTTATATTAAGGGAACAATAGAGACAGCAGATGAATTTGACTGAATGGGGAAGGGATATTTTCAACCGAAGAAAGTCAAAGTCGGGTGATTCTAGGTTGGGTGCTCTCTGGCAAGGTATATCGGAGCAGATGTATGCACAGACACCATCCTTGGTCAAAAGGAGTTAAAGAGTGTGTAGTTTGGAAGGCTGAGATGAAAGAGTAGGTGAGGTTTGGTATACTGAAGATGGCAGTGGACACTATTAAGGTTAGAGTTTAGGCCACAGATGTTGGTGAAGTGGATATGTATGGTTCTATGAGACATATGTTTGACCGTAAAGGTCTTGCACGTTTCCTATGTAGTGTCTGCATACTAGTCTCCGTGGTGGTGCTAGTGGCACCACTTGATTTTTGTACCAATTTAATATGTCTGTAGTCAACGATCCAACTGTTGTCTCCATTTTGCCATCTTTCTTCAAGTTATCTTCAAAGTTGACATCCTTGTTTCCTCTGTGCAAATGTTAGGTCTGGCCAAGCATCTTTGAACTTGTTGTTGATCGCTGTTATTAATTTTCATGTGCTTGTCAGCGTGTCGCAAGTCACTTTTATGAGGCATGGAAAGTTCATTCCGTCCTTTCTTTTACTTATGGTCTGAAAGGATGGCACCTGACGATATTTTTTAGAATCGATGTTGCATTCTTCTGCTAATTTGATGATGTCTTCTTTTAGTGCTTTTCTGTTTTCCTTTGGAAAGTTCAAATAATAGCATTGTATTTTTTGTCTTTGGCCACCATCAAGTTGTGCACCGTTGATGTGATTAGGTCATGGAGTTCATTCGCAGGCAAGGGTGAACGTGAATTGCAGCGCTGATTGTCAGTTAGTTTGAGCTTGGTTTCCAGTGCTCGTATTTTGGAGGAACAAGTTTCATTCATAGCATTGATATGCTGTTCAAGATTTTTGATTTGTTTGCCTAAGTTCAGGAGCTGTTTTACAGAAAGGAGGCACAGTGAACAGAATAAGGACTGGTTGAGGTCGACTTTCCTCTCATTAATCAATACAATGATCTCAGCTTTTTTTTTTTTTTTTTTGAAATATAAACAAATTATTTATGAACAGGTTTTTGGTATTCTAAATGAGTCAAAACATCAGTGGGCAACTTGCAGAAATATTCCTTCACTACAAAAACTCTCAACTTCTGTATTCCTCCTGTCCTATTAAGATTTTGTATATACACTTCTTGTAATTCTGTCAAATGTACTAATTTAATGTTAACAGATCTTTGTTTGTACATACTGAGTAATCAGGAAACATCACAAGAATTCATTCTGATTAATCAAATGATCCTCATTAAATTCTTTTTAGAATTCAGGATATGACTGACTCAAAACCAAATAAAAAAATATAGGCACACATACATTTAATTAGACTAAGCACAAGGTATGTACAATATAAACTTTCAAATTAATAGATATAAAGCTATTTTAGATTCAAAGCCTTTTTATAATTAGAGGATTAATCCTTCTAACAGACTCATCATACTATTGGAAGTTTTTTTAATTTTTTTTTATTAGACTCATACTATAACTGAATTATTTCAAAATGAATCTTAGTCTATCAGTTTACCAGTTTGATAGTCTATCTTACTTCTCCCAGCAAATTCTATAGAGAATAACTGTTCTTTAGAATGAGTTCATTATAAGGCCTTTTTTCGAAACGTAATTTTTGTAAAACTATACATTATATCTTCATGCAACACACACATATATATATAATTTCCTACTATGTCACAACAAGCATGAATAATACTGTCTTGCTTTAGATATTTTCAGGATTTGGAATTCCTAATTTCAAGAATACCTCTTGTAAAAAGAAAACATTATAATCATAGTCATTAGCAAAATGACATGCCTTTATTATTATTATTATTACAGGCTATTCCACGGTGTCCTTAAACTCATCAAGGGATGCCCTAAACATCACGTCAAGCACTATCCAATATTCAGACAATATCTATCATACTTTGCTTTGAACTCATCCACAGTCATGGCACCCACAACAGATTCTGGCAACCTATTCCACTCATTAACCACTCTCCAAGCTAAAAACCTAGTTCTACTAACCTGGCTAACTACACTCTTACTCAGTTTTCGTGAATGGCCTCTAGTTCTCCCACCATCAGACTTGTTCTGAAAAATTTTCTCTGAATTAATCATGTAAAAACCCTTTAGTAATTTGTGTCTCAATCATATCGCCCTTTTTCCACCTGTCAACCAGTTTCTGTAATCCACAAATCTTCAACCTGTTCCCATAAGGTTCATTCCACAGACCTGCTGCCATCTTAGTCACTTGCCTCTGGATCCTCTCTACATTTTCATCATCGCCAAGCAACCCTGGTGACCAGATCTGCATGCAGTAGTCAAGATGGGGTCTTATCAGAGCTTGATAAAGAGGAATATAACCTGCTTACCTCTGCTGATCAAAGTATTCTTCAGTAACTAAGTAATCTGATGAGCTGCTTTAGCCACTTTTGCTATGTGCCCTCTAAACTGTAACTCCCTATCCACTAACACTTCCAAAGTGTTAGTTGATAGGGAGTTACAGTTTCATCCATGTGGTATACAGCTGGTAATTTTTTCATCCCAAAATGCATAACATTACACTTTGCCACATTAAACTGACATCTATTCTTCTTTGTCCACGCTGCCAGTCTATCCAAATCATCCTGCAAAATTTTAACATCTGTATTAATTATTGCTCTACCAAACTTTGCATCATTGGCAAACAACTGAACAGATCCTCTCCGATTCTTTCCTATGTCATTAATGTACAGATTAAACAGCAGCAGTCTAAGAACAGAGCTCTGCAACATGCCACTAGTCACAGACCTTCTTTTGGACTCTACTCCTGAATAAACTACTCTCAGATATCTCTTCATTAACCACCCTCTCATCCATCTCACCAACCCTATATCCATTCCCATGTGCTGCAGTTTGCTGATTACACAAAACCATGTCCCCCCCCCCCCCATATAGTATCCCATTTCTGTCTATCCATTCTTGACAAACAGTACTTTATTCCTGTATTTTGACAGTAATACTCTTTATGACAAAGAGTATTGCTGCACAGCTGAACTAATTCCTTGAACTAAATAAGCACCATCAAAATTATTAAACATCAGATCTCTGGTGACTACAATTTAATATAAATCACTATTTTTTTTTAAACAAAAATATATAATCTCTAATTGGGCACATGGAGAATATTTGTAGTATGAAGTTATGAAACTGGAACTAATTACAAGAATTTCAAGTATAAAAAACAATGTAAAAAAAGATGCAAAACTGTGAAGTATAATTTTAAATGTTTCATCCTTCTCAATTTTTTAAAAGAAAAAAAAAATCATATACCTACAAAACCTATAATTCTTTTGATGCTTATGACAGTATCCTCATTAGTGAAGGTTTTCCCGTTCAGAGAATTCTGCAACAATCGGAATAAGTGGTAATCAGAAGGTGCTAGGTCCGGTGAATACTGAGGATGCAGCACATCCCAGCCAAGATAACAATTTACTCCGGGTTGTTATCGAAATGTGGGGTCTGGCATTGTCATGGTGAAAGACAACTCCTTTCCGATTTGTCAATTCAGGATGTTTTGTGCTAATTGCACGGGCCAGTCGCGTTAACTGTGAGCAATAGACAGCTGAATCAATCATTCTGCCTGATGGTAACACCTCATAGTGGACAACACCTTTATAATCCCACCACAGAGAGCATGATAATCTTTGGTTTCAATCCCACTTTCGAGGTTGTTTGTGGCGGATCACTCTTGTGCCCCCATGATCTTTTACGTGCCGTATATGTTATCATATACGACCCATTTTTCATCTCCCGTAATCATCCGCTTCAAAAATGGGTCGTTTTCTTGGCTGTGAGAATCACAGCCAAGAGAATCACATATCCATCTGTGATTCTCACAGTGAATCACAGATGGATATGTGAGCAGTCATATTGGCCTCAGTCAATTCATGCGGCACCCAAACTTTGAGTTTTGAAACATATCCCAACTTGAACAAATGGTTTTCAATGCTTGTATGGGATATGTTCAGTACTGTAGCAATCTCCCACACTGTTTGTGATGGATTTTTTTTGACGATATCCTTCACAGCACTCAAATCAACCTCGTTTGGGCAACCGGCACGAGCCGCATCACTGACGTCAAAATCTCCAGAACGGAATTTGGCAAACCAATTTTGGCATAAGCGTTCTGTTAAGGCACCATCCCCATATACACTACATATTTTTTATGGGCCTCTGCAGCTCGTTTGTCCTTTTTGAAATAAAAAAGCAAAATATGCCGGTAATGTACGTTATTTCCTTCCATTTCTAAAAATATGTTACACACACGCAACTGAAGTAGGCTGAATGAAAATTGACTGAAAGGTTATGTGAAATGTCTCCTTTCAACTGCACAATAGCGTTGTGCGGTAGCACGACAATAGTGACAGGCAAAGTGGAATAAACTTGTACTAACGCATAAACCGAACGAACTTATTTGCCAACCCAAATATATAAAATCAATAAAAATCCTTAGTCTGCCCATGATACAAATGTACTAGAGGTTTATAAATAAACCTTTCATGGATGGAACCAACATAAAAACTTTTATGAACTTCCACTTTACTACAATAAGAAGTGTTCAGAGCCCTGTAGGGAAAAATGTATTGGATGAAATTCGACCAAACTTGGTGTAACTACACTTTGGAACAGAGCACACAAAATTCTACCATAAGGGGAAATTTGATTAATCCCAAACTATAAGCATGTTTGGGATTAATTAAACAGTAATGGCTGGAAGAGCCACAACAAATCAATTTTTGTTGTGGCTCTTCTTCTTCTTCTATTTAACAGACTTCTACAAACATTTCTGTTTGTAGAAGCACTCAGCTAAGAAAATATATATTAAGGAGAAGGAAAGCTCTGCAAGTGAGGAATACAATATACGCTGATAGGAGTAAAACAGAAGTAAATGGTAGTTGCTATTTCATAGCATATCACAGACAGTCCAGCATACAAGGATGTCAATTCAAAGTACATCTTCTCTGTTTAAAGAATCAAGCAAAACAACTCACAATAGTTAAATCACTGTAAAATCTCGAGGAATCAGAACTCAAGAGCTCTCATCAAAAGACCACGACAATTTATAGTGATGGTAAAATCACTACAGACACCATTAAAAACTAAAACAACAACCTAATGTTAATATAGCAAACAAGAAATCTGGTAAGGAATCTCACTGCAGAGGAATGGAAAATTCCTCTGCAGTGAGATTTAAAATTAGATTCTGTGTGGGAAAGTGCATGCTGGAGTAGCAGGAAATGAGACAGCAGATCAGTTAGCCAAGGAAGCAACTATTAACAGACATCTAGAAATAAAATGTGCTCAAAAAGTATTCCAAAATCAGTATAAAAACACTTGTAGAAAAATTAAGCCTGAATTTGTGGGAAGAAAGAAGAAGAATGGGAAACATCCAAAACCAGATTAATCAACTATCCAAAGCAGACTTCAACTGAAAGTAGATAACATCTCTCCAGGTATGACTACGTTACTAACAGAATACAGAAAATTAACACACTACCTACATAGATTCTATTCTGAATCTATTCTGCCTCTGCTATCCACATGTTCAGACTGTCAACACCCTACTGTTTGACTGTTAGTTACTGGACTCCATCCAGATGTCTCCAATAACACCATCACTTCAATAGATGAATGGTTAGTGTCAAAACAGAGACTTGTCCAAAAACATTATTCAAAATTATTTAATTCTGCTAATAGGAGAAATTTCCAATCATTGTAACGTAGCATAAATACCTAGACAAAAATATAATGTAAATATGGATGTAAAAATATAAATGTAAATATGAATATAGATACAAAAAGATAAATATAAAGCAGATTATTTATATACTACATGTAATATTTGCACTGTGTGCAATGGAGCACTATAGGAAATAAATTACCTCTGGTAGGATTACTATTGTGACAAAAACACACACATGCACATACATTAGATGAAAGACCACAGGATCAATACCATACAACAAATGGTTCACAGACATGGATGTTCTTCATTTGGCAGTACATTACTTACTTTAGTTTCACATACATACTGTATTTACTCAAATATAACTTGCACTTTTTTCCCCCAAATTAAAGTTAAAAAATCATGGTGTGAGATATATACAGGGATTGTCAGAAGTCAAAAACTAAACGTTTACAATTAAATGTTAATATCTCAGTATTCATTATAATTGCTCATATTTATAAAATGAATGCATTTAAATTTTAATTATCAATGTAATTTACGTGATCGGCCTTACGACTCACCTTCATCATGCGATATATTTGAATCTTTTAGTGATAATGCTTCTGTAATTAAATTATTTCGAAATTATGGTGAAATCACGTCCCAAACTCTCAAAATCCAGTTGTGCAACGGTTCTAATGATAATCTCTTAATCTATCCCCCTGTGCAATCCAAGATCAAGTGAAAGACAATTCACTCACTCCCACATTTCCTCTACGGGTTGCTTCCATCTCCCTGTATATGACTGGGGTGGTATTAACAAAAGATCACACAACTCAACAACAAAGGAAAGTCGACAATTGTTGAGTTGAAATGCCAATTTTCTTCAACCGAATTCCAAAATATCTGAAACTGCCATAACAACATTCGCTATCTATGTCTTAAAGTTTTAAACTTTTTATTTTTTTTCATAAAGTAAAATCAGGGGTACGAGATATATGCGACAGAGAGTTACATTCGAGTAAATATAGTAAATAATTGCTTTATTTTTCAAAAAATATTCAGAGGGGTGCTTAAGGGTCAAAGCTGTATAACTGAGAGGAGACCTCCACATAGCCTTTAAAGGAATGCGGAGAACCGACCAGGGCTTCTGATCTAATGTCCAATCCTCACCTTCTCGTGGTGCACCCTGTTGGGTATCTACTTTGATACTGAACGAACGAGGATGGGCTGGCAATTTGGGATTTAGCCGACCAAATTGTATTCTTATTAGTTAAACCAAAATATAAAATGATGGTACAACATGACAAAATTTCATGCCGGCTGGGGCTTCGCCCGGTTAAACAAGGCCCCCGTTGTTTTTGCCAGGGAACCAGGGCGAACAGCGAAAAGTCAGCTACTGGAACAAATCTGAAAACAAACCCCAACTCAACATCAGCAGAGTTAAAGATCGGTACTATCAACGTAAGAAGCCTGAATGGCAAAGAAATGAAGCTAGCTGAGGAATTAGATAAGTACCAGATCGACATAATAGGGGGTGACTGAAACAAAAAAGACCAAAACTGGTGAGATCTTTCTGAGCAATAAATACAAAATGTTATATTCAGGCAATGACAATCAAGGAAAAGAAGGAGTAGCCATAGTATTCAACACAAAATACGAGGCTAATCTTCTTGAATGGCAGTCAGTCTCAAGTAGAGTAATGTGGGCAAATATGAGAATGGGGAACTGGACAATGAAACTTATTTGTGCCTATGGTCCCACAGAAGGTTCCACTAAGGTAGAAGTGGAGGAATTTTTTGATGCTTTAGAAAAAGCAACTGACACAATGAAAAAGGAAAAGTTGGTCCTTGTTGGGGATCTAAATAGCAGAGTAGGAATTGATTGTGAGACATACAAAAATATTTTGGGAAAATTTGTTGAAAAGAGCAAAGCTAATAATAATGGAAAATATCTGTTGGATTTCTGCTCAGGACATGGACTGGTTATTACTAACACCATGTTCCAACATAAAAATGTGCACAAATTCACATGGAGAGAAGAGGCTAGGAATAAGAAAAGTCTCATTGACTATGTTATTGTTGATAGTGATGTTTTCTCCCTGGTGCAGGACACCAGAGTGTACAGAGGATTTGAAATTGGAAGTGATCACTATTTAGTCTTGAGCAGGATAATATTGAGAAGAATAACATGTAAGAAAGTTTTAAAGCGAATAAAAGTTGAGCAGCTCTCAGATGTGAACTGTAGACTAAAATACAGAAAGATTATTGAAAAGAAAATGAAAGAGTTTGAGAACAGGAATCAAGCCTTGGAGATTCAGTGGCAAACTCTGAAAAAAACAATGATTGATTCTGCCAGAGAGGCATGTGGTGAGGTTGTGTGCAAGGATAAAAAAATCAGAACTCCCTGGCGGACACGGGAAGTTAAAGAGGCAGTGAAGGAAAAGAAGAAAGCATATCAAAAGTTCCTGGCAAATAAGTCAGCTTTTACTCTTACAGAATACAGAGACAAATGTAAGAAAGCTAAACAGTGTGTAAAACTAGCTAAACAAAAGTCATGGGAGGACTTTGGCAAGAATATAGAAAATAAATATCAAGAAGGTGGCAAAATATTCTGGAGGTTGTTGAAGAAGCTTAGAAATGGAGGAAAGAGTGCTGTAAAAGGAGTTAGAGATGATAAAGGTGACATGAAAATGGGAAAAAAGATATCCTTGAAGTATGGAGTAATTACTTCGAACAATTGGTAAATGAAACAAGCAGTGATGGCACAATGGTAAAAAACACCCAACAGGCATACAGTCAGGAATACATATCCATACTTGAAGTAGAAAAAGCCATCAAAGGCTTGAAATGTGGAAAGGCAGCAGGAGTAGATGATATTCTACCAGAAATGCTGAAGTATGGTGGTATAAAAGTCTTACAGTGGCTGCACTGCATAGTTCAGAATTCCTGTCCAGAGGGACGAATTCCCGATGATTAGAGCAGAGCTCTCAGAGTACCCATATATAAAAAGGGAAATAAAACTGCATGTGAGAATTACAGAGGTATTTCCCTATTGAGTGTTCCTGGTAAGATATATGCAAGTATACTTGAGAAATGGTTGAGAAGAATTGTGGAAGAATAGCTTGGTGAAGAACAAGCTGGATTCAGGCCAAATAGAGGCTGTCAGGATCAGATCTTCACTTTACGACAAATAGTCGACAAAGCATGGGAATATAACAAAGATCTATATTTAAGTTTTGTCGATTTGGAAAAGACATATGACAAGGTGCCAAGAGAGAAGCTATTCAATATGCTGCAGTTATATGGTGTCAATGGGGCATTATATCAAGCAATACTTAGTCTTTATTTGAGTTGTAAGTCAGCAGTTAGAACTGAAGGAAGTACAGGAAGATGGTTAAATTTAGTGTGAGACAAGGATGTACATTATCCCCTCTGTTATTCATTATCTATATGGATCACATTATGAAGGAAAGTGGTATTAAACCTGATATCAAAATTGGAGATGTTAATGTCAGCTCTTTGCTTTATGCGGATGATGTTATACTTCTAAATAAATCCGCTACAAGTCTGGCAAGATTCTCTGACTAAATTGAATAGCTGTTGTAATAGATATGGTATGAAGGTCAGCAATAAAAAGACAAAGACAATGAAAATAAGCAGAATCATTGAAAATGTCAACTGTGTTGTGTAAAGCATTTCAGTAAAACATTTCAGCTACTTAGGCACGATTTTTAGTGAAGATGGTAAATTAAATATGGAAATAGACAACAGCATCAACAAAGCTGGTATGGTGGGAAGTCAATTGAATAAATTCATATGGAATAAGAGAGAAATTAGTCGGAACACTAAATTAGTTGTATACAATACAGTGTTCAAACCAGTTTTAACTTATGGATCTGAGAGCTGGGTCAGAAGTAAAACACTTGACCAAAGACTAGAGACCACAGATATGAGAGTCCTGAGAAAGATTAGAGGCGTGAACAGATGGCATCAATGGCAATATCATATTAAAAACGAGGATATTAGGAAAGTACTTGACATTGTCAGCATCCAGGAATGCGTTAGCAGAGCTAATCTCAGGTGGTATGGTCACGTAAATAGAATGGGAGAGGAAAGATTAGCAAAACAAGTGTTCTCTGCCGGGTTGGCAGGAAAACGACCCAGAGGAACACCAAGATATAGGTGGATTGATACGGTACAAAGTGCCTTAGACGATAGAAATACTAGATCTGATAATGTTGGAGTCTTGACAAGTAACAGACTGATTTGGAGGAAAATTGTAGATAGGAAGTTAGTAATAATGTGTATTTTTTTCATGTAGTACTGTCATATCCTGTACACCCCTTGAGGGTACATGGCAGGAATTTGATGATGATGATGATGATGAAAATATTCAGAAATAATACAAGATTGTTATGCTTCAGTTTCATTTGAGATCTGATGCATCATCAAACTGCTAATGATCTTCTCCAGGGACTACAACCTCCTGTTATTTTTAAAAAGATCAATGGTTTTCTTTTCTCTTCTCATCCTTTAATTTGAAAAGATTGGGTGGATACATTATATATATTCAGCTTTTACCCATATATAATGTATTCACTCAATCTTTTCAAATTAAAGGATGAGAAGAGAAAAAGAAAACCATTGATTTTTTTTTTAAATAACAGGAGGTTGTAGTCCCTGAAGAAGATCATTAGAGGTTTAATGATGCATCAGATCTCAAATGAAACTGAAACATAATAATCTTGTATTATTTCTGAATATTTCTTGAAAGAGAAAGCAATTATTTATATAAAAATAAAGTAAGTAATGTACTGCCAAATGGGGAACATCCATGCCTGTGAACCATTTGTTGATATCTGTATTATTGCTTATATTCCATGTACAATACATAAATAATAAATTAATCTGTAGAACAGAATTATGTCAAAGTATTTATAAAAGAAAACAGAAACTCAACCTGATTTTCTTGGCCCATATATCCAAGTTTCCACTTGTTCAATGATTTGCTGATTAACAATTGGCTCAAACTTCCGGGCAAAAAAAAATGGACGGTCCTCTGTTGCCTGGAAAGATAAAAACAAAAACATCTATTAAATGAATTTAAAACATAAGTTAACAAAAGTATCTGCTTTTTTTAATGACTAAACTGTCACTAATAAGAACGAATAATTAGCGTTAAAAAAAAAATTTTTTTTTGTATTTTTTTAAACATGATTCAATCATTACTGAAGAGTTGAAAATAAATATGAATTCTGTGTTTAATGTAATAGATTTTTTTGGTTTTATGAGTATGTGACTGAGTGAACTAGTTTATAGGATTACTTATTATATATTTTTCAAATATGCTGGCAAATTACATTTGACTTAGACTTGGGTATCTGGAAAGAATATTGTTTCTGGCAAGAGATGGGAAATTCAAAATCACGGAAACAAATAGCTATTTAGAGAAAGATGAAGGTGCGCATGTGTGTTTGCCTTGAGAAAAGTGAATGTCAGAGAAAGACAATCATTGTGCACCCAGGAGATATTCATTTATGCAAATGCTAGAATCATCATGAATAAGGAGTTTCTGCTGATGGTTAGTTCAAATTGACCTAAAATTATCAGCATCAGTAAAAACTGGATAGAAGATGATATCAGAAACAGAAAGTAAGGCGTATTGTATTTTCAGGGATGACAAAACAGTAAGGGAGGGTACTGAAGATGACTACAGAAGAATAGTAACCAAGATAAAAAGAAGTAGATCAAGAAGGCAAAATTGTAAGAGGCAGTGCATAAGTTATCTGATGTAATATGAGGCTAACAGGACAAAATATATTGGGCAGAGATCTGTAGCTTTGATTGGAAAAACACCTTAGTTCGAATCTCATCATGACAAGAGGAATTTTTCTTTATTACTTTTTTATATTTTTCAATTGAAGGTGAGTTAACTGATATCATATGACGGTAGCAGGGACCCCCCCCCCCCAGAAACTCGAGTTTTTCATCCAGCATACATGCAAATCGGCCTTAAGAACACGGGCAATTTAAAGACAAAAAATACTAGTGGTGTTGAGCGTAGATAACATTCATTGGCATAGATGCATGATGCTACTGGCAGTTTGGTGGGCTAAGTGGTGGATATGGAGAGTTGAAGAGTGGGTGCCCACCCCTTGATGAGTCTTTGGACTCCTTGGAGGTGCCACGTAATAATAATAATAAATGGCATGCAGAGGCAGATTAGTTCAATGAATGCAGAGTAAATAATTATTATCAGAGAATTTCATTATGATGAAATAAACTGGAAGGAGAAAGGGACATATAGCAGGAAGAAAAACAATATGTAGCTGGTAAAAGATAATTATCTGAAACAGCATGTGATGGAGGTGGATCAGAGGTTTGAGAGTTCTGGATCTGGTAAGAATATTAGAGGATTTCTCTAGAACCAGGGATGGGCAAAATTATGGAGTTTGCCTCTGAAGAGAGAGAGAGAGCAATCATGCAGTATTGACCTAGAAGACTGCTAAACTTCTAAAAGAGAGCAATAATTATGAAAAATTTAAACAGTAGCTAGGAGCAATACTATGGCAACACTACTATAAGAAAAGGATAGCAGTGGATGGGAAAGAGCTACTGGGACTAGGAAAATGCTCAAATGTCTGAAGGAAAAATCAGAATCATAAAGGAAAAACAGCAATCTTGCAGTGTTTGCGAATGACTTTAGTGGGAGATGAATTTCACCTCCCAGTGTGAAGCCACTGTCATGCTTATTGTAGGCCTGAAATGGCTTGAAAAAGTTCCACCTTTTTTTGTCTCTAGAACAGGGTTTCAGGATTATATAAAAAATAAATACAAAAAAATTATAAAAATTAATAAAAATAAAATAAAAAAATTCCTTAGTACAATCATGGTACTAACATACAACTTTTTGAGTGGGAACCACATAAAAAAAGTGTGCAGGAAGGACAACCAGAATTATGAGGAAGGGAAAATCACACTATGAGATGGAAAATTATCTTGCAAGCACATGGTTTGCAAGAGTATAATGAGTGAAATGGATTGACAGAGGCATGCATGCCTTGTCAATGAAGGAGTTTAAGAACAGTATGATGCATATTGTATGAATAATGAACTATAGTGATCAGTTTTTAGAACCCATAGAGATGTATTTGTAACGTTAGTCAAGAAAGGTATTTCTATATTAAACAAAACCATGTGATTAAAGATTTTTTAAGTGTTAAGAGCTATGCAAAAACATACCAACGAGAAAAATGAAACTATCTATACATAAAATTATAATACATTATTTTGTAAATAGATTAAATTTTAAAAAATATTTCAAATAACAAAAGAAAAAATCATCTTTTTATGACATAAACGATAAGTTTTTTTTGTTTTGTTCCCCTTCCCCTCCAAATTATATGAACTTGCAACACAATATCAGCATTAAATTCAAATCAGTATTTTGTAAAAGCACTTTCACAAACACAATACTGAAAAAAAAAAAATACATAAATAAAATAAATAATAATAAATAAATACTAATGGAAAAGGAAGAACCAAAGTTTTAACAAATACCATCTCATATGACCAATGGGCTGCATGTGATCTCAGAATTAGTCTCTTAAATTTGGGATATATGAATTCAGATATATCTGTTGAGATTTGAAGAGTATTTCACTGTGTGGATTCCAAAATAGCTTGTTATACATGTAACAGATTCCATGTGGTATTGTTTTCTCTTTCCAATGGTCTTGAAAGCAGATGTTAAGTATTTCATTTAGATCCAAAATATGCCAACTTGCAGGCACACATACAGCACAAAGCTAGCTCATCAGCATATGCATTATATACTTTTAATGACAAATTACTGCCAGATACAGTAGGTGATCAATATAGTAAACCCCCTAAGGAAAAGAGAAATATGTTACAGTGCAGTTTCACTACAGCTAATGTAGAGAAGAAAAAAAAAACATAGCTCACACCACCTCTATTCCCATGAAACAAAAGAAATAGCCACAAGACAAAGGAAATTGGGGTGAACTTGGGTGAACAGCTAAAATATGACATAATGAAATTTTTTATGACTAAAATAAATAACGATAATTTTTTTTTATTAGTCATTATAAATTTTGTAGCAACTAGTTTTGCTCACACCTAACTGTTGACTTCTTCATACCTTCTTATTATAAACTCTTGAGAAGCCACCAGTTGGGTGTCAGCAAAACAACTATTTGGTACAATTTTTTAAATTTGCAATGACTAATAAGAAATCCTTTCTTCTCAACATTTCTTTAATTTGAAGTTAAATTAAAAATAATGAAGTTTGTTGGAGGATAACAGCTGATTTAGAATACTTTATCTAAATTTTCGATTTTAATGGCTACACATACAGAGTCGCTATAATTAAAGAAAAGGTGTTCATGAGCCCTGTAGCAAAAAAATATATTGGATGAAATTCACCGAACTTGATGTAATTAAACTCTACAACATGGGGATCTTATTTACAGAAGATAAAAATAGTACAAAATTATGCCACCAGGGGACATTTGGTGATATAAACACATGGTTTGGAATTATTTACACGGTGATGGCTAGAAGAGACACAACAAATCAATTTTTGTGTTCGTATAACTTCCAGATGTGGGTCAACAATTCATCCTTTCAGATGTTCCAAGAACTGCATTCTGTGAATGACATTTTCTACAGCGGAGTGCAATAGATCTGCACTGATTTGCCTCACATGCTGCATTATTCTGTCTTTGAAGGCTGCTAAATCAGGAACATGTCATCACAACCAAAAGTCACAGGGGTTGAGATCAGGTGAACGAAGTGGCCATGCTGTGGGAAATGCACAACTAATCACTCTGTGTTCTGTGAAGTGTTTTCATAACATTCGATGTACAGGCAATCCAATGTGAGGTGGTGCTCCATTCTGCATAAATATGATAGTCAAGTTATCTTCACTGCTGCAGTTACAGAACAACAAGGTTACGCAGCATCTCTCAATACCTAACAGCAGAGATGGTATGAGTCACTGGTCCTGTCGGGCAAAGTTCTTCGAAAAGTACTGACCTATAATAAATAATGCAGTGAACCACACCACACTGTGACTTTCACTGATGGAACACACGTGTTTGCAGCCCAAATTTGGCAATTGTGTGAGTTAACACTACCATTCAGATAAAAGTGTGCCTCATTACTCCACAAGATCTTCCATAGCCACATATCATCCACCTCCATTTGAGCTAAACATCAGGGAAAACTACGGTCGAGTTTCTACATCATGAAGCAAAGCTTGAGTATAAGAGATCTTAAGGGAAAAATCCCAGCATTTGACACAGGATAAAACTGGAAAGAGGAAATAACAAAACAAACATAGGGAGATTTGCCAAAGATACACGTAATCGAAATAGACCCAAACTGTGAGATTTTGTTACTTATAATAATGGGAATGATGAACTCAGTATTTAAACATAAAGAAATAGATAAATATACATGGTCAGACAGAGGATGTAAGTCAGTTATTGACTATATTATTGTAATTTTTAAATTATCAAGTTAAATGTAAGATTATATCGAGGCTTTGAATTAAATTCCGATCATTTTATGGTACTGACAAAAAAAAAAATTCGCTTTTAAACCAAAATGGCTAAAAATAAAGTGGAAAACAACTATCAATTGAGTTACAAAATGTCTTCATTAAAGATCCCCATATTAAACAACAATATCAGAAATGAGCTGAATTCAAAACAGAAACCATACATGAATCAAATAACATAGAAGAGAAATGGGAAAATCTGAAGCAAACCTGACAAAACCAACAACAGACAGCTTAGGAATAAAGAGTAAATGGAATAGAGAAAGACGGCTCTTGGGGGGAAAAGAGAGAAAGTTAACATAAAAGACTCAATTCCAAGATAGTTGAAACAGAAATAGAAAAAACATGCAGAGAGATAAAATTTCATAAACAAAGTAGAAAAGGATATGACTAAGCCAAAACCAAAAACCTATAAAACAATAAAATACACGAACAAAGAAATAAAAGAAAAGATAAAAATATAAGCAACAGATTTAGAAAAATGGATAACTTAATTTCAAAATCTGCAGACTGATGATAATAAAAAAGTAAATTTTATATAACAAAGAATGATCTAACAGAAAATATTACAATGTCAGAACTAAAAAATACAGTAAAGATGAAAAAATAGGAAAATACCAGGAGAATACAATAAAAACATGGGACAGAAAGAAAAAAAAAAAAAAGGCAGATGAAAATTTTAATGAAAGCCTTTTGAAATTCTTTATCATGGTCTGGTTTCTGGAAAAATTCCAAATTCAAAGAAAATGTGTTGAATGATTTGCAATTCTAGTTTATTGCATAGAAAATAATTATTACCTCATGAATTAGGTTAATCTAAATCTACATAGTTTGTAGATTATATAACCATGTAAAAACATATAAACTTATAATATAAATTACAAGAAAGCTGTTATTTGAAAGCATTCACAAAATTAGAATAATTTTTAACGTGGTTCAAAATATTAGAATATTCCAAATTTTTCCAATTCGTTTTGAGGAGAGCATAGAAATAGCATATATTTCAGTAACTGAAGGAGTGACTTGTGTAAGGAATCATTTGTTAAACATGGGTCGAACGACTGACATATCAGAAGCTAAGAAGTTTTGGATGGTGGCTCTACACAAGGCCAAATTCAACAGTTTATAGCCAAGGAAGTGAAATGTTCTCAAGCAAGCGTAAGTAGAGTATTGAAATAACACTCTAATAATTGAAATTTTCAAAACAATCACTGCAATAGAGGTTGAAAGGTAATAACTACATCAAGAGATGAGAGGAGATTGAAGAATATCATGAAGAAAAATGTTCTGAAGTGCAAGGTATTTTCATAGGGGATGAAAAGAACTAGGTCTGAATGTGTCTAAATCTCTGATGTTGAGACAACTTCACAAATCAGATTTTAAATCATGTGTGCCTAAGATGAAGCCACTTATGACTTCCAAGCAAAAGGCAGCTAGAGTGCAATGGTGTAAGCATAGACGGTTGTGGGTCAAGAGGACAGGAAAAAGTATGTGTTTGTGTGTTCCAAAATGTGTTTTGCATCATCAAGACATCAAACACGACTGTGCAGTTAGCCTAGTGGCTATGCACTTCACAACCATATGCCTGGGAAAGGAGTGTCCTGGGTTCGATTCCTGTCGCCGACATGAGGAGAGCTTAAGGATCTTTCTCAGACATAGCCAAGTTAGCCAGTCTTGGGCGTGGCCAGCAGGGTTTTTCTCCCCAGTTTATCTGGGGTTTTTCCTCCCGCAAGCAGGCAAACCAGCCTCATAAACACATGTAGTTACAGCCACAGGATATACCGGGTGGCATAGGGGTTAGTCACCTTATCCTCGGGATGGGTACAACTTAGAAGGGCTTAAGATAGCTCTGTAACAGGCCAGTAGGCCTAATATGTAGAAGGGAGAAGAAGAAGAAGACGTCAAACATGTATTGCTTGATGAAGGGTCATCAAGGGATATATGTTTGACGTCTTAAGCAAGAAGCATTTGATAAAGAATGGATTAAATGTTCAGTGAAATTTGCAACCTCTATCATGGTATGGGCTTATGTGACTGCAGAGGATCTAGGTAGGCTGCGTATTATGTACAAAAGAGTCAATTCCAAAGTGTACCAAAAATTCTTGAGCACTTTATGTTACTGGCATCAGAAGATTTATGTGATGGTGATTTCCTTTTTCAGCAAGATTCAGCTTCTTGTCACACTTCCAAGACCACTACTAGATGGCTCAAAGAAAGACAACTCAATGTAATTCCTTGGTTGCCAAACTCGCTAGATTTAAACCTCATTGAAAATTTGTGGAGAATTATGAAGAAATGTCTTCAAGTTGCCCCAAGAGAAAAGTGAACTTTTTACTAGTCTGCAGACCATAAGGGCATGTTTTGATTAAAAAAAAAGATTGAATTGCTCGTAAATAATATGCCCACCCATTTATGAACAGTCATAAAAGCTAAGGGGATGTAACAAAGTATTAATTATCATGTTTCGCTTTGACTGTAATTTTTGTGCATTTATTTTTGCATTATTCTAAGATTTTGAATCATGTTAAAAATTATTCTAATTTTGTGAATGTTTTCAAATAACAGTTTTCTTATGCTGTGAGGACATCATGTTGGAGGCTTAATGGATTTTTTACAACACTCAAAAAGAATTAAAATAGACTTTAATACTTCCTATATTTCGTCCTAGTCACTAGGACATCTACGGGGATTACAAAAAAATTAACATAACATATGCACAAATAACAAACAATACTAAGCCCAACCACGTGGGTGACACTAAAGTCCTATCTAGGTAGAGCGCCCTCTAAGGGCAGTAGTAGGTGGCCTGGAATGTAAGGTGGGAACTCTGGTGATGAGTGTTTCCCAAATCTTCGGAAGCTTAATGCAACCATATTTATTGAGATTTGGTTGGTTTTTGAGAGCTGCTGCTGCTTCTAAGAAAAGTCTCTCTTTCTTGAATTTGCTGTGGTGGAGCATGGTGGTTTTCTTCCATGATACTCTGTGGGTGGTGTCCAAAACATGGTCAGCCAAGCCTGAATGGCCATAGTTGTGTTTGAAGATGTAAGACTTGTGTTCCTCTAGACGGATGGATGCTGATCTGCCTGTCTGTCCAAAGTACGCCAGCTTACAGGAACAGGGTACTTTGTAAACTCCAGGCAGAGAGAGAGGAGGGAGCTGATCTTTCGTAGAACGGATAAGGGTAGCCAGTTTGCGGTGGGGCTTATATGCTGTGTGTAGATTGTATTGTTTTAGTATCTTGGCTATTTTCTCAGATGTGCCACGGATGTAGGGTATGGTGATGGCATTTTTAAAATCTTGTTGACGAGAAGGAAGGGGAATGGAGGAGGAGTTGATTATTTTTTTGATACTGTGATCGCTGTAGCCATTGGAGAGGAAAGTACTGTGTATGTGGTTAAGTCATTAGTGAGGGCGGTTCCACTGGAACAAAGATTGTGGGCTCTCTTGGTAAGAGTTTTAATAATGCCATATTGTTGAGAGGGGTGATGGTGGGAGAGTTTGTGAATGTATCTGCCTGTGTGTGTGGGTTTTCTGTATACGGTGAAGGTAAGTGTATCATTAGGCAGGCATGTGACTAAGGTGTCTAGGAAGGGTAAACAATTGTTCTTTTCCTTTTCCATAGTGAACTGGATTCTTGGATGTAGACTATTGAGATGACTGAGGAAGGAGTCTAACGTGTCTGGGCCATGAGGCCAAATAGAGAACACATCATCTACATATCTTAGCCAGATAGAAGGTTTGAGTGGGGCTGAGTCTATGGCTCGTTTTTCAAAATCTTCCATATAGAAATTGGCAAGGGGGGAAATGGTGGCAGTTCCCTCTATCTGCTTGTAGATTTTGTTGTTCCACGAGAAATATCCAGAGTTAATGGCAAAGGAAAAGAGATCTAAGATGTCAGAGGGAAAAACGTTTTCTAAGAGAGATAAGGTGTCAATTAAGGGAATATTGGTAAACAAAGAGGAGATATCAAAGCTTACCAATATGTCTGTCTTCTTCAAGGTTTAAATTTTCTGCGAGGGCTTTAAAGTGGGTCGAGTTTTTTATATAGGAAGGGGACCTTCCGGTGAGGGGGATCAGAGAGTTGGCCAGCTGTTTAGATAGTCTATAGCAAGGTGCATTGGTAGCATCTACTATAGGCCTGAGTGGGGAATTGGGTTTGTGGATTTTTGGTAAACCGTATATTCGGGGGGGGGGGGGGGGGGACGGGAGCGGAAAGGTTTAAGTTTTTTCGTGACATCTGGGGGCCAGGAAGATACTTTTTTGAGTAAAATTTTAAGTTTCTTAACTTGTGTTTTTGTTTATCCGTTCTACGAAAGATCAGCTCCCTCCTCTCTCTCTGCCTGGAGTTTACAAAGTACCCTGTTCCTGTAAGCTGGCGTACTTTGGACAGACAGGCAGATCAGCATCCATCCGTCTAGAGGAACACAAGTCTTACATCTTCAAACACAACTATGGCCATTCAGGCTTGGCTGACCATGTTTTGGACACCACCCACAGAGTATCATGGAAGAAAACCACCATGCTCCACCACAGCAAATTCAAGAAAGAGAGACTTTTCTTAGAAGCAGCAGCAGCTCTCAAAAACCAACCAAATCTCAATAAATATGGTTGCATTAAGCTTCCGAAGATTTGGGAAACACTCATCACCAGAGTTCCCACCTTACATTCCAGGCCACCTACTACTGCCCTTAGAGGGCGCTCTACCTAGATAGGACTTTAGTGTCACCCACGTGGTTGGGCTTAGTATTGTTTGTTATTTGTGCATATGTTATGTTAATTTTTTTGTAATCCCCGTAGATGTCCTAGTGACTAGGACGAAATATAGGAAGTATTAAAGTCTATTTTAATTCTTTTTGAGTGTTGTAAAAAATCCATTAAGCCTCCAACATGAAGTTTTCTTATAATTTATGCTACATTTTTATGTGTTTACATGGTTATATAATCTACAAAGTACATAGATTTAGATGATGCTAATTCATATTTGATAATTATTTTCTATGCGATTAATTAGAATTGTAAAGCATACAACACATTTTCTTTCATTATTCTAATTTTTTGATTGGGAGACATACCAGAAGGTGAGGATGGACCCTGAATAAGAAGCCCTAGTTTCTCTGCACTTCTCAAAAGGCTAAGTAATACCATCAAATGATAATAGTCTGCAGTTCTTCAAATCCATTGTCTCCTCAAAGACAATGTTTTTGAGGAGACATTTCTCCTCAAGGATTCTATATTTAGGTTGAATTTCACCTGACCTGGCATAATGTAAACTTGCACGTTCTCAATTTGACCTACAGTAATGTTATGTCAATAGTTAATAACAAATAATGTTAAAATATTTTTATTAACTATATTCATGTGTTAGTTCTCTAAGGTACAACATGATTAACCTGTATTTCATATATTCTCAAGATACATTCTACACTGTATTGAAATATTCAATATAGTGTAGTTCAGTATATGTGTTAAGGTTAAGTGCTGGGAGGAGATCATCTTGCAGGTTTAACCACCATACCAGTCTTTACATTACACATCCATAATGACATGGATGCAAAGTGTCCATTGAAGTAAATATACCATTTGGATATCATAGAAATAACAGGATACAAAGTGTATATTTTTGATATATACAGTATGGCGCAAAACAAAAATAAATAAATTAATTAAAAAAAAAAACAGCACTCAATAAGTACAATTATGGAGTAAATTGGGCATCAAAGTTCAGTACTGTTTTTTTTTTTTTTTCACCGTACAATATATTGTGGCTATTTGAGTGTTTAATGGAGTATTAACAACACTAAGAAAGGATTAAAAACTACTTAGATAAAAAGCCACTATTTTAATTCTTCTAATATTTTGTTCCAGTCATTGAGATTTCTTCAGGGAGTAAAATGAGTATTTGTAACACACACACACACACACACAGGCAACACAAGTAATAAATGACACACATGGATCTGACCCTAAAGTCCCATTTAGGTGGAGCACCTTCTATCGGTATTTGTAGGCAGCCCATGTTGTAAGCTGAGATCTCTGGGAATTAATATTTCCCAAATTTTGGAAAAGTTTCTTGCATCTGTATTTATTTAAATTAGGTTGATTTCTCAGTGCAGCTGCAGATTCCAAAAACATTCTGTTTTTAAATTTACTGCGATGGTTTTTTCCTCGGAAGATCATGTGAATAGTATCCAATACATGGACTGCAAGACTATAGTTGGGATTACAGATGTATGTTTTGTGTTCATTTATATGGATGGTGGATGATCTACCTGTCTGTCCAAAGTATGCCAACTTGTAGGATGGTATTAGGTATGACCCTTGTATCCCAACATATTTGTAGACAGGTCAGCTGATTTAATTCCCTAGATAAACAATGTTAAAGAATTCTTTTTGGGTGCATGCATCTGAAATATCTGAGAGAATGGACCAAAACTCAGGGTTGAGGATCGCTGAGAACTCCGATTGCAAGTGATCGATGGTAGTGTTAGGATCAGTGAGGCTGGCATGGGTTGAGGTGATTTGTTTTCGCAGAAGTGCAAGACTGGCACATTTGTATATATGGAGGACTTTTTTTTTAATAAAATCTTACTTTCAATTTGATGCAATTAGGTATTACCCTTGTATCCTGACATGTTTTTTTTAGAAAGGCCAGCTGATGTAATTGCCTAGATAAACGTAGTTTTGACTTAGTGTATTGTTTGCTTTGCATGCTGTCTGCCACCATGAATAATTTGGAGAACATCTCGTTGAAGGTTTGATGAAGTATTAACAACACTAAGAAAAAATACAAGAAAGAGTAAAACTGAATGGTGTCAAACTTAAAATCAAGTTACATTCTAAAAGAACCCCTGTATATATAAACATACTAGTCTTGCACTACTGTAAGAAAAGATTCCTGTAACATGCACCAGCCTCGCTGCTTCCAATGCTGGCATCAGCTAGTTACCATCGTAACTCTCAGTGATCCTCAACCCTGAGCTTTGGTACGTTCTCTCAGACATTTCAGATGCATCTACCCAAAAAGAATTCTTAAAAATAATAAATAAGCATATCAAAAAGTATAACAGTCTGTGCAATTCTAAATCCAAGCCACAAATTCAACCTGTCCACACTATAGTGAATCTGTCTTCTAAAGGGCTCAGCAAAGATATTGTCAGTGCCCTAAGCCTTGGCCACAATTTTGCTGTAGTCAAATGAAGTGCTGGTGCTAGATTTAATATACAACATAGAACATGGAATCTATAACCTAGCCAGAAATCATCATCAGACTTGACATCGCCAATATTCTTTCTTAGTCTCCAGCTCTGAAAAGCAATCTATCATCTGACCAAGTTACTGCTCTCAGAAAGCTACAAAGAGATAAAAGTATTATCATCCCAGAGTGTATATAGGTAATACTACAGTTGTCCTTAGTACCACTGAATCCAATCATAAAATGGATATTATTCTCTGAAACAGCTCTACCAACATCCCAATGCAACAATCCTACCAAAACACAGGTTAAAAAAATTAAAGCCTACTTAAAAAAAGTATCTTCTTGGGGTCCTGACAACACAAAAAAAAACTCAAACTCTTTGGTTTTCATCACACTTGACAATTTGCCAAAACTCCATAAACTCAATCCCCCCCCCCCCCACACACACACACTCATAAGCCCTACAGTAGATGTCACTGATTTTCCTATGCTACAAATTATCAAAAACAACTAGCAAACTCTCCAACCCCCTCACCTCACTGATCATATAACATCCTATATAAAACCTCTATTCAAAATTTAACTTTAAATAGTATAGATATATTGGTAAGTTTTGATTACCTCACTGTTTTCCAATATTCCCTTGAATTAACACCTTAAACCTCTTAAAAAAAACTTTTTCCTTCTGATATCATAGATCTCTTTTCCTGTGCTATCAATTCTGGATATTATTCTGGAAGAACAAAATTTACAAACAGATAGAGCGAACTGCTATGTGTTTGCTGTCTTCTCACACCTACTTGCCAATTTTTATGAAAATTTTGAAAAATGAGCCGTAGACAAATTGGTCTCCTTCCTCTGTCGCCCCAGTCTATATATCCAAGAATCCACATTATGATTGAAAAGGAAACTAATAACAGTTTACCCTTCCTGGACACCTTAGTAACAAATATTCCAAATGATAACCTCTGCTTCACTGTATACAGAAAACCCACTCACACAGGCAGATACATTCAAAAAATTTCCCACCAGCACCACCCTCTCTCAACAATGGCATAATTAAAACTGTAACAAATAGAGTCTACGATCTTTGTCCCATTAGAACTTCTCTCAACAGAGCTCAATCATATACACAACACCTTCCTATCCAATGGCTACAGTTCTTGCAGAATTAAGAAAATAATCAATCCTTCCCTCAATCCTCAGCCTTCTCTTCAGAAGGATTTCAGGAATGGCATTACCATTCCCTACATCTGGGGTACATCCAAAAAATAGGTGTTAAAAAAAAAGACCTCTGCACTGTCAGCCTGATTGACTCGCTCTCCAACCAACAGGCTACAGGTTTAAATCCCACCATGGACATGGATATTTGTGATTGTCTTTAGGTGGAAGATGAATGTCATCACCCAATGTGAGACCACTACCCCACTTATAGGAGGCTTGAAGTGACTTGAAAAAGTTTCACATGTCTCTAGAGTAGGGCTTCTGGACTATGTAAAAAATAAATGAAAAATACAAACAAAAAAAAAATATATATATATATATATATAAAATTAAAAAATATAGAAAAAATATCCCTAGCCCGTCTGCAGTAAAATATGTACTACAGGTTTACTAAAGATCATCTCCTTCCTCTCTCAGTGCCTGGAATATATGAAGTGCCCTGTTCCTGCAGTTGGCATACTTTGGACAGAGAGGTATATCAATCACCATCCAAATAGATGAACACAAAACATACATCTACAATCATAACTATGGTCAATCTGGTCTTGCAGACCATGTAATGGATACAGGGCCATCGCAGATTAGATCAGGCAAACAATTAAATATCGCCCCTGATGGATTATAAGATAAATATATAAGAAAATCTCCAATTGCTATTTTGATTTTATCACATTAATGCAAAACGATTACATAATAATATTAAATGTTTGCTCTATGGGGATATAGCACAATAAAACTGTTTATAAGCTCTTCTAAATTTAAATTATAAGCTATGTCCACCTCTATCGATATAGTTGCTAGACCAACCAATCTTTCTTGGGTCATTGCTGTTCGCAAATAATTTTTAATCAATTTAAGCTTGGGGAAAACTTTTTTCAGCACTTGCTACGCTAACAGGAATCTAACAATTCCTGTTAGGGTATCGATGCCACCTACCGGATTATGGCTGAATGAGCGCCCTTATTAAGTCGCGCCGTGAGGCAGGCTGCCTCTATGCTACACCCTGTCAACAGTACTGAATGGATACCACTCACAAGATCTTCTCGGGGAAAAAACTATGCTCCATCACAGTAAATTTAAAAAAGAAAGACTATTTTTGGAATCTTCAGCTGTACTCAGAAACCAACCTAATTTAAATAAACATGGATACAAGAAACTTCCCAAAATTTGGGAAGCATTAATCCTCAGAGATCTCAACTTACAATGTAGGCCACTTACAAATGCCCATAGAGGGAATACCACCTAGATAGGACTTTAGGGTCAGATCCATGTGTTACATTTATTACTGTGTTGTTTTCACGTGCACACTCTGTGTGTGTTACAAGTGTTCATTTGTGCTCTCTGAAGATGTCTCGGTGACTGAGATGAAATATTAGAAGAATTAAAATGGTTTTTAATTCTTTCTTGGAGGTTTAATACTCCATTAAACCTCCAACATGAAGTAGTTCTGTATACTGTGAGCCTTTTCTTTTAATATGTAATACTTTCTGGTTTCATTTACACATTAAACAAAGCTAAATTAATGGGATGTTTGAAGACTGGAATCAGTAATACAGTGAGTAATACAGAGTAATATGTATCTCAATAATAACTGAACTCTCAGCTAAGCATCTCTTAAATGGGCTAGCATATCAATCAACTTCTAGTACAGTAGTCACATAATTGTATCATCAGTTAACTAGCTTCTCAATTATCTGAACAAGCACACTGATTTTCCAATGCAATCAGTGTAGAAATTGTAGACTTCAACTCTTAAAGAGCTGTGTCTGCTACAACCTCTATAATTAACATGTTGTATTATAATGGATTCATCAAAATTATCTGTATTTTTTTAAAGTAACTTTTACCAGAAAATATGCTTCTATGATTTCAAAGCAGTCAGTATTATGCTATATTAAATGCAATAAACAAATATTAAGATTACTATAGTTACAACAATATATGAAAGAGCAGAGGTAAATGGAATGAAAGAGAAGCTGGTTTGACAAGTTTGTAGTTGGACTGTAAAAGAGTGCTGACCAGTTGCTGCTGCTGTTCTTAGTTTTTGAAACAAACGAACAGCACAATAATTTAATAATTATCATGCTATAAATATATTGCTTTAAAAATAAAGTCATGATGCCTCAAACGTGTGTCATGAAATAGTAACCTACATGATACGATATGATGATTCATCATGAATTTGCTAGAAGATCACAAAATAAATCATATCCAAATTCCAAGCTTTTTGTCTCAAATAAATGCAAGTGATTATTAAACAAGCAAAAAAAAAAAACTCCATGCACACTGAGATAGAAACACTATCCTCGGTAAGTCACTACTGACCACAAATCTAACAAATTGATCCAAATAAGGTAGAAAAATAACTTTTTTTTTTCTTTGTACAGCCATCTCACTCACAAGAGGTTGGAAACCAACAGTATTTTCATGCATAAATGAGAGACACCTGTGGAGAATTCCACATTTATATAATACATATGTCACATTCAAATATTAATTTTATTAATAACATCAACAAATACTTCATTTCGCATCTTGAAAAAGATCATCAGTGTGGATTGAAGAATAATAATAGTCCTGTTTTTCACTGATTTAATTTGAATACAATTAAACAGTAAAATGCATGTGTTACATTGGAATCTTAGCAGCATATCTCAGTCACATAGTAGCTATTATAAAACATTACTGAGATATAAAAAAAAAATTATATACACACATACTGTTTGACCACAGATGCGAGACCCTTGACACTTCTGCACATGGCAGAAGGCGAATCCATTCCAATAATAGGGTAATCAATGATGAGTGTTCATTATTATATGTTGGAAAATTAGCTTTTGTTTTATGAAAATCTAGTTTTTAAAGTGGTAACTATTTTGCTTATACAACAGTTGGAAAATGTTACGTATAAAGTACGTGATTTCAATTCATACGCCTTATTCTTTCTTATTCATCGCCTTATTCTTTTCTCCCCTTCAACATGAATTGACTCTTCTTGGCACTGTGTCAGCCAGGGTTCTCGCATGTGTGGTCAGACAGTATCTAACTCACACAGGAAAAGTTGCAAGACCTACAGCATACCATTGCTGTGTGTAGGCAGGAGAGCAAGAAGAAATCTGCTGACCTATTTTTAACAGCTGAAGGTTTTAGTCCTTGGAAGAAGACAGTGAGGGGGGGGGGGGGGGAAACTGTTCCAAAGAACACAAGTAGACAAAATGAAAGAGGAGACAGCAAGTTGGTTTGGCAAATTTGGAGCCAGATTGTAAGTGTTGACCAGCAGCTGTTCTTGTTCTTACAGTTTTGAAAGAAAATGGATGAATAACAGTGTTCAGCTAAGCAGAACACTACTCATGAAAGTATCGATAAAACAGGCATAAGATGGAAATTGAACATCAATGAGAAAGGGATCATCAATTAACTGGATTGCCATCTGCTGGATAAATCAGGCAATCTTAAGTTGGATTTCAGTGTATAACTCCAAATGTGTGAGCTGTATCCCATGGTTGGGGATATTTGGGATCTGTAGACACAGTTAGCAGCTGTACAAGTGAGAAGTATTGCCTTGAGCAGAAAAATACATTGGCAGCTGCATAAGCTATGGCTGAGGTGTGTTTGTATCAGGAAAGTTGGAGATGTAGGTCAGCACAAGAAATGAAATCTGATCACGTCCAGATATCTGGGTATTATCAAACAGTAGAAGAAGGGATGCGAGATCTTTCTTGTGAAGGATTAAGCAGGACTGAGTTCTGATGTCATTGAAAATTAAAAAGGTTGTCTTCCACTCCACTGAAACATAGAATTTATGGAGATCAGAGTTGAGGACATTGGTTGGCACTATAAGGTTTGTCAAATGAAAAGGAATCAGGAAATGTAATGTAACGTACAGTGAGAGCCAGTCATTTATATAAAGGAGGAAGAGAATGGGTCAAAGTACAGTCTGGGTACTTCTGTACTGATGGGTAAATATGAGGAAAGGAAATCATCTAATATAACTTGTAGCAAGCAATCAATGAGAAAGCTAGTGATCCAGCTGCAGAGGGTGGAAGGCAGAGTGGAATGATAGTTTGCTCAGCAGGTCATTGTGCAAAACCTGATTAAATGCTAAATGTCGAGACAGAGACAATGTGAGTTTCTCCAAATTTTTCCATAGCTTGAGTCCAGAGTTTGGTGGTGAAGAGTAGCTGTGGATTGAGAGTGGTGGTCAATCTCCAAGTGGTAGAGAGGTTGGCTGTTGACTTTTTCCATAGTTTTTGAGAGAACAAAAGTGAGAGCAACTTTTATCACCTTTCTTTGGAATGGGCTGGATGTGGGTCTGTTTCCATACTGTAGAGTAGATGCCAGTTGAATAGGATAGACAAGAGGAGATATAGGATAGATTTAATTTCAGAGCAGAATATTTTTTTTAACACAACAGGTGGGATACCATCATGATTAGATGCTTTGTTTGTATCCAAGTTATTAAGGATTCTTCTGATTTATTTCTGGCAGGACTAGGGGTGGCAAGGTGTGAGCAGTTCTTGGTAAAGTGGGGAGAACTTTGCCTTGGTCATCAATGCAGGAACTGAATGCGAAGTGTAATGTCAATAAGTTGGCCTTGCTTTTGGGTAACGTTACTATAGTAACATCTAATTGTGAGAATGGTGGAAACACGAGTGGATAAATGTTGCATGCTAATGGCCTTGGCAAGGGATCAGATGGCTCAATTGGCATTTGGACAAAAGGGAAGTTTGAATATTTGGTCCTTTTAAATTTTGATCCATATTACCATATCAGTCCAACTTAAATGGAAATGATTGCCTTTCATTTCCAAAAGTGAAAAACTTATCAACTATTTTAATTTTTTTTAAAATATCCTAGCTACTATGTGACCATGTCTAAAAAAGGTTTCAACATAACATGTTTCCTTTCAGTTGTGCTCAATTTCCATTACTGTTCTTCAGCCCATACTCATGACATTTTAAGACGTAAAATGAAATATTTGCTAATATTATTAATGTAATTTAATGGTGATACATGAAAGAAAAAGTAACGTGTTTTGTCATTAGAACTGAGTTCCCAGATTATACAGGGTGTTTCAAAAAGAATGAATGGTAATTGGGTATAATATTTTATTATTTTATTATGATATAATAAACTATTATACCATATTTTATTATGATATAATAAAATATGGTATAATATGGCACATGGTACAAGTCGCATTCATTTTGTGGTTGCAGAGATATACAATTTTCAAATCAAGACATTCTTTTTGAAACACCCTGTATAATATTCTTCATGCACTTATTATGTAAACTATCTACATTAGCACAAATATTAAGCTCGGCATGCAGGTTGGAAAGCAGAGGCACTAACTATCTGGCCAACAAGGTGGATTGATTAAGAGGACTTGCAGACAGTCATTCTGACTTCACATTTAATAAAGGAGACTCCAAAAAAATGTCAACTCAGCATAAGACAGGAGAAGGCCTTTATCATAGCAAAAATATCCATTAACCATCATGCCACTGTTTAAGCTAAAAGAAGAAAGATTTTATTAAATTTCTTTCAGCGTATACAAGGCAACTAGTGATAGATGAGTCAAAATTAGAAAATATTATAATCTGCAGCCTTATAAAGTAAATTAATTGATATAAAACACTAAGACAAATATATATTTGAGTATTTCGGCTTCTCTGTACTAACATTCACTAAAAATCTATAGCATGTTTGTACTGTGGTGGTGGTAAGGATTAGATAGTCTAGGAACTCGGATCTAGAGGTCAAACTGCTTCTTCTTCTTCTTGTGGCTCTACCACCCAAATCAAACCTTAGCCTTCTGGAATTGTTACCTACAAATCTGACTGCTCAATTACAACTCTAGTTAGGACATAGTACGTGATGTTGCTATCTTGACTAATGGAGTCTATCTAACTTGTTCTTGATTTTACTTCTGATCTTTTACCAAGAATTTTATTTTTGTCTTCTTAAGAATACTGTAATTTTTTATATGAAAACTGACTGCAACTTTTTGAACTTGATTATACCAGATATTATGGATTTGTTACAAGGTTGATATAATTCACAGTTGTATCCGATTTTCCAGAGATAATTATCATTCGCTGGGCAAATATTTTTCTAAGGATTTTCCTTTCAAAAGCTGAAATCAAATTCTCTATCCATGCCATTAATATGCAGGCTTCATATCAACAGGTAACAACTAAACGAATTATTGATTTATATATTTTTAATTTGATCTTCCAATGAATATTTCTTGAACTGAGTATAACAATGAGAGAGAATAAAAAGCCCGATTACCTCTCTTTATTTGATTCTAAACTTCTACCATCTCATTTGGTTGGCTAATGATCATTACTCTATTCCTAAATATTTAAATTATTTCACTTTTTCTATTTCCTAGAGATCAAACAGCCTTTTTCATATATTATTCCGGACATTCATTAAACTAGATGATAGTGGGTGGCAAGTCTTTTACCACCAAATGAAAATTATACACCACTGAAGGGATCTGCAAGTATCCATCTTGAAGGGAATTCAGATCATCTTAGTTAGTCTAAGGATGGAAGATGCTAGTCATTTGATCACACAATACAAATAACCACAAATAAGAGGGGGAAAAAACATCATTATCAAATGCCTCATATGTACCCTCAAGAAGTGTACAGGATATTATGACAGAAGAACTTGCATCATTACTAACTTTCTATTAACAGTTTTCCTCAAAATCAATGTCATTTGTCAAGACTCCAACATTAACATATCTTATATTTCTGTCTCCTAAGGCACATTTTACTGTATCAATCCACCTATATCTTGGTCTTTCTCTGGGTATTTCTTCCTGCAAACCTGGCAAAGAACACTTGTTTTGCTAATCTTTCCTCTTCCATTCTGTTTAAGTGACCATACCACCTGAGATTACCTCTGCTAGCACATTCCTGGATGCTAACAATATTAAGTTCTTTTCTAATATCCTCATTTTTAATATGATATTGCCACTGATGCCATCTGTTCACCCCTCTAATCTTTCTAAGGACTCTCATATCTGTGGTCTCTAGTCTTTGGTCAAGTGTTTTATTTCTAACCTGGATCTCAGATCCATATGCTAAAATTGGCTTGAACACTGTCCTGTATACAGCTAATTAGTGTTTGACTAATTTCTCTCTTATTTCATATAACTTTATTCAGTTGACTCTACCATACTATCTGTTGATTAGGTTGTCTATTAACATATTTAATTTACAGTGTCCATGCGGTTAGCCTAGTGGCTTTGCAACCATATGCCTGGGGAAGAAGTGTCCTGGGTTCAATTCCCATCGCTGACGTGAGGAGCTTAAGGATCTTCCTCAGCCATAGCCAAGATACCGGTCTTGGGCATGGACAGCAGTTCCCCCCCCCCCCAGTTTATCTGGGGGTTTTCATCCTGCAAGCAGGCAAACTGGACCAGTGAACACAGACGGATCTACAGCCCTAGACACTTAACTCCTCATGAGGGTGCTCAATTCGCCCCAATAGGGACAGGGGAGAAAAGGGAGGAAATTCCATATGAATAAATAAATAAATTTACAGTCTTCACTAAAAATTGTGATTAAATAGCTGAAATGTTTTACTTGTTTTATAGGTTCTTCATTCAGTGAGCATTTCTGGTTGAATATCATCTACCCCTGCTGCCTTTCCACATGTCAGGCTTTTTCTTCTTCTAACTATCTCTTAACTCCTCTAAACATTCTTAGAACTCTTATATGCCTCTGCTCTCTAGTTTATAATCAAATGTTTTATTTCTAACTAAGATCTCACATATCGATATGTATTCCTGACTGCATGCCTGGTCAGCGTCTTTTATCACTGTGCTGGCATTACTGCTTGTTTCACTAAGCAGTTTTTTGAAGTAAATACTCTATACACATCAAGGATATCTTTTTCTCTAGTTTTCATGTCACCTTTATCATCTCTAATTCCTTTCACAGCACTCTTTCCACCATTTCTGAACTTTTTCAACAGCTTCCAGAATATCATACCACCTTCCTAATATTTATTTTCTATGTTCTTGACAAAATCTTCCCATGTCTTTCGTTTAGCTAGTTTTACACATTGTTCAGCTTTCTTACATTTGTTTCTGTATTCTCTAAGAGCACAAGCTGACTTATTTGCCAGGAACGTTTGATATCCTTTCTTCTTTTCCTTCACCGCCTTTAACTTCCTATGTCTACCATGGAGTTCTGATTTTTCTATCCTTGCAGACAACTTCACCACATGCCTCTCTGGCTGAATCAATCAGTTTTCTTCAGGGCTTGCTACTGAATCTCAAAGGTTTGGTTTCTGTTCTCAAACGCTTTCATTTTTTTTACAGTTTACATCTGAGAGCTGCTCAACTTTTATTCACTTTAAAACTTTCTTACATGTTCATATTTTTAGTATGAAATTCAATTTTACCATGCTCAATACTAAATAATGATCACTTTCCAATTTCAAATCCTCTGCACAATCTAGTGTCCTGAACCAGTGAGAAAACATCACTATCAACAATAACATAGTCAATGAGACTTTTTTTGTACCTTACCTCTTCTCTCCATGTGAATTTATGCACATTTTAATGTTGGAACATTGTGTTAGTAATAACCAGTCCATTTCCTGAGCAGAAATCCAACAGGTATTTACCATTATTGTTAGCTTTGCTCTTTTCTCCAAAGTTTCCCAAAATATTTCTCGATGTCTGACAATCATTTCCTACTTTGCTATTTAGATCCCCAGCACAGATTAACTTTTATTTTTTCATTGTGTCGGGTGCTTTCTCTAAAAAAATTCCTCCCCTTCTATTTTAGTAGAATCTTCTGTGAGACGATAAGCACAAATAAGTCTCATCGTTCAGTTTCCCATTCTGATATTTGCACATAACTCTACTTGATATTGCCTGTCATTCAAGAAAATTAGCCTTGTATTTAGTGTTGAATACTATAGCTACTCTATACTGAACTCTCTGTTATAGCTACTATAATATGATACTTAATCTGTGCTGTTTTATTTCATGGTAGTAACTACTCAAAAATTACTTCCAATATTATGAAATCTTATATTTCTGTCATCGAAGGCACTTTTTACTTTTTAATCCACTCAGATCTTTGTGTATTTTTCTGGCAACCTGGCAAAGAACACTTGTTTTGTTAATCTTTCATCCACCATTCTGTTTAATTAACCATACCGTGTAAGATTAGCTCTGCTAACACATTCCTGAATGCCAACAATGCCAAGTTCCTTCCTAATATCTTCATTTTTAATATGATACTGCCACTGATGTCATTTCTTAACTCCCCTAAACTTTCTCAGAAATCTCATATGCCTCTGCTCTGAACAATGTTTTGTGTATAGCTTGTTTAATGGTTTGACTAATTTCTCTTATTCCATATAAACTTATTCAGATGACTTCCTGTCACACCAGATTTAGTTGTCTATTCCACATTTAGCATGCCTTCTTTATTAAAAATTGTGCCTAAATAGCCAAGTTCTATAGGTTCACCATTCAGGATGCAGTTAATGTTTTGAATGTTTCTGCTTATTTTCATACCCAAATTTATCACAACAGTTATTCAGTCAGGGAATCTTGCAGACTTGTAATGGATTTATTTAGAAGTATAACATACAGGCGAGTAAATAGAGTGGGAGTGAAAAATGCATGAACAGTCAAATCAAGCAAGCTATGTTTGAAAAGAAACGGTTATGCAGGAGATATAAGAGAGTTGGTGGCAATCAGATACATAAAGAGTATAAACTGAGGACTGGAAAGGAGACGAGCATGATAATAAAAAGAAATGGAGAAGTATGAGAGAAGAATTAACTGGTCAGGCCAAGGTTAATTCAAGGAATTCATTTGCTATATGGCAAACAAGGAGAAAAATCATTATGACAGGATAACACTGGTGCATAGTCATGGCAGCAGAGTGACCACTTTATCAGGTATATTATACTACTGTAAATGATGCTGTGCAATATTATTATTATTATTCCTGACACCTCCAAGGAGTCCGAAGACATCGCAGGAGGACACCTACAACTGTCTCAATTGATACAACTTTCTCAACCACTACATCGAACATATACTACGAATCAACTCCATCTACCGCCCACCTGAACCACCACTACAACTAGTATTTTTTGTCTGTAAATTGCATGTGTTCTATATATAGAAAGGAGTCAAGTATTAGGAGAAATGGAAGTGAAAGAATCAGATGAGTATTAACTGTTGATTGGGTCAGATGTTAATAAAGCTGTGGGAATGGATGATATATCACCACATATTTTTAAGGACTGTGCATGACAGTTAGGTAAGCCTTTAACCTGATTATTTAATGAAAGTCTTGCAGTGAGTAAGGTTCCTAAGGAGTGGAAAGAAGGCAATATAATTCCACTCCACAAGCATTATTCTATGACAGAAGTTTCCAATTACAGACTAATATGGACAAAACAGTAATTATAGTTAAGGTGTTGGAATAATTGGTTAGAAATAGAAATAGTCTTGTTTTAACAATTAACTTGCATGTTATGATAAGGTAACGAGCATATTAGATAAGGAAGAATCATATATAGCGATATTTTTAGACTTTCCAGAAGTGTTTCATAGATTGCAACATGATGTAAATTAAAGACACCAAGAAATTATATTCTTGGTTTAATCCTTTATCCAATTGTAAGCAAACAAGTTTGCACCTGAACTATTTTCAAGACTGGAGCAATTCATATAAAGAAGCTAATGACTTCACATCACTTGCCTTACAACAACTATCTCTAATCCAAAGTATTTTAATAAGGTGTAACATTTGGCTACTCTTATATGAAAATATGACTTCTGCATTTCTTCAACATTAGTATCACCCCTCTGGGTCTGGCTCCCACTGATGAGACCTCAAAAAAGGTCGAAACCGGTCTGGGTAGTGACCCTTCCCATAATGTATAGAACTATAGATGTCTGTAAGGATGTGCTTTGCATTATGGGATACTAAGGCAAGTGATGTGAAGTCATTAGCTTTTTTCAGGTGCAAACTTGTTTGCTTACACTTGGATAAATGATTAAACCAAGAATATAATTTCTTGGTATCTTTAATTTATAGTATAATCAAGTGGAAAAACTTACTGCAATATGATGTGGAGCGGATGTTGGAAGTAGCAGTTAATGCATGTATGTATGGGGATGATAAGCATAGAAATGGAAGATATTGTGATGTGGATGGGGAAGTTGAAAATAAATCAATATATGTGGCAAGTGGTGAAAAAGATGAGCAGACATGTGCAGGTGTGGTGGTGAAATCCCAACTAACAAGTGGCTTGGATAGGACTGGTTATAGACCTAAAAATGATTGAGTTTATTCACCCAAAAATCATTGGAATAAGTAAAACATGGTTGAATGAAGATGATATTCTAATGGAAATAGAAATGGAAAGATACAGTATTTTTTGTGAGGATAGAAAGGACAAAAAGGGATGGGAGGGAAGTGCTAGTGATGATAGCAGGAGAATTATGTCCACATAAGGTAGACATAAAAGAGAGAAATAGTGACAACAGTTATGATATAGTGTGATATAAAGTGGAGGATGACTGGAAGATATATTTAGTTGGATGTTGCTATAGGCCATGGAATGTGGAGAATGTGATGAAGAAATATATAAACAACTAGGACTAGTGAACTAAGGAAGGGTAATTATTACGGGCAATTTGAATTATGGTATAGATTAGAATGAAGAATTCATGATCACTCTCACCAACTGGAGGAAAGTGCAACTCCACTCAAAATTACATCCTGTCCTCTGATGAAATGATCAGAGGATATAATTGTGTGTCAGATCAGATCTAAAACTCTCAATCCTTGATTGTTCACCTTGTGATTTGGGCACTTGAAGAGTAAATATTAGCAAAACAAGTCTTCTTCCAGGTTGGCAAGAAAAAGAACCCATAGACCAAGATATAGGTGGCTTGATACAGTAAAAAGTGCCTTGAAAGACAGAAATATAAGTTCTGATTTTGTTTAAAGATATAAGTGGATGAAACTGGTATAGAAAATGTAGAACAATTCACATATTTGGAAAGTAAAATAACATATGGACTATAAAAAAGAAATGAAAATCAGGATTGCAAAGGGTAGAAGAAATCTGAAGGCCATGGACAACATCTGGAAAAGTAAGGTAATTAGCCTGCAAACGAAACTAAGAGTACTAGAAACATGCATCTTTAGCCGTGTACTGTGTGGATCTGAAAAGTGGGTAATAAATAAGGAATCAAGAAAAAGAATTTTGAAAGAACTTGTCACAGGAAGATTCTAAGAAAATCACATATGAAAAGCTCTATCAGAAGATACAACCAAAGGAGAATCTAATGCAGAAGATTATACAATGGAAGCTGCAATTATTTGGACACATCTGCAGAATGAGTGAGGACAGGAAGATAAAGACATTCATGTTTGGTATTATGGATGGTGTAAACAGAAGAGATAGACCATACAGAAAATGGATGGACAACATAAAGGAATGGTGTGAAATGTGTTTATAGAAACTGCGATACTGTGCACTGGACAAAGAAAGATGGAAGAAGATAGTGAAGGAGGCATTGAATACCAATGGGGGAGAGCCCATGGTTCATGATGATAATGAATATTGGAGTCTTGACAAATAACAGATTGATTTCGAGAAAAATTGTTGATAGGAAGTTAGTAATGATGCAAGTTCATAATCATACCAAAGTGCATTACATTTATTAACATTGAAATGAACAGCCATTTTCTTTTCATATGCCCAGAATTACAGCCTACTGAAATCATTCTATAAGTACTGCATCATCAGCAGTCCTGATTACCCTACTTATCTTTGAATCATCAGCAAACAGCTATATGTCATATGTCAAATCCTTCCCAATGTCATTAATGTACAGATTGAATAACAATGGACCAAGGACTGATGCATGAGGCACACAACACCGGTTAACTTGAATCTTGCAGATTCACCTTCTCCCATATACCACTTTTTGATATCTGTCAGTCAGCCATCCTCTTATCCATGCCCATAGTTTATAGTCCAATCCCATATTCACTAATTTATGCAATGGTCTTCCATGCTGTATTCTGTCAAAAGGCTTAGCAAAATCTTGTCTAACTGAGCAGTAACATTATTATAGGATGTGAGCAAGTCGCAAAAACATGACCTTCCGTAGTAAACCCATGCTGTTCATAGCGAAATAGAAATTCTCTGTCAACCGATTTCTAAATGCAAACCATAACCAACTTTTCCAAAATGTTCACCACCACTCCTGACATACTGATTGGTCTATAGTTGGAAACATCAATCCTTGGACCAACCTTGTGCAATGGGATTACCATACATTCTTTCCACTCCTGTGGAATCCTCCCTGATTATATATCAGGGAAGATTCCCTTGACCAGGATAAATTATATATCCTAGTCAAGGGAATAGCCAGTTCAGCTGAATACTCTAAGCATCCAAGCTGATATCAGTTTTCCTATTACAGAATTCTTATTTAGTTTATGCAACAGCTCTAATACTTTCTCCTCATCCACATGAGTTTCCTCATATGGTAAAGAGGTAGTGAGTTCAATGTTGCATATACCTGGCTGATGGCTTTTAGCAAAATTACTGCTCATTAGTCGAACAGTCGCTTCTGCATCAGTCATCCACATACCATATGCATTGAGTAGAGTAATTCTTTCAAATGCAACATAATGACAGAATTCTTTTGGGTTCTTTAACTTGCAGAGTCAATTTCTTTCCATACTCAAACTTAGCTTTCAATACAACACTTGTGACTCTTCTGGCCTGCTGCTTATAATTTTGATAATTGACATCATCCTTATGCACAATGGTATTCCTTCCGCATCAACTTTTTTTTATGAATCTCTTGTTTAACACATTCGCTGCCATGCTCCTCAGGCATAGTTTGTTACCACATGCCAAGCACTTTCGCTTCTACAAGGTCAGTATGAGTTATCTCGTAGCTGACTTATTAGGCAGAATTTTGTTTCATACGCCTAGTACGAGTAATCTCCTGCAATCAGTGCAGTAAGGTTTATTGTGTCTAGTCTTACAATTATTTAAAATTATCTAAATAAAAAATCTTCAATTACGCTATGGCCAGTAAAAGAAAGCTTACTGATATGCTAATATGAGCGATGATGAATGGAATGAATTATTTGGTTCCGATTCTGAAGATGATTATAATCCTACAGACAACTCTAGCAATGACGGTTGCCGCCAGAGGGCTATATGGTGTGTAGTGTTTTCATAGAGCTCCCGAAAGCCAAGAATAATTTTGAGTGAAAATTGGAATATTGGTTTAAATCTTAACGTAGTATTGTTTATTTTTGGTAGTTTGTTGTGTCTGTGTGATTTTGGTGTGAATTTTATTTAACTTAGTATTTTAACGATACGCTTCGTAGAATAGCACATGGCACCAATGCGACGTAAGATAATGGTGTCCAAAAATATGACACCTTTGTTCAAAAGCTGTAATGTGAGGGAGTTTGTCCAATGTGATGTGTGTTGGATGTATGCATTCCCGAAGGAGGCTGGAGTTTGGATGGAAAGTGATAGTGGTGGGAGAATATGCAGAAAGTGTAAGCAAAGTGAAGAATTGAAGTATGTGTCAGGTCGTGAGATATGGTTGAAGAAAGCCAGAATGCGAGTGAAAATAGTGGCTTGATAGGGAATTGCGATATTAAACAAGATGGCAATGAGAGCGGTGATCAAAGAGAGAGTGAAAGCAACTACACAGAGAGAGAAAATGGTTTAAATGATGAAAAAAATGAGGAATTATTTGTAGGGAGTGAGATTGCTAGGTTGCGCACGGTGATACACAGTGCACAGCGGCAGTTGGAGCACCTGCAAAACTCTTTCCAGAGTACCTCGGCTAACGGAAATAAACAAGTGTTTGAAAGGAAAAATAAGCGTAAGAGTAGGAGAGTTTCTGAAATGAAGGAAAGAGTGTTGTATGGTGACTCGTTATTAAGAGGAGTGATAAATGGGAGATTAACTAAATCGTACTTACCAGGTGCGAAATTTAAGGATGTAAGTGAGAGTATTAGAGTGCAAAAACAGAGGGTGAAAGAATTGATAGTTGTGGCAGGTACAAATGAATTGAAAGGAGATAAATTTTTTATGAGAGAGGACTTGAAAGTATTGTTAAAGGTAGAGAAAGAAAAGAGTAACAGAGTTAGGATGGTGAGTCTGTTGCTGCGGTATGACAGAGAGGAGTTCAGAAGGAGAGCCATAATCGCAAATGACTTTATGCAGATAGTGTGGAATTCGTGGACATGTGGAATGAGTTTGATGGGCGAAAGGATTTATACAAGATGAATGGCCTGCATTTGAATGGATTTGGTGTGCGGAGACTGGAAAAAGTGTTGCTGAATGAAGTGAAAATGGATGTGCAGAACCAGGGAAACTAGAACTACCAAGGAGGGGGGGGGCGATATGAGGACATCAGTGAGACAGTTGAGTGTAAAAATGTATATAATGTACCCGAGCCAGTACTAAGGACAAGAAATCAGAATGGGATAGTTAGAATAACGCATCAAGATAGGGGTGGGACAAAGGGACCTCTGCATTTCATGTATACTAATGCCAGGAGTATTAGGAACAAGGAGGAGGAATTTTTGGCCTCGATTGGCTCTTCCTGGCCACAGGTTATTAGCATTAGTGAAACATGGCTGACAGAAAATGGTATAGTTAATGGGATAGAATGTGTAGGTTATAGTGAGTTTAGGAGGGACAGAGAGAATAAAATGGGAGGGGGAGTGTTATTGATGATAGCTGATGAACTGCAGCCAAGGAGAATTGAAGTTGTATTGCAGGATAGTGAAAAGAGCTCATTTGGGGCTATATGGTGTGAGATTGAGACTGCAGAACAAAATATACAGTTGGGTGCTGCTATAGACCAGGTGATGAAATAGATGGTGGAGATAGTATGCATAAACAAATTGATGAAATGAGTGGAAGGAGGGTAATTATTATGGGGGAATTCAACTACGGTAACATTGATTGGAAGGAGGAGAGGACACTTGTGAGGAAGGAAATGGAGTTTATTCAATTATTAAGGGATAACTATCTGAGACAGCATGTAATTGAAAATACCAGGGGTTCGAGAGTGCTTGACCTGGTAATAGCATCTGAGAATTTGACTGTAATGAATATGACCATGTTGCCACCTATTGGTGAGAGTGATCATAAGGTCTTGACCTGGGAGGTGGCTAAAGGTGTGGAATTTTCGATTAAGACAGAGTATATATGGAATTACTGTGCTGACAAGTATGACAAACATAGGAGATTGCTTGGATCAGTGCCATGGCATGCAAAACTGCAAGGGCTGGATGTCGATAGAGCATGGGAAGTGGTCAAGGAGCATTTCAGGAGGTTATGGCTGATTGTATACCTAGGGTCTGATTAGTAAAGCAAGTAGGGGTTAAATGGATGAATAACACCATTAAGCTTGAGTTGCAAAAAAAGAAACAACTGTGGAGGGAATTTAAAGAGAAAGGTGACCTGCAGGCACACGGATGGTATAAAGCGCAGACCAGAAGGGTAACGAGTGTCGTAAAAAAAAAACAACAGTGAATTGTGAAAGGAAACTAGCTATGCAAGTCAAAGAGAATCCCAAACAGTTCTTTCAATATGCTGCAAGCAAAAAAAACTGTACATGGCAGAATGATTTTAAGGAATGATGATGGTAAGGAGGTCACTAAATCAGTCGATATAGTGGAATTACTGAGCGAGCACTTTGCAAGAGTATATCATCCACGTGGTGACATTGAAAAAATGAAATAACCATTAGTTTATACGAGGAATTGTGATGAATGAAGTGGAGGTGAATAGTCTATTATAGAATCTTAATGTGAATACATCTGTGGGATTGGATGGTATACCGGCACAGGTCTTATGTGAAGCGGCTAAAGAATTATCAGTGCCCTTAAACATGTTGTTTAATCTGAGTCTCGGGTCTGGTTTAGTCCCGAAGGTGTGGAAAGAGGGGGAAAATAGTTCCACTGCATAAAAGAGGATCCAAGACTACTGTTGCAAATTACCGACCGATCAGCATATCAGGAGTCGTTGTCAAGATGTCTTGGAGAAAGTAGTCAAGGGAAAAATACAGGAATGGATTGATGAAAATGAGATACTGTGGGAGACAGCATGGCTTTGTGAAGGGTAGATCATGCCTCAATAACTTGCTCAAGTTTTATAACAAGGTGACGGCTGAACTGGATAAGGGTAATGGGTTTACAGTGATACTGCTGGACTTGGCTAAGGCATTTGACAGGATATCAACATGGAATTCTAATCCGTAAACTACAACATATGAGAATGGATATAGGGTTGGTGAGATGGATAGATAGGTAGTTGATGGAGAGATATCAGAAAGTAGTTTATTCAGGAGTAGAGTCCAAAAGATGGCCTGTGACTAGTGGTGTGCCTCATGGTTCTATTCTTGGACCACTGCTGTCTGTTTAATTTGTTCATTAACGATATAGGGAAGGATCTAAGAGAAACAGTTCATTTGTTTGCTGATGATGCAAAGTTGGGTAGGGCGATAGTGAATGCAGAAGATATCAAAATCTTGCAGGACAACTTGGATAGATTGGAGTTCTGTGCCAAGGAGAATGGATGTCAATTTAATTGGACAAAATGTAAGGTTGTGCATTTTGGGGTGAAAAGATTAGCAGCAGTATACCACATTGGTTGAACTGTACTCCAGGAGATTGATGAGGCCAGGGACTTGGGAGTGTTGGTGGATAGGGAGATGAAGTTGAGGGGGGCACATTGCAAAAGTGGCTAAATCAGCTCATCCACTCATTCGGTTGTTGAAAAATACTTTGACGAGCAGAGACAAGCAAGTTATTGTATCTCTGTACCGAGACTTGATAAGATCTCATCTCGACTACTGTGCCCAGATTTGGTCACCCAGGTTTCTTCTTGATGGGGAGAAGGTGGAGACGATCCAGAGGCGAGTGACCAAGATGATAGCGGGTCTATAGAATGAACCTTATGAGAACAGGTTGAAGATTTGTGGGTTGCAGAAATTAGTTGATAAGTGGAAAAGGGGAGATATGATTGAGACATTCAAATTGCTAAAGGGTTTCTATAGGATTAATTCAGAGGATATTTTTGAGATCAGAACTGGTGGTGGGAGAACTAGGGAACACCTATGGAAGCTGGGCAAGTGTGGTTAGTAAGGGTGTTAGAGCTGGGTTCTTTACTTTTAGAGTGGTAAATGAGTGGAATAAGCTGCCAGAGTCTGTTGTGGGTGCTATGACGGTGAGTGAGTTCAAGGCAAGGTATGATAGATACTGTGAGAATGTCGTATAGTTGTGTGAACATGATATTTAGGGCCTCCCTCAATGAGTCTAAGGACTTCCTGGAGTCGCCTGTAATAATAATAATGACTCAGATGATGATATATCGTATATAAATATATGTATATGTTGAAAAAACTTCAAAAAATTGTTTTATTTGCATTAATAAATACACAGTTTACACAACAATATCTCTTATAATACTATACTATACTTTTGCTGAAATTAATTTCCTTCTATCAAGTCCCCAGACATGCTTTTCACTTTATTCACAAGTCAAGGGTCCAAATTAAAATGCTTATACTATGGGTTTACTCGTGCCTGGCATAGGTGTTCGGTAATCGGCATACGCGTATATTCGTAGTTCGTTTGTGAGGCTCATATACCAACTACGAGTATACTTGTAGTTGGCAGCGAATGTGTTAATTAGATTACACATCAATTGCACTCCTACTCTATTTATTCATCAAACAAGAACACATTCTGATATTGCATTATTTAAGTATTTTTTAAACACTTCCCATGCACACTGTCATAAAAGAATGTAATGTAATGGATAAAACAAAACTATCATTCAAAAAGTTATTGATAATTATCATCCTTCTACCAGACTCAATCTGATGTGAAAAGAATTTCAATTACCTATCTTAAACTTCTGAACAAATAGCACAGATTGTTTGCAAATTCAACTTATACGCTTCCTTCAAGCCAGCTTGGAAGCTGTCTTCCTTCTTACCATCTACAAGGAATATTCACCACCTCTTTCTTCACTAGGTGTATCAGGTACCCTGATCATGTCATCGTTGCTATGTTGGAAAGACTGGCCATTCTGCCTTAATTAAATCAAAGAACATCAAGATTATATTACATTTTTAGAATCCGATAAGTCTGGTCTTGCTTCTCACACTACTGAAACTAGGCAAAGAGTTCTTTGGAACCAGCCACACCCGTCAACAATATGCCTGTACTGACATTTGCATCCTTGTTTTCTTTTCCAGTTGGTTACAGAGAAAACTTCATTCCAGAAAGCTCACAGAAAACTTCATTCTAGAAAGCTCAAATCTGATAGTGTTTTCCTTCTTGAAATGACCCAAACCTTAACTGTTGATACCACATGCCAAACTCTTAGTTTTGGGAAGTGATCGGTACTAATTTTTCATACGCTTTTTTTTTTTTTTTTTAATCTACACAACTTTCAACAATTGTTCCTTTGAACTCTAATGGTGCAACCACATACTTCAGTTGTGACTGAGACATGAGCTAGCATGACCATGCTTTAAAAATCATTATTGTGATTCATTAATGTTTTGAAGGTAGTTAAGTCTGTCTCCCAAACCTGATGCCTATGTAATGTTGAATAAAATCTATTGGAATTTTTGAATAAAGTTCTATATATTTTAGTTATATGTGTAAGCCATGAAAGTTTTTTAAAATATGTCTAGTACCCATGTTCCATTAAAACTATTTATAACAACATTCTGTATACTGATACACATACACAGAGAGAGAAAGAGAGAGAGAATCCATGAAATTAAGACTTCTCTTCACTTTCACATTCTATGAACAGCTATTATTTTTATACAAATCCAATTCATTTGACCAATGAATACTGTTCTTAGATTTAATGTGGTACCTCTAAGACCATTCTAAACACACTTGGCTCAGCATAAAAGGCAGCAATCAGAGTGATTAATGATCCATCACTCACTAATTCACTTCACTTTGCTCTCTTTTATATAGATGTTCAGTTTCTACTGCTTGCATTTTAATATTTCCATGGCTCATCAGAATTGGCATCATTAATTCCAACTCCTACACCTCCTCTAAATCAATTAAAACATATGCAGCAACATGTTTTGGACACCACCCACAGAGTATCATGGAAGAAAACCACCATGCTCCACCACAGCAAATTCAAGAAAGAGAGACTTTTCTTAGAAGCAGCAGCAGCTCTCAGAAACCAACCAAATCTTAACACATACAGTTGCATTAAGCTTCCGAAGATTTGGGAAACACTCATCACCAGAGGTCCCACCTTACATTCCAGGCCACCTACTACCGCCCTTAGAGGGCGCTCCACCTAGATAGGACTTTAGTGTCACCCACGTGGTTGGGCTTAGTATTGTAAGATTTTGTGTGCATGTTACATTAATTGTCTTTGTAATCCCCGTAGATGTCCTAGTGACTAGGACGAAATATAGGAGTATTAAATTCTAATTTAATTCTTTTTGAGTGTTGTAAAAAATCCATTAAACCTCCAACATAATATGCAGCAACTATTTACCACTCTTTCACAGTTCAACTCAACAATTTTTATCTTTACTCCATTCATTCCTTCTACTGCTATTCTCTTTAAGTCTTCCCTCTTTATATCTATAAAAAGAAAGAAAGTGGACAACATTGTCAATTTCTTATACATGAACTGAATAAGTACACTGAAGAGTTGCCATATCCAAACCTGAAGTATCGAAACCTGAGATTTTAATGGATCAAATTGCCATTAACACACAGGAAATTCAAAATTCATTCTACATTTACTATTGTTGTGTATATTACCTGAAGCCTGGGCCAATCATCCAGCTTAAAATCATTGGGGGAACAGCCACACCAGTCAACAATATGCCTGTACTGACATTTGCATCCTTGTTTTCTTTTCCAGTTGGTTACATGGAGATTATTATCTATAACTGTATTACAAAACTCACTGTTTTGGAGAACTGTATGAAAAAATGACTAAAAGGAAGGAAGAAAAAAAAAAAGCAATTTAAGGATTTTTTTTTCTAGTACTGCACAAATGAATTTAGATACTACCCCATGTAAAACTATCATAAGAAATGCTGAAAATGCATGCTATCAGAGTCTAGCACAATCATAAAATTCCAATGCTATGATACACAGTATACAATAACATTTTGGTAGTATATACAATAATGAAACTTACGACATGTTACATATGTACTAGCTGAGGGAAACTAAAAATTACAGTACCCCTCTCTCTCACTTTCTGCACATGCAAACTACTTTCAGCTAGTTATTTTTCTTTTATGTCATCTGCATAACACTGTAATATATATTATGAAGACATTTAAAGCTGTATATAAGTGTATTTAAAAATTAAAATTTTATTACTTACAATGGTATAATATTGTAAACTACGTGATCAGTGTTTCTCAACCAGTTTCATGTAACATACTTGACAAGTGCAACAAACACACTCCACAAGCTTTGAAAAGTAATACAAAAGTCTAATTCAGTTGAGTGAAAAGTGTTGCAAGCTCTTAGTAACTAAAAACAGACATGATTGAAATATGCAAATATATTATTATTATTATTGTACAGGTATATATCCATAGAATCTATAGAGTAATTGTGAGAAGCTGACACTAAACATAACTGACAATGATCATCATCTCTCCTCCTCTAAATTATTCAACCAAAGCACTCATGACTGTTTCTGCCAACTTATTTCATTCAGTTACAAGTCATTCTCCAAAAATAAATTTTTGTCCTTACACCTTTACCAACCACCACTCTGCACCATTTCCACAGTACCCCTTGGTTTCTTTCCTGTCCAGTCATGTGGAAAATTTCTTTATCATCTACTCTAAAACACTCCTTCAGTAATTTATAAGTTTCAATCATATCCCATCTTTTTCATTCTAATAGCTAAAGTTTATAATGCACAAATGTTCGATCTATCCTCATCTCATAAGGCATATTCCGTAAACCACAGTCAAAATTTTGGTCATTTGCCTCTGAATCTGCTCCACCACTTAATATCCCAGGTAAATTACAGAAGTTCATTCAACTGATAACATATTTATCATATTGAATCTTAAAATCCTTAACACCCCCCTTACTCTTCTGAAATAGCCCTAGGCCATGTCCTGAATATTATTGATATCTTTCCTTTGCAGTTTCATAAGCTATAGCACTACTCTGAGTTGCCTTTTGAGTTTATTGTAATCATTAGCTTTCATTCCCACACAGCCCTCCCTAACTGACAATTTGTCCCATGTGAGGTCTCTCATTCCGACTTCTAGCCAAATTAATAAAGTCAATAAAATGATAACATCTCCAGTTGGGACAAAGAATTAAAGAAAAAAACTTAAAATCTTTTATTGCTCATCCACCCAGATTATATAGTCTTCCCAAAATTCATAAGCCAGATGTTCCATTAAGATCACTAGTAGCTTCGATTGGATGCTCTATATGTAAAGTTTCTAAATAGTTATCTCTGTTATTATCTTCATTTACTGGAAAATCTGCTTCTCACATCAAGAACTCCTTAGATTTTAAGCCAAAAACTAGTAATCTAATCTTTAGAACCTTCAGATATTTTGTTTAGTTTTGATATAGTATCTTTTTTTCACAAACATTCCTTGGGTAGATACTATTAATTTACTTAAACAAAATTTTCCTCTTCATATTATCAAACTTATTGACTTTGTCATCTATATAAATTATACCAACAAGTTGAAGGAATAGCTATGGATAGTCCTAACTCTCCTACACTTGCCAATTACTAAATGGAGCATTTAGTAAGATGGTCTCCTTACAGACTTATCACTGTACAGTGTGATAGTACAGATATGTAGATGATATTTTTACAATATGGAAAGGCTTATCATCATGATTTAAAACTATTCATTTCAAAAATAAACATGATTCATCTGAGAATTCAGTTTGTTTTAGAAGAGGAGAAAAACTATCAACTAGCCTTTTTAGTTATTTTAATTCATCATCAACAAGGTGGTAGTTTACAATTTTTGGTTTTAAGAAAAGAAACTCATACTGATCGTTATATCCATACTACTTATCATCCTAGTCAAAAGATTGCAACCATTAAAACCTTATTACATCGTGCTCATATCTATTCCACTGAAGACCCTTTACAGCAGGAATTGATTTATATCAGATCTGCTTTTCTGCAAAATGGCATTAATGAATCATTTATCAAGCAAGCCTTTAACAGCTTTAAACAACCAGTCTCTAGAACTCGTGAAGATATTACTTAGATTCCACTCCCATATATTAAAGTGATTTTGGAATGTATAGCTAAAGTTCTAAACCCTCTTAATATTGCAGTATCCTTTCATTTTGTCAGGAAGATTTCTACCTTCCTTCACCTATAGTAGATTTGTACTATAGCTTTACTAATATTTCTTCTTTTTTTTAATGTTTTATCTATTTTATATAATTTTTTGTAATTTATTTATTTTTATGTAGTCCAGAAACCCTGTTCTAAAGACCAAACATGGAACTTTTTCAAGCTGCTTCAGGCATCCAATAAGGATAAAGAAATAAAAAAAAAAAAATTCTGGGCATTTTTATATCAAAGTGGATTGATCCATAGAAAAATCACTCATTATTAAGTCATCAAATATGAGAACTTCTGCAGCCATATGAGTTTGCACATCTGACAATAGAGATGAAAGCCATCATTTTCAAGGAGAAAATGATGGCGTTCTCTACCTCAAGTGATTGACGTGTATTCTTAAAAGCATTCTTCTCCACTATTCCATCACTTCTTGTTTCATTCAGTAAGATTTTGCAGTAATTATTCCAAAGATCTAGAATGGCTTCATATTCTGTTTTCATGTCACCTTTATCATCTGATTCCTTTTACAGTACTCCTTCCTCCAATCTTAACTTTTTTAATAGCTTGTAGAACATGCTGCCACTTTTCTGATACTAATATAGTAATGTATTCTTATCCAAGTCTTTCCATGACTTTTGTTTACTTACTTTTACACTTACTTCACTGTGTTACATTTTTCATTACATTCACTTAGAGCACATTCTGATTCACTTGCTAGGAACTTTCGATATGCTTTCTTCTTTTCCATGCATCATTAACTTCCTGGTTCGCTAAAGAGTTGCAGGAAACTTCAGCACATGCTTCTCTGGCTCGATTAATGTTTTCTTCAGAGTTTGCAAATTAGTCTCCAAGGTTTGATTCTCATCTCAAACTCTTTCATTTTTTCTTGAATAATATTTTCATATTTGAGTCTACAGTTCACTTCTGAAAGTAACTCAATTTATTCATTTAAAAACTTTCTTGCACACTTTTCAATATGATATTAAATTTTATCTTGCTCCAAACTAAATAATGATCACTTACTATTTCAAAGCTTCTGTCCTGAACCAGTGTAAAAATATATCACTATCAACAATAACGTAGTCAATGAGTTCTTTCTTATTTCTTGTATATTCTTTGCTTGTGAATTTGTGCACATTTGTATTGAAACATTATAATAGTACTGACTACTTTAATCTCCTAATTTTCCCAACACATTTCAGTGTTTGTTAATTATATCTTACTCTGCTATTTAGATTTCCTACAGGATCAACTCTTGCTTTTTCTTTATGTCAAGTGCATTCTCTAATGACTCAAAAATTTTGTATACTTCTGTAGTAGAACTTTCTGTGGGACCATAGGCTCAAAGTCTCAATGTTCAATTTTTCATTCTGATGTTTGCATGCATCGCCATTTGATGCTGTCTGCTGTTCAAGAAGACATAACATCTTGTATTTGTTATTTAGAAGAATCTCAAGTCTGTCCTTTTTTTCTTCTTCTTTTTCTTCAGTAGCACCAATTATGTCGACCTGGTGGTACTCCAATTCCTTTGCCAATTTCACTTCTTTCAATGTTGATGTCTCCTACACTGATAGTGCCAACCCTGAATTCTACTGATGGTCATTTGGTGTTTGTTTCAGTAGCTGTCTTTCCACATTTCATCCTAGTTTCCAAACGAAAACAGCAATTCCTTTTTATCGAGGTGAATCTTCAGCAACATAAAATTCTACCATATATCGTTTTGCTTTTTTTTGTTTGTTTTTGTTTTGATTTAAACTGATAGAATATAGTCTAGTCAACTTTATCTCATATTGAGTAATCAGAATTTTTATTCTGATTACTTCCATCTGACGTTATGAACTATTTCAATACAATCATGCATGTAGAAATCCACTCCATTGCTAGAACACAAGAAAATATCGTCGCAAAAATACATCAGAAACAGCTCCACTGGCTGGGCCACATAGCTAGATCAAGCCAAAGTTCAGAAGTCAAGCACTAGAGGGTTTGACTTCTGGTAAAAAAACACTGTGGTGACTTAGAATCACCTGGATAAATAATATTAGAAAAAGGATTAATTCTTTGTTCTGCACTTTGTTAAAGAGATTCCAAGAGAGAAACAATAGGAGAGAGAGTATGTCAGGACCATCATCTTTTTAGACTATGGGTGAAGAAGGGTGGATATTTCACCCTGTAAAGATAAACTTTACAAACAAGTTGAAGGAATGATGTATAAACCTCTCTGGGCAAATTTTTATTTAAAATGCCTTGAAGAAAGAATCTTCTCTCCACCCTAAACCATTTCTCTAGCTACATTATGTAGATGCTGCTAACAATATTTGGAATGAAACTGAATCTGAGCTCCTCCTTTCTACATACAGTTAATAATTTTCATCATCAAATTAAGTTTACAGAAAGAATCCTCAAAAGAAATATCTTGTGGTGACATACACAGAGGAAAATCTGACAGACCACTTTCAATTATGGTTACTGTGAACCAACTTTCACAGGTCGCTATATTCCTATCTGACTGAGCAAAAAAGCATCAAAAATGAAATTAAAAAAATGTAGATGAAATGGATTGGACATTACTGAGAATAGACAGCAGAGAGATTCCACGAGTAGTTTTGAAATGGATTCCAAAAGGAAAGGCCTAAATTAACTTGGCAGAGAATGAAAGAAGTATGGCTGGCTGGGAGGAGTTGGGGAAATCCATTTCTTTCAGATACCTGTCTTCTACCACCAATTCAGCTTTTTCCCACAAGCTGAATTGGTGGTAGAATACAGGTATCCGGAAGAAATAGATTTCGGCCTTATGTGCAATGAAGAACAAAGAGGATAAGTAATAATATTTCTATCTAATACTGCACATCACTGATTTCAAAAATATACAATTATAAAATTCTTATTATAAAGAGCATATAAAATTTGCTCCTAGGATGTATCTTTTCAAGAGAAATTGGAAAGTATCAAACAAACTGCCCTATTAAATGGTTATAATGCAAGAATTACATAAAACATTGCCAGTTAAATTCAACATCCTCCAAAAAGAAGTTGAAGAATTCTTATTGCTTACATTAAAGGAGTTTCTGAACATATGTCAAAGATTTTGAAGAAATTTCAACTTACTGCCACCTTCAAATTCCAAATCCATCTCTTACCTTGTGCAAAGTCATAATAGCTGCTACTGTTACAATGTTCCAGCTTGTCTTATTTTGATCACAAAGATCGGTTTAAAAATGGATTTCAGAACACTAGAGTAATATCCAGTATATCAAACCTCATACAATCTGCCCTTCATTGTGAAGAATTTATGGACACAAAAACAGACGTGTTGGGATAATTACTTTACTTCTAATTATGAAAATAACACTATGTTTCTACCTCTGTATAGAGGTAATCATCAGGAAAACATACATATACATAGGACACAAGCTATATGACAGTACACAAAAGTAAATCTAAATGCTCTGTTAATCATTTACCCTAGCCTGACCTCTGGTGAAAATAAATATAATAATAATAAATAAAAATATACAGAAATATAAATTAATTAAAATAAATAAATTTTTTATGCATATAAGAATATATAAGAATATACAGTGGCGGCTCGTGGCTTGAAATCGTGGGGGTGCTGCAACTTTCGAAGTATACATACACACTGTAAATACAGTGTATACATGTTTGGATAAAATATCAAAATTATGGTAAAATTTTTTTCATTTTATTTATATTTACAAAACCATCCTTTGTCCATTTTGTATCACCTCCAAACAAGAAACGTGGAAAACAAAATAGCGCATTTTTCACTTTGCAACCACATAGCCAACTGTTCTTTTTATACCACTCCATATTAAAACTTCTTATCATTGCTTATTCCTAGCTGAGATATTTGAATATTGGGTAAAGGACGGCCTCTTATTTTAATAGAAACTTTCTCAGCAAGAGTTAACTCTGAAAATTTAAGTTTTTGTAGTTCACTTACAGTCACAAAACTTATTTCTTGAGGTTGCATTTCTGAGTTCATAATTGTTAATAATCCCAATAATGTTCTAAAATAAAAATTATAACAAATGTTATGTCTTTAATTGTAATGTCCAAATAGTTAAAGAGATGGAGTAAGCATGATAAGTACTACAAACACTCTACTACTGGCGCAAATTGCATATAAACAACAGTGGAACTGCGCGACGGACAGTGTCGCATTACGCAAATAGCTCGCATCTCACTATGTCGTGCATAAGCGTAGCAAATACTAGCAAATATGACACTGTGGTAAACACAGTGCAGCTAGCGTCCTTTGCCCTCCTAAGTGCTACAAGATGGATTTTTATTATTTTTTATATAAAATAAGAGAATTGTATAGGATTGTTAATAATAAAATTAAATATTACAAGCAAATATAAATAAATCAAAAAAAAATCAACTAACGCCTTTTTATTCCCGTATACGGGAGTAGGCGAGGCCATTTAGCCCTATCTAACTTTTGGAGACTGAGTGGGCAGTTCAATCTCCACTGGTACCCAATCAGAGACAGATGGCCCAAGGCTATCACGAATTAAGCGGTACGCAGTGAAGAGAGACGGCTCAAATGTGCCGCCATCTCGTGGTCCCTAATCCTACCACAATATATTTAATGTCTGAAATAATGTGGGTTCTACGGTCGATTTTCTTGAGTTTACAGGACGAAAAACCCGAGTTTCCGGGAGGAAAAACCTGCTTGCCCGTGCCAGAGATCGACTAACTCGGGAACCGGTCGAAAAAAGGCTTAGAAAAATTTCCTCTAGTCGCCGACTAGACTCGAAACCAAGTCTTCCTTCGTGCGGCCAAGCGCGGTGGTTGGTAAACGCCACATCCACTGAGCTACACAGGCTCTATATAAATAAATAAATAAATATATTTATATATCGAGAAAAACTGAGGGTATTGCAGTTCCGCAGTGCCTATGCATGAGCCGCTCCTGAGAATATACAGATGATAAAAAATTCTACATAAATAAAAATGAAAAAAAGTTTTATAGGTTTTTTTTTTTTTAAGTTAAGGGATATTACATCACATATTGTTTCATAGCCGAATAAGAAACTCAAAGAGTTTCATGCCGAATATAGAAACTATATAAAGTTCGGCAAGTCCAAGTGTAAGCAAATACCTGGATAGTGCAACACATAACCCATTTGGTAGTGCAACACATAACCCATTTGGTAGTGCAACACTGAGGCAAATCATAGCAAGGGTGGAGAAAGCTCCGATCACTGTTCTTGGTATTTACTCATAATGTGAAACCCAGCTTCTAGGAGCTGTATTACTGTTCTACATTATGTGAGGTAATTACCCAGACCGGTTTCAACCTTTATTGAGGTCTCATCAGTGAGTAGGTGATGTGAAATTATTTAAGTTAAGATATCCCTTAACTTAAATAATTTCACATCGCCGAATTGAAGCCTTTGGCTCTTCATATAATTAGTAATTTATTAGGACACCTTCTTGGCAATTCTTATAGTAGGGTATTGTTGTGTCCTGAAAGGGCTAAGAAATGTTTAATGTAAATTATTCAGGTCACAACTTTAATACAATTTAGGCAGAGAATATGGAATGTTGGCAATAGAATAAGTGTAAGCTGTTTACAAGTGCAAAACAATTAAAATTTAGGAATTACATAAATTTGTATAATAAGCTTTTATATATAATCTGTATTAAGTGTGGACCAGATATAGAGAGCCATGTAAGCTGGCAAATCCACTTGAAAAAACCAGTCTCTAGTACTAAATTAGCAAAGGCCTATGAGTCAGGGTTCACGGGTCACTTTTGCCGTCCTGCATTATGCAAAGGAAGGGAAGGAGAGAAGTACTGGAAAAGGAAACCTAAGCATCTTCCAGGAAAGGAAAGCAGGCACACGTGCGACTAAAACAGAGGGAGCTAAGGAGACTGACGTGAGCACACGTGACCACGCTGGTGTGCATCGCGAAGATCGAGAATTGCCGAGAGGAGAAAATTAAACAAAAAGGCCTTGCAAGCATGATTCCAGATCTCTTGGACAGTGGTTGAGCTCATTGTCAGGGAGGCTCCTGCCTAGTCGTGGAAGGCATTTGGTTCGTCTGTCGTAGCGTTTGTAATGGGCCAAGCTATATCCGTGACTAGAGTAGCTGTGTGTTGTCGTGCGACGGAGGAACCAAACTGATGCCATCCGTTCTAGGCGACGTTACCGTGCCACCTCCCAGTTTTCCCGCTGAGATTCTACTCACACAGATCAACGGGAGATATCCTCTAAAAAAAAACTATATTGAAGGCCTTAATGACCAGACAAGGCAGGAAGAACTTTAAGAATTTAAGGACAGAAATGGTAATGTAGACCTTTGAATTCCTATTTCCAGTTATAGAAGAGAGTGAATTCCCTGTGAGAACATTTGAATTGGGCTAAACTTTAAGGGACTGTAAGAATAGCCTACAACTAGGCATAGGCCTGAGATAGTGTTAAGATTTGTTTGCCCCACGAGGCCGAGTAGATATCTGATCAAGCTAAACTTAACGTATAAAGTGTGTTATTGTGTTAACTCATGGTCACGTGTATCAGAATGGCATGATGATTACCTATGAATTTATACTAAATTGATTATATTAGTGGTTATTGCAAGTTATTATGTGTGATTAGTATAAATTAATTAGAGCCTTTGATCTAACTTGAGAACAATCATAATAACCTGTTTGAATTGCATAATTGTATATTTCCTTAAAGCTCATTAAATTGTTTCTTTCAAGTACCTGCCTGATCTGCCTATGTTATATGAATTCAAAACTACCGCTCATAAAAATATCAACGAACTAAGCGGGATAAATCCATGAGTACAAATGTTTTAAGCAAGCCACAACTGTGAGAAAGAAATAAGCAAACAGAGGGATAAGATTAATCTTGATCTAATTATCATGTATCACCCTGAAGGGGTCACCCTGAGCAAGAATCCTTTCTATCCTAGGTATTAGCTGGCACAGTGAAAAATTAAATGTGTTAATACTTATCGGGTGAACTCCATCAGATTGTTGTGTGATAAGATGATGTTTAGAATATAAAGAGGCCAATAAGACTGCAAAGATCTTAAGAAAAAAATATTTGATAGGAGACAAGCGATTTACTTGCATATGTGAGAGAGCTAAGATAGCAGTAGCAATATAATTAACAAATAATAAAGGCGCAAGGTAAAGCAAAAGGGGAAAGAACATTAAACAAGGGGCATAGTCAAAAGGGTATAATACAAAAATAAATATTATAACAAAGAATGGCTCGGCCAGTAAGATTTTGATATAAGAGAGAAAGGATAAATAAGTAAGATAAGGTACTGTGGTAGGCAAACTAAAATTATTAGAAAGTGCAAAAGAAAGTGAACCACGACAGTATGCAAGTTCTGTTCGCTACAACTTGGTATTAACTAGGGTCTAGCTACTCACTGATGAGACCTCAATAAAGGTTGAAACCACTCTGAGTAGTGACCTTCTCTCATAATGTAGAACAGTAATACAGCTCCTGGAAGCTGGGTTTCACATTATGAGTAAATACCAAGAACAGTGATCAGAGCTTGCTCCACTCTTGCTATGAGTTGCCTCAGTGTTGCACTATCCAGGTATCTGCTTACACTTGGACTCGCCGAACTTTATATAGTTTCTATATTCGGCATGAAACTCTTTGAGTTTCTTATTCAGCTATGAAACAATATGGGATGTAATATCCCTTAACTTAAATAATTTCACATCGCCGAATTGAAGCCTTTAGTTCTTCATATAATTAGTAAGTTTTATAGTAGAACTACATTAAACACATCTCTATAGTGTTTAATGGTTGGAGTTCTGTCATCATGCTCTGCATGCTATACTGGTTGCAGATGAGTCCTCCAGATTTTTGGAATTACTAATTATCGTTCTTGTTTAGATTCGGATGATGTTTCAGCATCTCACAAGCTTCCTTGAACTTTCAAACCAGGTTTTGGTGCAGTGCAGGGACATGGTGCCTTTCCAGCTTATTCTATGAAATGTTTAAAATGCATGGTCTGACAGACCTGTTTTACCATAGTGGAGGGATATAATGTGGCATTTATGTTTATCTTTTCTTACTGGAATAGTGAACCCTGTTTCTCCTATGCAGAGTAGGTTGCAGGTGGGCAAGGTAGGGAAGGGGTTCTTTGGATGAGTTGAGTATACTTTTTAATTTTGCAGGATGTTTGAAGATTGCCTTAATGTTGTATCCATGTAGTATGCTATCTATTTTTTCTGATATTCCCCTAATGTGTGGTATGGCATTCTTGTAATTTTTTACTTTTAATAGTATTATTGTGGAGGATCTTGTGAACTTTTTTGTTTTTGTAGCCATTTTAATAAATGTTTGGCTAATAATTTCATATTCTTTCTTCACTGCCTGCTCACTAAAGCAAATTGTTAGAGCTTTATGTTTGAAGGTGCTAATAACCTCTAGTTTTTGCATTGGACTATGGAATGAATTTTTATGTATGTATAGGCATGTGTAGATTTGTAGTAGAACATGAATGAAAGGCAATCTAAAGGAAAAAGTGTGACAAGTATCTCTAGAAAAGGAGATAAGTTAGTCTTTCCAATACTGATGGTAAACTGGATACGTTTGTGTTGTTTGTTCAAATGGCTTAGGAATACATTTAACATTTTGAAGCCAAATGGCAAAAATATCATTCACATATCTGAGTGAATTTGACTTTACGCTTTAGGCTTGCTAAATCAGAAAAGCTAGATAGATGGGCAAATGAATGGGGATGTCAGTTTAATGCAGCAAAATGTAAGGTCTTGAGGTTTGGGAAACATCGATGGGATGCTGCATACTCTATGGGAGGAGTTATACTGAAGGAAGTAGGGGAGACAAGAGATCTGGGGTTGATGATTGATAGAAACCTGAAGTTTAGGGGACATATTGCAAAGGTGGTGAAGGTAACACAGAGGATTGCTGCTATTATGAGAAGAACACTGACCTGCAGAGATAAGAGGGTTATCATTCCGTTGTATAAGTCTCTGATCAGACCACACTTGGACTATTGTTCTCAGATTTGGTCCCCAGGATTTGAAGGGGATAAATTAACTGTGGAAAGGATACAAAGACGGATGACAAAGATGGTTTCAGGACTGTACAAGGATAGTTATGAGGATCGGCTGAGAGAATGTGGACTGCAGAGTTTGGTGGATAGAAGAAGGAGAGGTGATATGATTGAGACTTTTAAACTGTTGAGAGGTGGTTACAGGGTTGACACTGGGGAGTTCTTTCGCTTGGTTGATCAGCGGGAAGGAGTGATGACAAGAGGCCATCCCTGGAAGTTACGAAAGGAAACTGTGAGCAAGAGGGTAAGGAGTGGTTTCTTTGTGTGGAGGGTGGTTGAGCCGTGGAATGCATTGCCTGATGGAGTGGTGGGAGCGAGAACGGTCAGTGACTTTAAAGAGTGGTATGATAAACTTGTGTTTCTCAGGGGGGGACCTCCCCTCGATGAGTCTTGACAGACTTTATGTCTTAGGAAGGACCTCCCTCGATGAGTCTTTTGACTCCTTGGAGGCCTGAATAATAATAATAAGAAGAAGAATAATCTAGAGCTGATTGCTTGAAGTCGTCCATGTGAAAGTTAACAGTGGAGAAAAGTGATGAGCCCATGGCCATACCTTCTTGTTTACAGGTAAAATTTTTGTGTCACAATAAATAACCAGAGTGAAGTATGTGGACAAAGAAGGTCATCATATTGGGCAGAAATATCTTCTGTTTGAGAAGAACAGTATCACTGATAAGAACCTACCATACATAGGACAAACAGGGCAAACCATCCCAATACAAAAAGATAAACATAAAATGCCACATTATAAATTCCTCCACTATGGTAAAACAGGCCTGTCAGACCATGCACTTCCAACATGTCAGAATCAACTGGAAAGGCCACACCAAAACCTAGTTTCAAAGAAAGTTCAATGACACTTGTGAGATGCTGAAACATCATCCAAATCTAAACAAGAATGATGAATTAATAATTTCAATTATCTGGAGGACCCATCTGCAACCAATACATGGCATCCACAACATGATGGCAGAATCCCCAACACAAAAAAAACTTAATATAAAGGAATGCAGAGATGTGTTCAATGTAGTTCCACTATAAAACTTTATTTTTATTTATGAAGATTTTTTAATCATTTGTATATTATTATACTTATATGTATAAAAAATTTCTTTTATTTTATTAATTAAACTTTACCGTTTACCCTAGCCAGAGATCAGGCTAGGATAAACAATTAACAAAGAATTTAGATTTATCTTACTTTTGTATAGTGTCATGTAGCTTGTGTTCTGTGCACATGTACGTTTTCCTGTTGATGACCTTGATACAGAGGTCAAAACACAGTGTTATTTTCATAAATCAGAAGCAACACAATTACTCCAAAGTATATTTTTGTCTCTATAAATTCTTCACAGTCAATAATGACCACCGTGTAACCTGAAAAGAAAGAATTCTTATAAAATCTGGCTGACTCAACATGGAACTGACGACACAATAGAGCCAATAGGATAATACCAAACTTCTCCATAAATATACTTGTAAATTAAAATAAAGAACTTTTATTATTAAAAGACCAGAAGAGAAATAATAAAATATACAAAGAACCAACAAGTTTCACTAGCCACTGTCTAGCATTTTCAAGGCTGAACTGGTGTGAAAACAAATGCATTAAGTTACATTTAAAACATACACTTTAGTAACTGTTAGGCCATTACATTTGATCATTCGTGTTTGATGGCATGCATGTGTTCGAATGCTTCAGTCAGAATCCGGTACATGACCACGTGTTGTGTAGTTTTTTTGCATATTGTAGTTCTGTTGAACTGAGAGAGATGATGAGATTTTTCCATATGTCTTTAAGAATACCTATATTCTCAACTCAACCTATATTCAAGTATGCTTGCATAAATCCTACCTGGAACACTTAGTAGTTCCTCTGTAATTCTCACATTCAGTTTTATTCACTTTTTTTTTTTTTTTTACTACGAGAGCTCTACTCCAATCATTGAAAATTTGACCTTCTGACCAGGCTATCTGAATTATGCAGTATGGCCATTATAAAACTTTTATACCTTGACACTTAAGCATTTCCAGTAAAATATCTACTTCAGCAGCCTTTCTGCATTTCAAGTTTTTGGTGGCTTTTTCTACCTTAAGCAATAATACATAGCAATGCAGATGGTACTCGAGTGTCGGAAGCTAATGAGATTGTTCAGTTAATGAGTATTCACTTTGCTAAGGTTATATCACAACCAGGTGTATGTAACATGGTGCACAGTGCTACTGCTACATTGGATGAAGAGTTAGAGTTTCATGAAAATGAGCTTGAAGAGCTATTGCATAACCTGGATAAGAATTTGTCTATAGGGACAGATGAATATCAGCCCGTTTGCTAAAGGAATGTTCAGCCAAATTGGTTTGGCTTGTGCCATGTTTGTATAACTTGAGTCTCAGCTCAGGAATGATACCACAGGAATGGAAGGAACGTATGATAGTTGATTGTACAAGGGTGGTGCAAAAACTGATGTGTATAACTACTGACCTATCAGTATCTCTGGTATGGCAGTGAAGATTTTAGAGAAGTTGGTAAGAACTCTCATATCATACAGAAATGAGTAGACAAACAAGCTATGCTCTACAAGGAGGTGCATGAGTTTACTAAAGGAAGGTCATGTTTTAGCAATTTGCTCATATTTTATAACAATATTAAGAGTTGGTTAAAAGAGGTGGATACACTATGATAATGTTCAATTTTTCTAAGGCATTTGATAGGATACCACATGAAAGGCTGTTGCATAAACTGGAGGATATGGGATTGGAATATAAACTCTTGAGATGGATCAGGGGATGGTTAACAGACAAATATCAAAAAGTGGGATACAGTGGATGTGAATCTGCCAGGTTTAAGGTGACCAGTGGTGTACCTCAGAGTTCAGTCCTTGTGCCAATATTGTTCAATCTATACATTAAAAGAGATCAGGCAGGGTCTAATATCAGATGTGCAACTGTTTGCCAATGATGCAAAGATAGGCAGGATAATTAGGGATGCTATCAATATTCAGCACTTACAAAAGGATTTGAATAAGCTGGAAATTTGGGCAAACAAAAATGCCTTTCAGTTTAATGTTAGTAAGTGTAAAGTTATTCACTTTGGCACGCTTTTGACATGATTAGAGTTCCAGCAGCATATTATTTTAGAGGGGTGCAGGATGCTACAAGAAACTGAAGCACAGGATCTTGGCATATTGGTGGATAGGAATTTGAGTTCAAAGGTCACATAGCAAAGCTGCAAATACAACTGAGAGAATAACTGCGATTTGAAGCGAACTTTGACATGTAAGGATAAGGAAATCATTTTGCCTGTTCATAATACTTTGATAAGACCACGCTTGGATTATTATGTAGAAATTTGGTCTCCCAGGTCCATGGGGATAAAGAAGCTGTGGAAAGGGTGCAAAGATGAGTACAAAGATTATATCCGGATTATGAGATTTAGATTATGAGGACAGATTGCGAATATGTGGATTGTGAGTATGTGCAGACTCTGATTAACAGGAGAAAGAGGGGTGATATTTATTTATTTATTATTTATCGTATGGCTAATTACATCGCAAGAAAGGAAACATATACAGTGTCGGTGACAATTATAACAATATGTATATAATTAAAATATAAACAGACATATATATATATTTATAAAAATAAAAAAAAAATCTAAAACTTGACATCTCTAAATATATGTATATAAGTGGGCATTCACAAACACACCAAATATACAAACATCACCAGTAGAAATTACAAATACGAAAATTAAGATTCTCCTATCAGTCAAATATTACAAGTTTATATCTAAGTTATTAATCCAGTCAATAGTCACAAGTGTTGAAACTAGAAAATCTTGTTCTCCTTCGTATTTCGCTTTCAGTGGGCATTCTTGGTGAATATGGCAAATGGTCTGCTTCTCACTTCCACAGTCACATTGTGGGGAATGAATTTTGTGGCACTTGTAAAAAAAAAAAAAAAGTCTGCACATCGCCCATGGTTAGTCCTTAGATGATTTAGAGTAATCCAAATTTTGCATGGAAGGTCATATCCAGGCAGTTGTTCAATGCAGGGAAGATTCTGCAAGCATCTCCCGCTGGTGTCTCCACTCGTGATTGACATCAAAATTGTTCTCTAGCAGCCTTATAGCAGTACTGACAGGAGGATGTCTTGATTTCAATCTATCTATTAAATTTGAAGCATCTCTATGTACTGGAAGATGGGGAGTTTTTCTGGATCTTTCTATACTCCCTGCATAAGGTGTTGGCTCTTTGTAACGATGAAGGAGGAATAAGACTTAAAATAGGGAGCCATTCTATATGGTACTCTTGATTGTTCCTGAAATAAGATGCATAATATTATTGAGCTGTTTATCAACCAAATGGGTGTGTGTGTGCTGTTAATCAACACCAGAGATCCATATTCAGCAGTGGAAAATACAAGACAGAGAGCTGAGCATCTAAGCAGTGGAGTCGCAGAAGCTCCCCAAGATATTCCGGTCAGTTTCTGAATTACATTGTTGTGAGCCTTAATTTTATCCAATGAGTTCATGAGATGTTTTTTAAATGTCAGAGATCTGTCAAGAATTATTCCCAAGTACTCTGAGGTACTATTATGTCAAAGAAGTTGTCCATTAAGGTAAACCTGGAGTTTTCTGTTGGCAAGTTTATTATTAAGGTGGCAGGACCAGGTCTCAGATTTGTTGATATTCAGTTGAAGATGCTAATTCCTGAAATATCTACCAAGAGTCCAGGTCAGTCGTCAGTGTTGTCTCTGTAGTTTCTACTGAGCCACTACTTGTTGCCAAAGCCCAACCATCTACATGTGGTCTCTGGCATGTCGGCGATATATAAGCTAAATAACATCAGAGAGAGGACAGAACTGTGGGAAAGCCCATTGTTCAGCAATTTGCTTCCACTTGTTTTGGTTCCCAAAACAACCTGGAATGACCTATTACTAAGCATATTATTGATAAGCACAGTTGTTGTTTTGCATTGTGTGACTTTAAGTAGTTTATAAATGGAGCCCTGCCTCCAAACTGTATCATAAGCGACAGTGAGGTTTCTATAAAGGCAACTACAGTCTTAAGGCGCTGCTGAAATCCTACTTCTATATATGTAGTCAAAGACAGGACCTGGTCTATAGTGCTTCTGCTTGGTCTGAATCCTGCCTGTTCAATAGGTATATATTCTAGTATTTTGGGGCTTATTCTGTTCAGTAAAAGTCTCTCCAATAATTTGAGACACGTGCTTAGCAGAGTGATTGGTCGGCTAACTCTCTACCTGTTCATTTGGTTTACCTGGCTTAAAAATAGCTATTATTTTTTGTCTTTTAAACTCTGAAGGTAAATGTCCAGTCTGTAAAATATCAGAGTAAAACTTTAATAGAGAAACCAAAAACGCACGTATTTACCACAGTGGCCTAGAAACGTGCATTCCGTCAAACCCTGGAGCCTTACCCGGCTTCATTTCCTCCAATGCATCCGTCACTTCTGTAACAAGAAAGGGGAAAGAATAACAAGATTCTTGATTGCATATCTCTTTCAGTTTATCAAGATCTCTTTTGACTCGAGTATCATGGCTATTATTCTGGCGTGCTCTTGACAAAGATAATATTCGATTTGCAACTTGATTAGGAGAAACTTTGGCTTCCTATCGGTGAAATTTCGCCCAGTTTTTGTAGCAGACCCCATGCTCTGCTACAAAGGGCTAGAGTGCTTAAAATCCAGAGATCCAACAGTCTCTGTCCACTTGAGTCAACGAGCATCACTGAGGCTATGCAACAATTCCTCGGCAATTTCTTGTTCTCCACTGTCCAAAAATTCTTGATAAAGGGTCTCACTCTTTTCATCCCATCCCGAAATATACTCTTTTCTAAAACCTCTCAGGATATATTTTTTGGTGGTTGTAATGACCACATTTACAAATCTGCTACAGTTCCTTGCTGTGGGTAGTATCCAACCGAGACATTTGTCCAGATCTTCAGCAAAGGCATTCCAATTTGCTTTGCTGAAGTTCCATCGAGGGCGAGGGAAAGAGGAGTTCAGTGGTACTTGCAGCCCTACTTCAATGAGTACAGGTCAATGCTGACTATGGGGGAAGTCGTCCAAGACTTTTCTTATAGCCAAAGGCTTGCCGTTAATACTGTTAGACACAAAACACAGATCTGGATTGTACTCTTCATTCCAGGCTGCAGACCTAAAGGTGCTCCTATCTTTTGTGCCAAAGATCAAATGGTAGTTATGATCTTCAGCCCAGTCAACAAGAGATTTGACATTCAGGTCATTAGTCCTATAGTTCCAAGTTTCATGGTGACTATTAAAGTCTCCTATATAAATTGAAGGGTGGGCTTGAGGGCTCTAACCCATGTTGGCCATTCCACACTCGGAGGTTTGTATACATTAATGACTGTGATTTCTCCTATTTTTACAGTCACAGTATGGATATTTCCTTGAGTTGATGTTGCTACAAGGCACACATTTTCAATCTTGCTCTGAACATATGTGGTAATGCCATTTTCGGAATTGTACCCATTTTCGGAAAATACTGTTCCTTATCGATGCGTGTCTCCTGAATAACAACTAAGTCTATTTAATTTTTTCTGAATATTTTTGAAAAACACTGACATTTAGGCCAGCTGATGCTTTCAATATTTAATTGGCAGATAAGGACTGAGGGTCTGAGTTGCCATATCTGCTGGTTCTGGAAGGAGCCTGAGCTTCTCATTTGATTTGACATTTTGGGTCTAGACTAGGAGGCTAGTCTACATATGCACCTCAGGGGTGATAAGATAGATGTTTATAAACTTTTCAACGTGTTATAGGATATCCTCTGACGAAATTTTTCATTATATGGAAGGTGGGGAGAGAACACAGGTGCATTCATGGAAGTTAACTTTATTTGCAGTCAAGAAAGAGATAAGAGCTAGGTTTTTCTTCCAGAGAGCAGTGAGTAAATGGAATAGTTTGCCTTTAGGGGTAGTGTGTGGATCTAGTCTGAACGAATTTAAGAGAAAATATGACAGCTGGTTTGGGTGATTTATAGACTCCCTCAACGAGTCCTTGACTCCCTGGAGGTCTCAGATAATAATAATATACTCCTGTTTGTATTCCCCTTGAATATGCTCTACTACTGTTTTGTCACTGCTTATTTTGTTTAACTGTCTTTCAAAAGAATTAATATTATCTATTTTTTAATATATCTATATGTGTATATATAAAATTGCCAGCCTGGTTGGCCAAGTGGTTAGCATACCAGTCTCCAAACAACAGGCTGCTGGTTCGAATCCTGCTAAAGGCATGAATGTTTGCGATTGTCTTGAGGTGGGAAATGAATTTTATCACTTGGTGTGAGATCACCTCTCCACTTATGAGAGACCTGAAGTGGCTTACAAAAAGTATATAAGTGATGAAAAAAATTAAAAAAATATATCCTTAGCCCACCCACTGTAGAAAATGTACTAAGATTTACAAATAGCCTTTCATGGGTGGGAGCATTATAAAAAAAAAAGATATTAAAAGATATGCACACACACAATCCAATCTACCCAAAAAGTGTTTTATCACAGCTAATACATGATTGCATGTTTAGAGGGATTCTATTGTAATTGTAATAAACATATTTCTATAAGCTACCAACACTCCTATCTCAGTATCTCCCATAATGCAAAACACATCTAATTGCGGATATGTCTAATGTTATGCATTAAGGGAAGGGCCACTACCCAGACTAGTTTCGACCTATATTGAGGTCTCTTCAGTAAAGTGTACCACCTTACCCTGGTATCTCCACTTGGAGCCAGGCCCAAGTGGAGATACCAGGCAGAAGCATTAGCAGGTCATCTCTACCTATAGGAGTTGCCAAATGGTGTGCCACCCTTTTTTAATAAATTACTCTGAATTTAGAGAAAGATGTTGAAAGTTTATTTTTCACTTGGTTAGAGTATAATAAAATTAGTTTAATCCTTTATCCAAGTGTGAGCAAACAAAGTTTGCGCCTGATAGTATCTTCAGGACTGGAGTAAGGTGGTACAACACCAGGGCAACTCATTGCAAAGGTGGAGCAAGCTACCAACACTCCTATCTCAGTATCTCCCATAATGCATAGGTAGAGATGACCTGCTAATGCTTCTGCCTGGTATATCCACTTTTGGCCTGGCTCCCACTGAAGAGACCTCAATAAAGGTCGAAACTAGTCTGGGTAGTGGCCCTTCCCTTAATGCATAACATTAGACATATCCGCAAGGAGATGTGTTTTGCATTATGGGAGATACTGAGATAGGAGTGTTGGTTTCTTGCTCCACCTTTGCAACAAGTTGCCCTGGTGTTGTACCACCTTACTCCAGTCCTGAAGATACTATCAGGCGCAAACTTTGTTTGCTCACACTTGGATAAAGGATTAAACTAATTTTATTATACTCTAACCAAGTGAAAAATAAACTTTCGACATGTGGGTTTGTTTACATGCGTGGAAGAAACTAGTTCCCAAATTATTAATTTAATTATTTAATTCAGTGGTTTCAAAACTTTTTCGGCTCATGGGGCCCTTAGTATATTAGGATTTTTTCCCAAAGTCAGATCACAGGCCTACCTAATAGTAGCAGTTATTTCGGTGAAAATATTGGAATATTTCGAGTGCACAGTTTGGGAATCACTGATTTAATTATCCTTATGGGGAGCCCGTTCGTAAGTACAGAATGCCGTAAGTCGGGTCATCTGTAACCAGGGGACCACCTGTATATAGAATTTTTCATATGGAGAGTGGGGAAAAGGATGCAAGGGCATCCATGGAAGTTGAGGATGAATGCTGTCAAGAAGGGGGTTAGGGCTAGATTTTTCTCACATAGATTAGTGTGTGATTGGAATGGATTGCCTTTAGATGTCATGTGAATGAATTCAAGAACAGGGATGACAGCTGATGTGAATGGGAATGACCTCCCTCAATGAGTTCCTGACTCCCTGGAAATCTCTTTTATTATTAATAATAAAATGAAATCTGTGATTAATAAATAATAAAAAGTTTAGAAATAAAAGAGTACTGCAAAAGAAATCAGATATGATAAAGATAACATCAAAACTGATGATAAAAAATATTCTTGATGTACTTTGAAAGCCTAATAAAAGTAATTTCTCATCACATCCAGATCAGCAACAGAAAATATTCAAGACAAATGCAATTTGAAGTACATCTAAATTATATTCTTGGCTTAATCCTTTATCCAGTGTAAGCAAAGAAAGGATTTAAAAAAAAAAAAAAAAACTTGGATTAAACCAAGAATATAATTTCTTGGCATCTTTAAATTTATAGTATAACCAAGTGAAAAAATATTTTCGAAATCTATCTCTAATCCACAATATTTTAATGACTTGCATACCGGTAATATATGACTTCTGCATTCCTGTAAACTTGGTATCTCTTCTGGATCTGGCTCCCACTAATGATATTTTTTAAAGTTAGTCTTTGGGTTTGCTTGATACCTGGGGAGGAGAGAGATTTTGCTTGGTGACAGGCTATTGCATATCATTGATTGGAGCCACTGCTGAGTTCCTGTCCTGAAGTGATCTGGGGCAGGAACGATGAGTTTGGTAGTGATCCTTTAGGGTCACTCAGTGACATATGGAGTGCTGCTGTAGATCACTTTTTTTTGGAGAAGTATCCCTGCACTTTAACATACTTCAATGAAGGTCAAAACCAGTCTGGTAGTCCCATAATGCATTCCATTATACACATCTGAAAAGGTATATGCTTTGCATTATGGGATACTAAGGCAAATGATGTGAAGTCATTAGCCACTATATACAAGTAGTCTAGTTGTGAAGATACTTCACTCACAAACATTGTTTGCTTACAAGTACACTTGGGTAAAGGTTTAAACCAAGAATATAATTTCTTGGCATCTTTAATTTATACATAACAGAAACCTGAGTAAGAATAAGCTGGGTTAAGGCCAAACAGGATTATAAGGATCCTTCTTTTACTTTACAATAGTTAAGAATAATGGGAAAATAATAATTTGCATTTAAGTGTTATACATGAAGAAAAGCTTATCGTAAGGGGCCAATGAGAAAAGCTGTTCAAAACTCTACAACAGTATTTTGTAAATGAGACAAAGCAACAGATAGTCTATACTTAAGTTGTAAATTAGCACTTAAGACTTCAATTTTATGCACAAGTGTCATAGGAAGTGGTGTGATGTAAAATCAAGCAGATTACATTGTAAAGGAAAGTACTATTAAATAACCATATCAAAGAGAGATTAAGAGATTATGACTGCTCAGATCTTTACTTTATGCAAATGATGTGTTGCTTATAAATAAATCTTATACAAATCTTTAAGACTGCTTAATAAGTTATAAGAAATTTCATAAAAAAATCAACAATCGAAACGAAAAGTATAAAAATAGGAAAACTTTTAAATTTTCCTGTACATCTCTTGAAGTTACATATCAGGAGTTTATAAAAATCAAGTGGATATTAGATCCTGCATTATTTCAAACCTAAATGTAGAAAATATGAAAGTTTTGTAAAAATAAGTTGACCAGAGAGGTTACAGGAATACCAGTGAAACCTTAAAATAAGTACCAAATTAGAAAGTGAATATATGGGCACCTGGGCAGCATGCATGTTTTCTAAAGTGGTCCACGCTAAGGTAATTCATAAATGCCGGCAGGCGTATTCAACTTACATTTACAAAACTTTCATAGTTTCTACATTTGATTTTGAAATAATGCTGGATCTAATATCCACTTGATTTTTATAATTTTTTGCATCACCAAACTGAAGCCTTTTGGCTCTTTATTTTAGTATATACAGTTGGTTGTTGCTATAAGGCCAGGGAGTTCCACAGATGATCTGGAAGACATGCATCACTAAATCAGTACAATGAGTACAAGTCTCGTGATTGTTATGCAGGACTTCAACTATAGAGATATAGATTGGAAGGAAGAAGGAGCACATGGCAGAAAGGAAATAGAATTTTTACACCTGCTAAGAGATAATTACTTAAGGCAGCATGTGATCGAGGGGACAGAGGGGGGGGATTGGACCTGGTCATAGGATCAGAAGAGCTATCCATAACCAAGGTGACAATATTACTTCCAATTGGCGCAAGTGACCATGTGGTCTTGACTTGGGAAATTGTAAAACATGAGGAATATTCTATCAAGAAAGGGTATTTGTGGAACTATAAGGCAGGTGATATAGAGTAACATGCTTAGGAAAAAGCATAAATCTGTACCATGGCATAAAACACTGCAGGGTAAGGGTGTTACTAGTACATGGGATATAGTTGAGGATCATCTCAAGGAAGCAGTATTAAATTGTATACTTAAGGTAAGGAGGGTTCATTGGGTAGGAGTTAGATGGCTGAATATCATGAGTTTGCTAGTCACCTTTCTATTTAAGGTGGCTGAATATCATACTGTTCATGAGTTTACTGGTCACCTTTCTATTTATAAACCCTCCGCAGCTGCAGAAGAAGAAATGCTGCAGAGGGTTTATAAATAGAAAGGTGACCAGCAAACTCATGAACAGTATACAAGGTTCAGGAAAGAAAGGTGACCAGCATGGCAAGGAAGGCAAAATTACATTAAGAGAAGAATCTAACCAAGAAAGCCAAAGGAAATCCCTGGAGATCAAGAGTTCTTTCATTATGTAGCAAGTAAGAGGAAAAATGGCTAGGGAAGATTAACCTTAATGACTGTTGATGGTTATGAGGAGACAGAAGCAAATAAAATAGTTGAGTTACAGAGTGACCACTTTGCAAGGGTTTGTCATCTTAGTGAGGTTACTGCTTTAACCTATGTGAGAACAGAGGTGAATAAATTGGAGGCTCTTAGGATATTGCAGAATCTCAATGTAAATACAGCTGTAAAAATAAGTTGTAAAAATGGGATTACATTGGATATTAGCTATAGTTTTGTGAGAATGTGCAAGGGAACTGGTTCTGCCTTTGACTAGGCTCTTAATTTAAGTCTCAGCTCTGGTAGAGCTCAAAGGGAGTGGAAAGAGGACAAAATTTCTTTGCATATGGGAGGTTTCTAAGACTGCAGTAGCAAATTATAGACTAATCATTATCTCAGGTGTGGTTATAAAAGTACTAGAAAAATTGGTCAAAAAGAGAATTCAAGAATGGGTAGATAAAAATATGATACTGTATGGGAGTCATCATGGCTTTGCGAAAGGTTTGTCATGCCTTAGTAATTTACTAACTTTTTATAGAATAACGGCTGATATGGATAAAGGAAATGGCTATACGATGATTTTGCTGGATTTTACAGAATACCACATAGAATTCTGTTATACAAATTAGAACAAATAGGGGATGGATATGACACTGCTTAAGTGGATAAGAGGGTGGCTGCTGGACAGCTATCAAAAAGCGGTATATGGAGGGGCAGAATTGAGGGAAAAACAGGTGACTAGTGGTGTGCTGCAAGGTTCAGTGCTTGGGATCATTTCTGTTTAATTTGTACATAAATGATATAGGAAATAACTTGAAAGGAAATATTCAATTGTTTGCTAATGATGAAAAATTAGGTAGAGTAATAGTTAATCAAGGTGATGTGGAGAGCTTGTAGGACAATTTAAATAGTTGTTAGTATGGACAAGAGTTAATGGGTGTCAATTTAATGTCGAGAAATGTAAAGGTATTCATTTTGGGATAAACAGATTACAAGCCATGTATCGCATTGATGGCACTGTACTCCAGGAAATAAATGAAGTTAGAGATGTAGGGGGTGCTGGAAGACAGAGAGTTAAAGTTTAGAGGACATAATGAAGAACATAATACCAAACAAAGATAAGGAAGTTGTTATTCCTCTTTATAAGGCCCTTGATACATCCACATTTGGACTACTGTGCTCAAGTCTGGTCCCCTGGGTTTCTTGGGGATGAGAAAGTGGTGGAGAGGATTCAGAGGCAAGTAACCTGTAGAATGTTCCCTATGAGGAAAGATTGAAAGTGTAGTGGGGATTGCAGAAGTTGGTTGATAGCAGAAAAAGAGGGGATATGATAGAAACATTTAAGTTACTTAAAAGATTTTATATGACAGATGCGGGGGGAATGTTTCAGCACTTGGCTAGAGAAAACAGAACAAGGGGTCATCCCTGTAAGTTGAATAAAGATAAGGTGTGGTTAGTGGGGGGAGGGGAGAACTAGATTTTTTGCTTGGAGAGTTATGAATGAGTGAAATGGGTTGCTAGAGACAGTTGTGAGCCCTTTGTCTGTTCAAGGAGACGTATGACAGATTGTGTGGATAGAATGGGTGTATCACGAGGATGTATCCTAATAATAATAATAAGGCAAACAATTTCACAATGCTCACACAATTAACAATTAATAAATGAATGTTGCATACATTTTTAGTTTGTACAATCCTTTTTTAGATATAAAAATAGGCACATATGCCAGAAGACGCTCAGTAATTAATCCTACAAAGTCATGTCTTCTCAGAACTTACCTCAGCAGGAAGAAGAGTATACTGAAAGATTGTTTTTAGTCCTTGCAATAACCTGTTATCATTCTGGGTAACATACGCACAGAAATCATGGCTAAGTGCTATCCAGTCACTTCCACCATCAACTCTAATGCCCCACGGTAAAGTTCTTTCTCCTAAGCGCCACATGTGAGTATCACATTCATAAAAGGTTTTGTCCAGTCCTTGCTTTGCAATGAACCTTAAAAATTCAATCATATATATATATATATATATATATATACACACACACACACACACACACACACAATAGATGACAAAATATAAAATGTGGATGTATGGAAACATACAAGCACAATCATCATATCAATATTTTCAATGAATACCCCTTTTGGAATCATAATCTCACATTTGTTCAATTTTACAATAAAAAACTACATACACCAAACTCTCACTATAGCAAATTATCAAAAGTCCCAACCAAAATAATGTAATGGGATTTCTTTTAGAATATCACTGCCATTATAATGTCCGTGATATTCTAAAAGAAATTACCTATATCAACCAGTAACTTTTCTCTAATTCATATGAGTTTGATAAAATGAGAGTGGGTTGACTGAATTATCTTTTAAATTGGCAAGCTCACAGATAATAACAATGCTATTATCTTCAATGGTCAGTACAATGCTACTGTGTATGCTAAAGTGAACATCTAACAAGTAACTTACGAGGGGGGAGTATGCAAAAATAACTAGAATCTGAACTTGGTGCATGAGCATTTTCTAGGTACAGATGCTGCTGCTAGACATTGTGAATGTGCAATTTCCTGCATCAGTCTGACATGTGGTATCATCCTGTGTGAATTGGTTTGTTGTTCTGGCTGCTTTTTTGTTAGTGCTTACAAACAAGTTTGGCAATTTTGTGATGGCTGGAACAGAGGGTGAACACAAAATTTTGTTTTTTTGGGGGGGTAAAACTGCAGCTCAAACTTGTTATGCTTCGGCAACCTTTAAGGACAAACTTTAGGTAAAACACAGGTCTACAAGTGGTTTTCCCATTTCAAAATTGGGGGACATCTCAGCTGATGACCAACCACAATCTGGCCAGCCTTTGACAAGCAGAAATGATGAAAACATTGAAAAGGCTTGCCAGACAATAAATCAAGATCGTCAAAAGACCATTGAGCAAATTTCTGAAGAGACAATGCCCCAGCCCACACAGCCTTGCCCCATGAAGGGGCAGCGATTTGTTGATGTGGACGAAGTGAAAGAAAAGTTGCTGGAGGCCACAAACAGTATTTCAGAACTATTTCCAGCAGTGGAAAAAATGTTGGAACAAGTGCATTGACTCGCATGAGGAGTATTTTGAAGAAGACCAGAATATGGTATTATAAATTTTAATACAATGTTTTTAAAAAAATAATTCTGGTTATTTTTGGGTCCCCCCCCCTCGTATATCTGTAAATTGAGATAATCATTAATTTTTGAGTGTATTTTGAGTGTGTATAAGGATAAAAAGTGAACATTTAGAAATGCCAAATGATAGTGTTGTCACATATGCTCATGACAACACTGTCATTTGGCATTTCACTACATGCACTACACTTCTGACCAAACTAAGCAATCTGATAATGCAATAAATACCCAATGTAATCACTGGAGACGAGTCCTTTTTCTTTTATTCTTAATTGAAGTGTTAAGATTTAATACGTTCACATAAATCAGAATGTGAGAGATATATATTAGCAATACCTAAATCACATTCTTTAAGCATTTTGCATGCATTTTCATTGCTTCTAACTTAATTTAACATTCAATTTCAAAAGGTTTCATCAAAAACAGTGAACTCTCACTATAGAAATGTTATAAGCAACATGTGCACTAAACCTACTGAAAAGCCATAGCTAGAATGTCATCTATGACATCAAGGCCATTCAAAAAGGAAATACACTATAGTAAACCTTTTTAATACAATAAACTCTCCATTTGTTTCTTATAAGTGCAACAGTGAAAATTGACTATGTGTAAAGCATTTATTTTCTACTAATAGAACTTCAAATATCAAACATGAAAAATCAAGTAGGTACAAAGTCAAAAATCCATTATGGATCATCCTGATTTTTGGCTGATAATATACTGAAACAAATATACACTAATACAATACAATAATACACTGAAACAATATATATTCAATGTAATATTCTATGGATCTGTACACCCCTTGAGGGTACATGGCAGGAATTTGATGATGATGATGATATTCTATGGATGATAGCATGGCTCTGTGAATGGGAAACCCTGCTTAGTAATTTACACTACAATAAAGTGACAGCTTAGTTGAGTAAGGAGAAAATTATAGGCCATACTCACGATATTGCTACACATTGTAAATTCATTTGACAAGATATTGCATAGAACCATATTAAGAAAATTGGAAAATATGGCTATGGACATGGAGTGGACAGACAGAGGTTCTGTGGGTAGAATATGTGCCTTCCATATGCTTGGGATTTTTAGACCATCGTTATTGTTTACAGTTAACTTTTGGAGAGAGAGTTTCCATGGGTAGAATATGTGCCTTCCATATGCTTGGAATTTTTAGACCATCATTATTGTTCGGATTGGGTTGGTTGATAAGAATTTAACAGGCTTCCTTAAATTTGCGTTCTTACCATGTTTTGGTGTGATGTAAACAACTGGTGCTTTTCCAATCAATTCTATGTAGAGTTCAGGGCATGATCAGAAAAGCCAGCTTCACCATAGTTATTACATTTAATGTGTTGTTTATGTTCCTTTTGCCTGATAGGAATTGTGCATCCTGTTTCTCCTATAAATGGCATATTACAGGTGCAATAAATACGGGTATACTCTGGGGTAGGCCAGCGGAAGGTGTGGGTCTTTGGATGAGTTGAGTAAGCTTTTTATTTTGCAGGAGGTTTAAAGGTGGCTTTGAGGTTGTATTTTTGTAGTATTCTGTTTATTTTATTTGATGTCCCTTTAATGTACGGAATGGTTATAATTTTATTGTAGTCTGGTTTATCTTTGTTTTTTATTAAGGTCTTGTAAAGAATTTTGTTAATAGTATTTTGGCTGTAGCCATTTTTAAGAAAAGTATTGCTGATAACTTTAAATTCATCTTTCAGTGCATGTTTGTTGGAGCAGATTTTCAAAGCCCTGTTTTTTAGAGTATTAATAACACATAGATTTTGTGTTGGGTGGTGGTAGGAGTTTATGTATATATATTGGCCAGTATGTGTTGGTTTCTGATTAACAATGAAGGATAGACTGCCAGAAGGAAGACACGTAACAAGTGTATCTAGAAATGGAAGTGCGTTCTGTTTTTCAATCTCAATTGTGAACTGTATGTGTTTGTGTTGTTTGTTAAGGTGGCTAAGGAAAGTGTCTAGTGTCTGGCGGCCATGGGACCGTGATCTGGTTCCATGGCCAAACACGAGAACAGTTTGTTATGTTCCCAAACATAACAAGCCTTGTTTTTTATTAAGATCTTGTAGAGAATTTCGTTAATAGTGTTTTGGCTGAAGTCATTTTTAAGAAAAGTATTACTGAAAATATTGTTCCCAAACATAACAAACAACACAAATGCATATAGTTCACAATTGAGATTGAAAAACAGAACACACTTCCATTTCTAGATATACTTGTCACACGTCTTTCTTCTGGCAGTCTATCCTTCACTATTTACCAGAAACCAACACATACTGGCCAATATATACACAAACTCTTACCACCACCCAACACAAAAAGTATGTGTCATCAAAACTGTGAAAAACAGGGCTTTGAAAATCTGCTCCAACGAACATGCGCTGAAAGATGAATTTAAAGTCATCAGCAATACTTTTCTTAAAAATGGCTACACCCAAAACACTACTAACAAAATTCTCTACAAGATCTCAATAAAAAAACAAAGACAAACCAGACTACAATAAAACTATAACCATTTCGTACACTAAAGGGACATCAGATAAGATAAAATAAACAGAATACTACAAAAATACAACCTCAAAGCCACCATATTAAATCTCCTGCAAAATTAAAAGCTTACCCAACTCATTCAAAGACCCACTCCTTCTGCTCCCCCCCCCCCCAGAATATACCGTATTTATTGCACCTGTAACATAGGAGAAACAGGATGCACAATTCTTATCAGGCAAAAGGAACATAAACGACACATTATATATAATAACAATGGTGAAGCTGGCCTTTCTGATCATGCCCTGAACACTCTACATAGAATTGACTGGAAAAGCACCAGTTGTTTACATCACACCAAAACATGACAGGAACCAAATTTAAGGAAGCCTGTGAGTTTCTTATCAACCAACCCAATCTGAACAATAACGATGGTCTAAAAATCCTAAGAATATGGAAGGCACATATGCTACCGATGGAACCTCTCTCTCCAAGAGTTAACTATAAACAGTACTGTAGATAATCCAGAATCCTAAATCAAGAATAACAATTGTGATGATAAAATAGGACATCATTGTTACTGAAAGAAGACTATCTATATAAAAAAGAATGTTTTTCTCATGTTATGTTAAATAGAATTTAGCCTTGATGTAGTTTCTAAATAATTAAGTTAAAATTTTTTTTTTTTTTTCACCAGAGGTCATGACAGTACAATAACCCATGGTCAAATCATTGTTTCTTTAGCTTATTGTGTGTAATGTAACTCAGCTTGTCCTGGTATATTTGTATATACTCCAGATGATGATGATCTTAATATGAAGATCCAAATGTCAGGAAATTAAAATAGTTACTTATGACATGGTTGTCAATTCCATAATTTCTAAAACAAAAACTGATGAGATCATTCTGAGCAATAAATACAAAATGTTACATTCAGGCAATGACAATTAAGGAAAAGAAGGATTAGCCATAGTATTCAACACTAAATACAAGGCTAATCTTGAATGGCAGGCAATTTCAATTAGAGTGATGTCGGCATATATCAGAATGGAGAATTGGACAATGAGACTTATTTGTACATATAAAAGTTCTATAAGGTAGAAGTGGAGGAATATTTTGAGGCTTTAGAAAATGCAACTGACATAGTGAAAATGGAAAAGTTGGTCATTGTTGGGGATCTAAATAGCAGAGTAGAAAATGATTGTCAGACGTACAAAAGTATTTTGGAGAAAATTTGGAGAAAACAGCAAAGATAATAATAATGGTAAATACATGTTGGATTTCTGCTCAGGAAATAAACTGGTTATTACTAATGCAATGCTCTAACATAAAAATGTGCACAAATTTACATGGAGAGAAGAGGCAAGGAATAAGAAAATTCTTGTTCACTATGTTATTGTTGATAGTGATGTTTTCTCCATGGCGCAGAACACTAGAGTGTACAGAGGATTTAAAATTGGAAGTGATCATCATTTAGTCTTTAGCAGGATAAAATTGAATTTCACACTGAAAAGAAGAACATGTAAGAAACTTTTAAAGCGAATAAAAATTGAGCAGCTCTCAGATGTAAATTGTAGACTAAAATACACAAACATTATTCAAGAAAAAATGAAAGAGTTTGAGAAAATAAACCAAACTTGGAAGCCATTCTTTTAGGCTTGCACGGTGATCCAAATGCATTTTTGAAAATTATGGAGACAACTACCATGTTTGAATTAAAAACTTTAGTTTAATATAACTAAAATCTACAATTTGACGTTTTGACCTTTATGTCAAGGTCATCTTCTGGAGCGTACAAATATACACAAGAAACAAGCTATACTACAATGAAACTGGTTCGTTAAGGACACTGACCAACCAATACCACAATTGTTGGCCTGACCTCTGGTGGAAAAAAATAAAAATAAAAATAAATAAAAATAATAATAAATAAATAAATAAAAATAAAAAATTATACATCAACGCTAGAGTCCTATTATTTGTGTTGTCTACTATATACATATATTAACATCATTCCAGCCAGTAGGAGTGGAATGGTTTCTAACACTAGCGGATTGGCTAGAGTCCTGACTTATGTTGAATCTTTCATATTAGGTTGGCTGAATGTGTGCCATCCAGATCCTTGGAATTTTCATACCATCTTTGTTATTGATATTTGGGTGGTTTATCATGATTTCGCAGGATTCTTTAAATTTTCTTTCGTACCAGGTTTTTGTGCGGTGTAAGGAGCAGGTGCTTTTCCAGTTGATTTGGTGTAAGGTGTTAAGTGCGTGGTCTGAGAGGCCTGCTTCACCATAATGGTTATATTTAACGTGTCTAATGTGTTCTTCCTTGCGTATAGGGATTGTCTGTCCTGTTTCACCAATGTATGGTAAGTTACAGGTGCAGCGGATGCAATAGACTCCAGGATGTGCTAATGGGAGGAGAGGATCCTTAGAGGAGCTGAATATGGTTTTAAGTTTAGTGGGTGGTTTAAAGGTGGCATTGAGGTTATAATGTTGTAGGATTCTGTTGATTTTTTTTTCTGATAACCCTTTAATGTATGGGATGGCTATGGTTTTACTGTAATCTAGATTCGTTTTTGTTGTGGTTTTATAGAGTATTTTATTGACAGTATTTTTGTTATAGCCATTATTTATGAATGTGTCACTAATGATTTTTAGTTCTTGTTTCATGGCTTGCTGGTTAGAGCAAATAGTTGTGGCTCTGTTTTTAAGGGTGTTAATGACTCCATATTTTTGTGCTGGTTGGTGGTATGAATTCACACATATGTATTGGCCCGTGTGTGTCGGTTTTCGGTAGACCGTGAAGGATAGACTGCCTGAAGGAAGACGTGTAACTAGTGTGTCTAGGAACGGGAGCGAATTTTGGTTTTCGATTTCGATGGTAAATTGTATGCGTTCGTGTTGTTTGTTTAGGTGGCTAAGAAATGTGTTTAGCGTTTGTCACCCGTGCGGCCAGATCGCGAACACGTCGTCAACGTATCTGAGGCTGCACCTTCCTTTTGTAGGTAGAATTTGTTTTGCCTCCCAAATTTGGGACAGTCGCATAGAACCAAATTTGTTGAGGTTTGGAGAATTTCTTAGGGCTGAGGCTGATTCCATAAAGACCAACCACTTCCCCTAGACCTACCTGGTGTTTACCAGCTCCCTTGCAGTTGTAAACTGTCTTACTTTGGCCAAACAGGCAGAACAGCGAATATCAGAATTTCTGAAAACAAGGACTACATCCGGTTTCACAAGTACAGCCATTCTGGTTTTGCAGACAATGCTCTGGATACACGCCACAGAATACGGTGGAAGAAAGCTACAATAATACACCATAGCAAATACAAATTCGAAAGACTATTTATGGAATCAGCCTCAGCCCTAAGAAATTCTCCAAACCTCAACAAATTTGGTTGTATGCAACTGCCCCAAATTTGGGAGGCCTACATCTGCAGACCTTCAGCCCAACGGCCAAGAACACCTACTTAGCCCGCTAGAGGGCACCATCAAGACTGTTAGGAGAACAATAGCTTCATCTCTTCATTCCCAGTTTCTGTGTTGTAGTGCCTACGTGCACGTAACTTTTTTGTAAGTTCCTTTAGAAAATGGCAATGTGACGTTGCCGAAATATCGGAAAATATTTATTAAAGTTTAATTTAATTTATATCCTTAACTACGTTGTTCTATTCCTTAAGTGTTTTAATAATGCATAACCAACGTATAAGCCTGTCTACGAGAATTAACATTATAATGTTATTCAGTTACTATAAGTCTACAGTCCTAATCTCGTTATGTCAAATCAATCACATACAACACAAAAGACCACTTCCAAATAATTCTCTTAATCTCAAAAGGAGAATAACTATCTAATTAGAGTCTGTCCACAAAGTTCTTTAGAATAATGTTCATAATTTACATTCACAAGTAATTTTCTCTCTTCTAAGGAATTCTAAACACAAAATTGAGTAATTCTACTTTACCGAACTTTTTCCGACGTCTTTCAGCACCACGTGTACATCTGGTTACCTCCCTATTGGCTGTCCTTTCGCCAGCATAAGGGCTATGCTATCTTCATAATTACTGCCGATCATGGTTTCGATTCATTGGGTCTCAGGAAATATCTCTATTCCTCTCGATGGGACTCTTCAGCGAGGGCTCGATTCTGCTAGAGCTGGAAAATTTCACCTTCAGCTCTGCGTGGAATCCTACAACATTCTCAGGAAAGTTCACCATTCAACATCGTAGCAATGACGCTTTATCCCCCTTACTCGAACCACCGGCTAACTTCCGAACCAGGGACCAGAAAAAACGATAAGACAAGAGAGAGCCAATACAGTGCTCATTCCCTCATATTTTTCGTTCGAGCGCCCTCTTTGCACACAACCTATATCTTTTTTTCCCTTGGGTTCATTCCTTGCTCTCCCCTTTGCTGTTTACTCGTGTTCACGGAATTCGCGTCGACGTACTTTCCGTGTAAGCTACTGCCTCCACTGTTACGCTGGACACATGTAATTGTATACCTTCTATGAATTCATACTTAATATCTATCTGGTGACTCACAATCATTCTATACAGCTAAAGTGAGGTTTAAATAATATTAACAAATTCCCCTTTTAAGACAATCTCTAATTCAATCCTGGTATGATCGCAATAGATTAAAATACATGGTACATAAAATAAAATGCAATTTTATACATATGTGAAGAAGTTTCACTTTAATTTCAGCTGATGTGCAGGTATTTCTCTTTGTTTGTGTAGTTTAGTATGTTAGACATTGAATGAATGATTTCTTGGCAAGATTCCTTCATTCAGGATCTAACAGAGGTAAGCATATCAAAAGTTCTTGGCAAATAAGTAGTCTTGTGCTCTTACAGAATACACAAACAAATGTAAGAAAGCTAAACAATCTGTAAAACTATCGAAGGCCTGGACAGAGGAACGAATTCCAGATGATTGGAGTAGAGCTCTCATACTACCCATATATATATATATATATAAAGGAAAAGAAAACTGAATGTGAGAATTAGAGGTATTTCTCTACTGAGTGTTATTGGTAAGATTTATGCAAGTATACCTGAGAAACGGTTGAGATGGATTGTGGAAGAGAGGCTTGATAAAGAACAAGCTGGATTCATGCCAAATAGAGGGTGTCAGGATCAGATTTTCACATTATGAAAAACAGTTGAGAAACTGTGAGAATATCATGACAAAGTTCGAATTCCACTGAAATCTTGATAAAGCTATCCAAATTGCATACCAAGATGAAAAAGTCGAGCACTATTCAAACACATCTAAATCTTTTTTTTGTAAAAAAAATTACCTCAATCAAATGTTTAGACATTAAATAAAAATTTAAGCAATTAATTTTTATCATCATCATCAAATTTCTGACCAGTACATCTACATTAAAAATTTACATCATTACTAATTTCCTATAAACAATTTCCCTCCAAATCAATCTGTTACCTGTCAGCCTCCAACATTATCTCATATTTCTATCTTCTAAGGCACTTTTTACTGTATCAATCTAACTATATCTTGGTCTTCCTCTGGGTCATTTTCCTGCCAACCTGTCAGAGAATACTTGTTTTGCTAATCTTTCCTCTCCCATTCTGTTTAAGTGACCATACCACCTGAGATTAGCTCTGCTAATGCATTCCTGGATGCTGACAATGTAAAGTTCTTTCCTAATATCCTCATTTTTAATATGATATTGTCATTGATGCCATCTGTTCACGCCTCTAATCATTCTCAGGACTCTCATATCTGAGGTCTCTAGTCTTTGGTCAAGTGTTTTACTTCTGACCCAGCTCTCAGATCCATAAGTTAAAACTAGTTTGAACACTGTCTTGTATACAGCTAATTTAGTGTTCCGACTAATTTCTCTCTTATTCCATATGAATTTATTCAGTTGATTTCTTACCATACCAGCTTTGTTGATTCTGTTGTCTATTTCCATATTTAATTTACCATCTTCACTAAAAATCCTGCCTAAGTGGCTTAAATGTTTTACTTGTTCTATAGGTTCTCCATTCACAATGTAGCAATTGATACTTTCAATGCTTCTGCCTATTTTCGTTGTCTTTGTCTTGTTATTGCTGACCTTCATACCATATCTATTATAACAGTTATTCATTTTAGTCAGTAAAATTTATTTTAAATAGCAGATTTATTTAGAAGTATAACATTATTCGCATAAAACACATCTCCATTTTTTATATTAAATTTAATACCACTTTCCTTCATAATGGATCCATATAGATAATGAATAAGAGAAGAGATAATGTACATCCTTGTGTGTCACCCAGATTTAACATTAAACCATCTTCCTACTTCCTTCAATTCTGACTGCTGACCTACAACTCAAATAAAGACTAAGTATTGCTTAATATAATGCCTCATTGACACTTCTTAAAACGTCCTATAGCGTTTTAAGAAGCTTCTCTCTTGGCACATTGTCATATGCCTTTTCCAGATCTACAAAACTTAAATACAGATCTTTGTTATATTCTCATGATTTCTCAGCTATATGTCGTAACGGGAAAATCTGATCTTGACAGCCTCTATTTGGCCTGAATCCAGGTTGTTCTACACCAAGCTTCTCTTCCACAATTCTTCTCAAATGTTTCTAAAGTATAATTGCATAAATCTTGCCAGGAACACTCAGAGAAATATCTCTGTATCACATTCAGTTTTATTTCCCTTTTTACATATGAGCAGTATGAGAGCTCTATTCCAATCATCTGGAATTTGTCCCTCTGTCCAGGTCTTGTGAAGTATGCAGTGCAGCCACTGAAAGATTTTTATACCTCCATACTTCAGCATTTCTGGTCGAATATCATCTACTCCAGTTGCCTTTCCACATTTCAGGCTTTTGATGGCTTCAAGTATGGATATGTATTCCTGATTACTTGCATGATCAGTGTTTTTTTACCACTGTGCTGTCATCACTACTTGTTTCATTTAGCAATTTTTTGAAGTAATTACTGCATACCTCAAGGATATCTTTTTCTCCAGTCATCATGTCAACATGATCCAGTCTTCATGATCTCTAATTCCTTTTAAAGCACTCCCCCCCCCCCCCCCGAGTGCTTTCTGAGCTTCTTCAACAACCTCCAGAATATCTTGCCATCTCTTGATATTTGTTTTCTTTGTTCTTACCAAAGTCTTCCTATGACTTCTGTTTAGCTAGTTTTACACAGTGTTTAGCTTTGTTACATTTGTCTCTGTATTCTCTAAGAGCACAAGCTGACTTATTTGCCAGGAACTTTTGATATGCTTTCTTCTTTTCCTTCATTGCCTCTAACTTCATGTGTCCACCTTGGGGTTCTGATTTTTCTATCCTTGCAGACAACCTCACCACATGCCTCTCTGGCTGAATCAATGTCATCTTTAGGATTTGCCACTGACTGTCCAAGGTTTGGTTCCTGTTCTCCAACTCTTATTTTTTCTTGAATAATGTTTGAGTATTTTAGTCTACAGTTTACATCTGAGAGCTGCTCACCTTTTATTCGCATTAAAGCTTTCTTACACGTAAGTTGTATAATTGAGAGGAGACCTCCACATCACCTTCAAAGGAATGCAATGCAGAGAACCGACCAGGACTTCTGACCTAATGTCCAATGCATCCTGGTAGGTATCCACCTGGATATTGAACGAACGAGGATTGGCTGGAAATTTGGGATTTAGCCAAATCCCAAATTTCTTTAACAATTAATCCAATAACAATTAAGCCAATAAGAATTGCATTCTTATTGGCTTAATTGTTAAACCAACAAAGGAATTAAAGATGATATAAGTGACATGAAGACTGGAGAAAATCGTTTTTCTCCAAAATAGCAGAAATGGCTTGTGAAAAAGTTCTCCATAGATAATAAGCCTTAAACACTACAAGAACTGCCTTCAGTTCTTGTAGCAATGAAGTAGTGTTTGGAGGTAGAAACATGACCTTGAACTTGGCGAAGATCATTGATATAAGACAGATGATCTGGAGCATTATCTAGAATTAATAAAATTTTAAACTCTACATATTCTTTTACACAACATCTTTCCATTTCACTCACATTACAGTCAATTAAGGCATCTGCAAACAATTTTTGAGTCATCCACAATTTCTTATATCTCTGCTAATAAACTGGAAGAGTATCCTTCCTAATGTGTTTGAAGGCTTGTGGATTCTCACTGTGCCATATCACAAATTGTATTGTTAGGAGTTAATGTGGCTGGATATAAAGTGAAATAGAATTGTAACACAGTCTTTAAGAGCTTTGAATCCAGGCATAGATTTTAGCATTTTTTATTTTTTTTTATTTTTATAGTGGCTGAATTGTCCACTAGGGCATTTTTTTTCCCCGAAACAAGGTCTCATCCGTATTAAATATTTTCTGTGGCAAATAATTTTCCTCCATAATAATTTTATCCAATTTCTCCACAAACTCCTTGGCAGTCTTCTCATCGGAACTTGCAGATTTACCATACATTTTCACATTATGTAGTGTAAAACGCTGCATGAATCTCATGAACTAACTGTTAAAAGCATTGAATTTGTAGTCATAATTGGGTCCTGCTATCTCCTTCAACATGTTGAAGAGACAGTGCCTTAGCGGTTATGGTCATAGTGCTAAGAGGTATGTGCTTTTGGTTCAGGTCCTCTATCTATGATACAAGTAGCTTTTCCATATCACCGATAGGACCTTCTCATTGCTTCGTCACTATCATTGAACTTGATACTTTGTTTCAAGATCAATTGCATGTCTCTTTTTCTGTGATTCTTCACTAGAGTTTATAATTGGGTGTGTAGGGGCCATGTGTCCACATGGTTAGCCTAGTGGCTTTGTGCTTCGCAACCATATGACTGGGGAAGGAGTATCCTGGGTTCGATTCCCATTGCTGATGTGAGGAGCTTAAGGATCTTTCTTAAACATAGCCAAGTTAGCCGGTCTTGGGCATGGATAGCAGGGTTTTTCTCCCCAGTTAATCTGGGGTTTTTCCATCCGCAAACAGGCAAACCGGTCTCCTGAGTGCACATGGACTACAGTCGTGAATACGTCTCAGCCATATGCCGGTCCCGAGATTAGATAAAATGGGAGGGGGGGAAGCAATGGTAAAAATCTCACTGGGAATACTTTGTGGGCAATGCTTAAGAAGTCACCTACCATCGGAAATGACTGAAAAGGGAAAATCAGTCAGTGTCCATGTTGCACAAAATATCACGAATATTTAACGATAAATGCACAAATAACATATTTTTCAAACACAAAATCAACAGAGGAACTGTTGAAGCCATGTACCGGCTGCTGAGGGAGGTTGCCGTTGAATGCCCTGTTGCTAAATAAAAACCTTTTTTACTTTACGCTCGCTTGTGTCTTGTTCGAAAAACCTTTTTCACCCCCTTTCTCTTTCCCTTCCCCACAAATACACACTGAAAAAAAAAAGTCAAAACCCAAAGTGTCTTAAATTTGTTATCTGGTAAATCTCCTTCACTATATTCATGACCATGCTCATTGACATTTATAACATTATCTCTTTTATACACCTAACATGCACTTGCAAGCACGCACGCACGCACACACACACACACACACACACAGTCACTGATCTTTCCATGACGATCTAGTTTCTGAGACTCTCCATGAGATCTCATCCTAAGAAATAACTTTTCCAAGCTCATAATGCTAAATCTGTTCATGTATAGACCATCTCTCTGATACAAGTATTTTCAACCATAAAACTCACTCCAGAGATACAAACTCTCACTGATTTCTTCTACATAGATTGCAAATCAAATCATTGCCATCATTAGGTATACTTTTTAACTCGGCTATATCATATCTCAGTAAAAGACTAACAATTTTGCTCTCTCACTCTTCTTTCTGGCTTCTTCCAGCAATCTTTTCATACCCTCTCTAATATTGTATTTATCACTAATTAAATAATTTCTTCCTTCAGCACTACTATTTCTTTTACTTTTCTATTTCTCAAATGCATTTGTCACATCCTTAATTTTCACTCCTGAAAATGAAGGCATTATGTCTTAAATTTGGTATCTGGTAAATCTCAAAATGCAGAGTTCTTTTTTAATAACCATGTATGTATGTAGATAGATAGTTAGACAAAAAGCTATAAGTTTCATAACATATGGGTGATATAAGATTTTTCTTTAAGATTTTTTCTAGTTTTTTAAACTCTCAATATATTGAAATTACACTTCAATTATATCTTTCTCAAGAAATCAGGAGGCAAACTGAAATTTACCTGTGGCTGAAATTAATGAAATGTGAGTGAAATAATGAATGAATTAATGAAATTATTTTTACATGGTAAAGGAAAAAAAGAAACCTGAAATGATAATCAAACAAGACATTTCTTGTAGTCATCTTATGAAATTTTATTAAAGTATTCTTCAGTTAAGAACTACTTTAAACGAAGGAGGAGGAGAGTTCACATACCTTTGGGTATCTTGGCCATGGGATTTCACAAAATTCATTCCTTTGTTGGCACTAAGAAACTGTTCTATTTTGGAAAGGGACCTAAATGTATAGAAATAACATCGTATTCAATCACTTGTATACTTTCTGTCAAAGAAAATACTGCAACATCATTGGCTTATCTAAAAATTTATTATTATTAGACAAGACAACAAGATAATGATTCAAGAAATAAGTCACTATAGGAAAAGCTCAGTTACAATGGATCCTTTCTTTTAAAGTTACACAGTTATCATTCGTTTTGACTAAATTATGGAGACTAGTACTGTGTTAAGAATAATTAATTTCTCTACATTTCAACTTTCATATTAGGGTCAGCATCTGGAATATATATACACACAGACAAGCTACATCACAACTCACACAGTATGTCAAAGTGATGCTAATTTGTTCAACCACTATTCTACTAGTCTGACCGCTAGCGAAAAAAGATGTCTACATCAAAGCTATATCCTATTTTATATGGTCAGAAAATAAATTCATATTATCTTTTGATAGCAATAGTGGCAGTAAGCCTGCTTCCTACCCAAATGACAGTTAAGCTTTTCAGTCCTTAGCTGAGCTGCTGCATGTAACTGCTGCTCTTACATGTTTCCATCTCTCTCTCACACACACATCCTGATGGTACTGTGGTAATAATTAAACACACACTCTTTTTCTACAACTCTTGTAAAGACCACCAAGATAAAATCATTATCTACTATTGAACTGCTCCCAGCATGCCTCCACTGATCATTAGAGACACAAGAATATCAGAAGATACACAGCAGCCATAATACTAATAAGACCCCTGATCCAGACTGGCATCACTGTGCTAAAAATTTATGTTATAGAATTAACTGATCCTGTAAAATTGTCACATTCATCTGAAATCTATCCAACAGCATAAAAACAAGAATTTATTTACCATGTCCCTAAAAAGTGAGAAATAAGTCAGCAATATCAAACTCTTGTCCCACTTTTCCTCACTTCAATTCCTTTGAAAGATCTTGTCACTAAATTTACCCACCTTTTGACACAGGCCATGAAAGAATTTGGAGAAACTCACATGTGCTTGATATTTCCGAGGCATTTAAATCTTGCCTGGCATCATGATCTCCATTCCAAGCTACTATTTTACAGTCTCTCTCTTCTGCACTTTGTAATTAGATTGTAAGCTGGTTGTTCATCACTGCATGTCATGATGGATGGCTTTGTCTTATTCAACTCCATTATCAATGCTGAAGTATCCTGAGGATCTGCACTCTCAACACATTCTCTTCCTCTTATGCATCAATCACCTTCTCTCTCTCCCTCTCTATTCTCTATCCTTGCCATAATTGAAAAATCCTATCCACAGATTTCCTGATGAGGCAGTACTTTATGTGTTTTCTTCATTCACGAAACCTTGTAGTAGTCCTAAAAATGATTCAAGCTTCCAAGATCTTCTGTAATCAATGTCTTAAACACTGATCTCTTTACTATTCTTAAGTAAAGAGATCAGTGTTTAAGACATTGATTATTAAGTAGAGTGAAAATAATTTAATGTAGTGAATTTCAATACTATCAAAGGGTGATCCTGTTTTATTACCCAGAAGAAAGATTCTATTTCACTTTCTCTTACTTTTCAATATTTTCTGATCCACAATGAAGCAGTTTTTCCCCCTTGGGTTGACTTTCATATCTAGTTTATCATGGCAAATGCAAATCACGTCCATAGCCTCCTCAGCATTCAAACAATTTGAAATACTTTTTTGTTCTCTCCAGCTCAACTTCTTTTACACTTTATAAATTGCAAATCCGAATGACCTTAGTATATTGTTCTCACTTTAGATGACTGCCCCCCCCATCATCTCTCTCTCTCTCACACACACACACACACACACACACACACACACACACACACACACACAACTACTACTACTACTTTCAGTATCTTTCTCATAGATGCTGTTTCCATATTTTTTTTTTTTTAAATAGGTATTTCATGATCATTGTTCCCCAAATGGCCATTAACCATTTCTCTGCTTTTCACTAATTTCTTTAATCACATAAGACTATGAGAAGCTGCTGGTCAATATCCGTACAAAACTCAACCTCTAAACTTACAGAACAAACCTCATCTCCTTCCTTCATTATATCCACTTGTGGAAGGCTGTTCCATGGAACAGTCTTCCTCATACCATTTTTTTTTTTCAATAAATACAACCCTCAAGAAATATCTTAATAGATTCCTTCTTTCTCGTTAACCAGTTACCAAATACAATGTGTGAATTACAGTTTGTAAAGAGAAAGAATTAATTAATATTCTTATTAAGATATTCATGAAAGCCAATGACAAATCAATGTGCTAAATCTGTTCATGGAAAAAGAGATATTATCTCATTCTCTCTACATGCATATCAGACAGGCATACTATGAATTGTGGTATGTTTTTTACAATGACACCAAAACTGTGTAATGAGAAAACAATCTACTGATTTCAGAGTATATAAGTAATTAATAATTAATACAATTTTTATATTTGAAATAGCACATTTGTTGTAAGATACAAATTACTGTATTCAGGCAATAACAATCAGGAAAAAGGAGTAGTATAGTACTCATCACTAAATAAAAAGATAATTTTCTTGAATGGCAGGCAATATCAAGTAGAGTGATGTGGGAAAATATCACAAAGGGAAAGTATACAACAAGACTTGTTTGTGCCTATGGTCTCACAAAAGGTTCTACTAAGAAGAAATGGGAGAAATTTTTTGAAGCATTAGACAAGGCAGCTGACAAAAAAATAAAAAATAAAGCTTGGTCCATGTTGGAGATCTAAACAGCAAAGCATGAAACTATTACCAGACGTACAGAAATGTTTCAGTTAAATTTGAATAAAAAAGCAAAGCTAATAAAAATGAAACGCACCTGCTAGATTTCTGTTCAGGACATGGACTAGTTATTACTAACACCAATGTTCCAACATAAAAATGTGCACAAATTCACACAGAGAGAAGATGCAAGGAATAAGAAGAGTCTCATTATGTTGCTGTAGACTGAGATGTTTTTCCACTGGTTCAGGACACAAGGGTATAATACAGAGGATTTCAAATTCAAAACAATCATTTAATTTTTAGTAGGATAAAATTAAATTTCATTATTAAAGAGTAGTATGTAAGAAAGTTTTAAAGCAAATCAAAGTGTTGAGCCTTCAGAGGTAAACTGTAGAATAACAAGTACACAAATATTTTTCAAAAAAAAATAAGAGTTTGAAAACAAAAATTAGATCTTAAAAATTTAGTGACAAATCCTGAAGTAAACATTGATTAACTGAACCAGAGAGGCATGTGGTGAGGTTATCTGCAAGGAAAAAATTAAAGAAGTCAAGGAAAAGAAGAAAGCATATTGAAAGTTCGTTCCTGGCAAGTAAATCAACATGCATTCATAGAGAATAACATGGGAATGTTGATAGACAACAGGCTAATTTGGAGGAAACTTGTTGATAGGAAGTTAGTAATGATGTAACTTTTTCATGTAGTACTATCATAATATACTGTACAACCAGCTGAGGGTATATGTCAGGAATTTGATGAAGATGATAAATTGAAGGAGGAACAGGAAGGTGATTTGATGTTAACTCAGGTGTCACAAAAGGATGTACATTATGAAGTGGTATTAAACCTAATATCAAAATTAGATATATTAATCTGAGTTCTTTGCTTTATGTAGATGGTGTCATACTGCTAAATAAATGTAGTACAACTCTGCAGGATTCCCTTCCTAAATTGAATAACTGTTGAAATAAATTTGGTATAAAAATCAGCAAAAAGACAGACAATGAAAACAGGAAGAAAGATTGAAAACAGCAAGTACATCTTGAATGGAAAATCTCTGTAACAAGTAAAACATTTCAGTTATTTAGGACAAATTTTAGTGAAGCTGTCACAATAAATATGGAAATAGATAATAGAATTAGTAAAACTGGTAGGAAGTCATCTGAATAAATTTATAAGGAATAGTTCAAAACACTAAACTAGGTGTGTACATGACAGTGTTCAAATCAATTTTAACCTATAGATTTAAGAGCTATGTTAGAAATAAAACACCTGATCAAAGAACAGAGCCCACAGATATGAAACTTCTAGTGGAATGAATATATGGCGTGAATGGTGGTATCACATTAAGAATGTATTTATTAGGAAAGAAGTTGCCATTGTTAGCAGCAGCTCTAATCATATGTGGTATGGTCATTTAAAAAGAATGGTAGAGGAAAGATTAGCAAAATAAGTGTTCTTTGCGAGGCTGAAAAAAAAAAAAAAAAAGACCCAAAGTAAGGCCATGATCTAGGTGGATTAATCTTCAGAATTCTCCACTATAAGAACCAACCACTACAAGGGTTGTTCGAAAAGTCTGCTAAAAAAATAAGTTAAACACATTTTTTTGGAAAAAAATCACCTTTATTTCTCAACATAGTCTCTATCGAGGTCTACACATTTGGTCCAGCAAGTTTCAAATTTTTTCATCCCATCTAAAAAGTAGGATTTGCCAAATTGTACAAAATAGTTGACAGCCTTAATGATATCCTCGTTCAAAGAAAATGTTTTCCCACCGAGCCAATTTTTAAATTTGGGAACAAGAAGTAGTCACACGGGGCCAGTTCCGGAGAATACGGTAGATGTGGAACCAATTTGAACCTCAGTTCGTGCAATTTTGCCATTGCGACAGCCGATGTGTGGGATGGTGCATGTCTTGATGAAAGAGCACTTTTTTGTGGCCAATCTTGGCCATTTTTTCTTCAGTTTTTCTTTTAAACAGTCCAACAATCACTCATAACAGACTCCTGTTTTTGCTTACGCTTTTCCAAATAGTCTTGGAAAAGGGTAAGACATGATTTGGGATATAATTCGGATTCCTTAGGGATCCCACAAAGCAGTGGCCATCACCTTCCCAGCTGATGAAACGGTCTTCCCTTTTTTTTGGTGCTCTTTCACCGGGTGCTGTCCACTGTTTTGACTGCTGCTTGGACTCTGGTGTGTAGTGGTGGATCCAAGTTTCTTCTACAGTCATGAATCGTCTCAAAAAATCCTGCGAATTGCGATTAAACATCACCAAACACAGCGCATTGAAATGTCTTTTCGCATGCGTTTTTAATCGACAGTCAACAATCACAGCACCCATCGTGCACAGCTTTTTCATGTGCAATTTTTCGTGCAGGATATTATACACCCATTCAGTTGAGATGCCTACAATCTCACGCACTTTCACTCAGCAGTCTTCCATAACGATACCATGGATTTTGTCAATCATTTCCTTCGTAGTGACTTCAGTTGGGCATTCGGAGCACAATTCATCTTCGATGGACTTATAGCCATGTTTAAACTCATTTATCCCAAAATAAATAGTCTTTAATGCTGTACATCTTTAATGCTTTAAATCTGGTACAGAGTCCCCATGAACTGCATCTAACTCGGCTTTGATCTGCATGGCCACCCACTTCTTCAAATAAAAGTGTTTTATCAATGCACGAAACTCATTTTTTTCCATTTTTATGAAAAATGGGAACACTGTCATTTTAAATGTTTCCCAAACGAGAACTACGCGTCACACGTGGCTAAAATTTTGCCAGGGTCATGAAAAAGATGATACGTGCCGACACTGGTATGAATGAACGAATTGTGTCGCCATCTATTGGAAATTTACCAAACTTTTCAAACAACCCTTGTATTCAATAAAAACACATACACACATTCTAAGTAATCTCATTCACATGGCAATTAAATAAGATTAATAACTCCCATTAATCTCAAATCAATGTCCTAAAATTCCACTAAATATATAGTGATCTCATAGCTTCACAGCAATCTCATAATTAGTTTTCACTTCTTCCTTCTATTATGTGATGACAATTTTTTCAAAACAGCCAGCATGCTGTCATTGATTCTGCTAGCATTATAAATTAGAGATGCCAAGAAATTATATTCTTGGTTTAATCCTTCATCCAAGTGTAAGCAAACAGTTTGTGTCTGAATTAACTTTAGGAATGGGCAAAAAAACAAACTTCTAAAATTCTGCTAGCATATCATGCATGGCACAGGATTTTTTTTTTAATTTTTTTTATTTAGTTCCCAGTCATATTATGCATTTTTATATTCACATTTACAATGGTACCTTGGTTTGAGAGCATAATTCATTCTGGAAACGTGCTTGTAATCCAAAGCACTCGTATATCAAAGCGAATTTCTCCATAAGAAATAATGGAAACTCAGATGATTCGTTCCAAAACTCAAAAATATTCATATAAAAATGATTAATACAAAATACATATACCTTTGTATACCTTATATATGTATACCTTTTTATATTTTTATTATTTAAATGCAATATACATAAAGTAATTGAATCTATTAATTACATTACAATTACATATTACAGTAATTGTACTGAGTAGGACGACTTTCATTGTCACTAATGGAATCACTGCTATCTGTTGATTCTTTTTCTTTTTCTGTGTAACAAGGAACCTATCCAATGACACTTGTTTTTGCCACCTTTTGAGGATTTCACAGAAATATGACATTGCATTGTCGTTAAACAGATTCATCGCTGGCACTGCCACAGCCTTACTCGGGTGGTGCCTTTCTAGAAAATTTTGCACTGTTTCCCACATTGTACACACCACCCTAAACTCATTTGAAGAGCGGGATGTCTCCGTCTTTTTCTCCTCCTCCTCAGACGAGATCTTCTCCATAACCTCTTGCTGTTGCTTGCAATGCAGATCCATCAGTTTGTCAGTGGTAAACTCCTGGCCATGTTCCTCCACCAGCTCTTGAATGTCGTCCTCATTCACCTCCAGTCTCATGGTCATCCCCAAGGACACAATTTCATCGACAACTGGCAGCTCCTGTTCATGAGCAAACCTCTCGACGAAGTCAGACCAGTTTTCTCCAAGCAGAATTAAGGGTTCTCTTGGTGATCCCATCCCAGGCTTTATTGATGATCTTGATGCAGTTTACGATTTGGAAATGATTTTTCCAAAACTCTCAGAGGGTAAGGTTAGTTCCTTTGGTCACCTCAAACCATCGCTGAAATAGTGCTTTGGTGTAAAGCTGCTTTTTAAAGTTCGAAATAACCTACTGATCCATGGGCTGGAGTAATGGAGTAGTGTTGGGAGGAAGGAACTTGACCTTAATGAACTGGAATTCTTCCAGCAAGTCGTCCTCAAGGCCTGGAGAATGAGCAGGAGCATTATCCATAACCAGCAAGACTTTGAGTGGCAATTTTTTTTCTAAAAGGTATTTCTTCACTGAAGGACTGACGACCTCATTAATCCACTCAACGAACAAGATACAAGTGACCCAAGCCATGCTGTTGGACCTCCACATAACGTTTAACTGGCTCTTCTGCACCTTGCATTTCTTGAAGGCTCGTAGATTCTCAGAATGATACACGAGTAGGAGGTTTGACTTATCACCGCTTGCATTAGCATACAGCAAGAGGGTGAGACGGTCTTTCATGGGGGTTGTGACTGAGCATTGCATTCTCTTCTGCTGTAACGTAGGTCCTCTTTGGTATCTTTTTCCAAAAAAAGCCCTGTCTCATTGCAATTAAAAACTTGCTGTGGCAGGTAACACTCAGAAACCATGAGCTTCTGGAACTCAGCAACGAATGCCTCAGCTGCCTTTCTGTCTGAAATCGCAGCCTCTCCGTGACTCACAACACTATGGATGCCACTTCTCCTCAGTTATCAAAAGTTATCAAACCATCCCCTGCTCGCCTTGAGGCCTTCTTCGTTTTCTATAGACGTAACTGGCAGTTTACTTACACGGTCAGTGTACAAGGCCTTTGCTTCTCAGAGATCAAGTTCTCGGTCACAGTATCACCTGCTAGTTGCTTCTCGTTTATCCACACCAAATGCAACTTTTCTACATCTTCCTGGGCATTGCTTTGATACTCTCGTGACTCCTTTTGCTAAATCTGGCCCCCTTAGTTCTTCTTTAATACTGTGCAAATCGTTGATGTATACTTCTTATAAATCTTGCAATGGCGGCCACTTGCATACCTTGTTCGTGCTTCCCGATGATTTCCTTCTTAACTTCCACCGTAATCATCTCCTTCTTACCGCCTTCCTTTTCAACCCTTTTCTTCATTGGGGGCCATTGTCATAGTACAGTTAATAAAGAACAGTCACTACATTTGTACACAAAATAAAAAAATGCTTTACACACACACACACACACGTGGTCACAATGTTAGCACGAACGTTGACTATACGAATGAGGTATGCCGACTGAGACTGAGCATGCAAGACGATTACCCACAATCCCGAGTGGCATGTGATCACGTGATGCTCGGCAGACAAAGCGTATAGGTAATACTCGTATTGCAAGACCTCGCTTGTTCATAAAGTTAAAATTTATTAAAAATTTTCGCTCATCTTGCAAAACACTCGCAGACCAAGGTACCACTGTATTTCAAAATGTAAGTGTTCATTGCATTATTATACGCTTGCTTGTTTCATATTTTTATATATATTTCTTTGCTCTTCACTTTCCACATTATTTTCTTCCCCATTATAAGTTAAGTATTACAGGCAACACTCATATAATGCGGATGTTAGGTTCCATAGAAATGGCGCATTATATAAATTGCATTATGCGAGACTCAGATCACATAGAAAAAGTAGGGTTAGGTTCTGAAATCGTTTTTTTTTAAAGATTATATAAACAATGACATATCCAAAAACATATTTTTATTTAATTCAAATAATTCATGTAAGTTAAGAAAACATAAACTATGAAACAACTACATAGTATAAAATTATATAAAATTATAAATTGTACGTAAACTTCATTGCACATAATACATAAACGTTTTAGGCAAAATAAAATAAAGTGTATATTTTAATCGTCGTCACTCTCTTCAAAACTAACATTTCGTAGATGTTCTTTATTTATGAATGGTTGGACGTTGTCATTACTTGATATCTCTTGGACATCATTTATATAATTCTCATTGCATATTTTGGCTGGTTTAGTTATCAAGAAGTCAGTAATATGACCTTGCTTACCACTATGCTGCAATTTTTTTATTAAGTTCATAATACGGAGGCTAAACAAATATCCAATTGTCTCGTGAATTTTTCGGAGCGCTCCATTGAGAGATCATTATCCATAAAATAACTTTCTTGCCAAGTTCAATCCTTATGCTAATTTCTTTAAACTGAATTCTTTAATGGATTCATCGCATCCATTATAGAATGCGTCTGTCCTATCGTGCATGTCCTACATGCGCGATAGGACAGACGCAAATTTAACTAAAATAAAATTTGATTTTTAATTCACATGTTGAAAAATATATGAAAAGATAAAGGATTACTACAATTTGTAGACCATCTTATATCAAAACCACATTCAACAAGGGTTACTACAATTTGTTATATCGAAACCGTGTTGTACTGCGTTTCACAAGGGTTGCCTGTACATAAAAATTAATAATAAGCCTTGAAGTAACTAAATTTAAAGTCTACAAAGCATATGAGCATTGTTCCTTTAAAGAATAGTTATTTATTTTATTAGTAAGTAGTATTCTTTTTTAAAATAAACTTTGTTAATTTTAACTTATTGATCGAATAGCCTTTGGTAGGTTTATTACATTGGGACAGCTCCATTTTCAATATGCATAGCTATTATCATATATTTACATCAAATATATAAGAAAATTATGAAAATATTCTATGGAATATGTTAAAAATCTGAATTTATAAATAGGAAATAAAATAGGAAAGAATAACAACAAACAATTGCATTATTCTGATGAGTGGCAGTCTAAATAAAATCAACAATTTCCTTCTGTAATCAATCAATCAACATCTAATTACTAATATGCATCCTCAAGGAGTGTACAAGATAATATGATAGCACAATGGAAAGTTTACATTATTATAACTTTCTATCAACAACTGTCCTGCAAATTAGTCAGTTATCTCAGATCTTATATGTCAGTCTTCTAAGATGGGGTTTTTAAAACTGTTTTGCCTTAGCCAAAAAAGGTTTTAAAAACCCCATAAAACTGGTACAGTTTTAAAAACAGTTTGGCTAATAAAACATAACAGCAGCCCAGTAGCTTCCTATATCCTACCCTTATTGATAGATCATATTTTACCACCAGAGGCAGGCCTTCAAATGCCAACCCTAAGTGCACACTTGTAGAGTAGATGACATAACATACAAACCTCAATATTTTCAATGCAAAATTAAGTTGAAGGAAAATTCATATAACAATAGGACATTTTGTGAATTATAACAAAGAGTGAGACACTTGTATTTGATTATTCATTCAAGTTGAAGCATTTGAGGAATTCATTTTGTATAAAAAAGTACAAAATGCATTAAAGATATTAACACAAAGAATGGCACTACATTCTTCCAGTTTGAAGCCAGAGTTTTAATTTAGCCTCATATCTGGCTCCACGTTTAGCATTTTTTTTTTTTTTTTTAAATCAGATAAAGTATTGAAAATCCAACTATGAAGTTATAAAAAAAGGCAGAATGCATATTTCTTGCATAATTATAGCATACCTCACAGTGTGCAAGTTATGCAAAGCAGAATTCTTAGTATAAGAAGCTGATTGTATGTACCACTATACAAACGAGTGTTAAGATGTATAGTGTTTGGCAAAACATTATGATTATTATTATACTGAAATTAAGTGAATTATGTAAAAGATGTTTTTACTTAGTATGATTTTAATACACCATAATCTAAACTGTATCTAAAAATTTACAAGCTAGGATAAAAAAATATTTATTTACAAATAAAATTCTCCCAGAGACCAGTAAAAAAAACTGAAATGTTATTTGTTCTATAGGCTCTCCTCTCCATTCAGGATGCAGCTGATGATTTCAGTGTTCCTATCTATTTTTTTTTAGGAATCCTGAAGGCTTAAGGAATTCAGCAGACTTGTACTGTATTTATTTAGGAATATAATTTAAGTGATCTATAATGATTATTCATTTAGTACACATCAGGGTAATTTGGCAATATATATCACTGTCCCAGAAAATGAACAGACATCCACCATATATTTCAACCACAGGCCATGAAGACTCCAAAGTAGAGGAGTTTTATGGCCAACTTAATGCAACAATCACCAGAGTGAATAGAAAAGACCTTTAGATTGTACAGGGCGATTGGAATGCAAAAATTTGAACAGACATCAGCAAGGTTTATCTCCCATTTGTCGAACTGGATGACTATGGGGAGACGAATGAAAGAGGTTTTGAATTGATCAATTTTGCCTCACAAAATGAACTCAACCATTACTAACACTTTATTTCCCCACAAACCATCCAGAAGATGACCATGGACTTCCCCTGATGGTAAAACACACTACCAAATTGACTTTATCCTTATAAGCACAAGATTTAAAAACCCCATCAACCTCACAAGAACCTGATCATTTCCTGAAGCTGACATTGACAGTGACCACAATATGGTCATCACAACTGTGAATATGAAAATGAAGAGAAATATTACCTACAAAATCAACTCGTAAAAGATATAATATAGAAAAATTAAAAGATGCCCAAATAAATATACTATATAAATACAAATTAAAACAAATTTTTGACACAAGTTCAAGAAACATAATAGTATCGAATCTAAAACCAAATACTTCTCACAAAAGATAACTGAGACAAATTTTTGACACAAGTTCAAGAAACATAATAGTATCGAATCTAAAACCAAATACTTCTCACAAAAGATAACTGAGACAGCTGAAGAAATCCTTGGATACAAAAGGAAAATAAATAAACCATGGATAACCAACAATATTTTGGACCAATGCGACAAAAGAATATATTTGAAATCTCATATTAATAGTGGTGATAATAAAGAACAGTATAAAAATGTTACTAAGATTATTAAAAAAGAAATCAAACATGCTAGAAACTTATGGATATTGGATGAATGCAAAAATATAGAAGAGGACTTAAATAAAAATAATTCTAAAAGTGCTTTTCAAATTATCAATAAGCTAACCAAACCTTTTATCACAATTAATTGGAGCATAGAAGATGAAGACGGAACTCCTATCATAACCAGAAAATAATTGATAGATGGAAATGTTACGCAACCAAGCTTTTTCAAAAGGACCCTTAACTGACCGATGATATTTCGGACAGAATTTTGCCAGGAGGTTCGGAGGAAGGAGATTACCCGATATTAAAAGAAGAAGTTATTGAAGCAGTTAGCTCCTCAAAAATTGGAAAATCACCAGGAATTGATGGTATCACAATGAAACTGATTCGTGAAGGAGGTGACATCATCAAGACACCTTGCTAAATTTATGCCAGGACGTATGGAACACAGAGACTTGGCCTTCTGATTGGCAGCCTTCTGTCCTTGTATCTATTCCTAAAAAGGGAAACATCAATAAATGTAGCAACTATAGAACAATAAGCCTCATTTGTCATCCAAGCAAAGCCCTGTTAAAAATACTATTGCCAAGAATAGAAAAGAAAATAGAAAGCAGACGATGAGATGAACAAGCAGGTTTCCACAAGTCCAAAGTTCAATCAACCATATTTTTACGATACACATACTAGGCGAAAAATACACAGGACATAACAGAATAATCTGTCACAACTTTTTAGATCTTCAAAAAGCTTTTCACTCAATATGGCACGAGGCATTATGGAAAATTTTAGAACATTATGGTATTCACAACAAAATCATTAGGATTATTAAATCTCTTTATTCCTCATCTGACATGAGAATAGAAATTAAAAATTACAGCAGAGAACCGTTCCGGGCAGAACGGGGGTAAGACAGGGATGCATCTTGTCCCCCTCTTCTTTTTAATTGTTTTCTGGAATATGTCATAAATGAAGCTCTTCATGAATATGACAATGGAATAGTAGTTGGCGGACTAAAAATAAATAACTTATGTTTTGCAGTCGATATCGTTCTTCTGGCAGAAAGTGAAGAAGAATTACAAGAGATAACCAGCCGCATTTTCGGAACATTAAAAAAATATGGATTATACATAAACCTACAAAAAACAAAAACAATGATAACCTCGAAATCAGACATCGAATTCATAAAGATACAAATTGGTAATAAACAAATTGAGAATTTAAACAAGTTCACTTATCTAGGAAGCACGTCGAGTCAAAATGGTCATTCAAAAACCGACATTAAATACCGAATTGCTAAGGCAACCGTGGCCCTTCAGAAGTTAAAACCAGTGTGGGGAGATAACAGAATAGTAATCGCAACCAGATTAAGACTAACTGACACCTTGGTGATTTCTATCCTCTTGTATGGTTGTGAGGCCTGGACTTTATTGGGGGAAGATGAGAGGAGACTCCTGTCTTTTGAAATGAAAACTTACAGAAGGCTTTTGAGAATTCTCTATATCGCTCATGAAACCAATGAAAATGTCTGAAAACTGATTGATTTAATAGACGAGAGAAAAAGGAAAAATATTCTGACAGTCTTCTTCTGATGACTGTCAGAATATTTTTGGACATGCAGAGAGCAAATGGCATTCCAAAGCAAGCACCAGAAGGAATCGTTCCAGGACCAAAGGTTAGGGGCCAACCTCGATCAAAATGGACTGATAACATCAAAAAATGGACAAATTCCTCCCTTTCTCAACAGACATCAAGAACAAGAGACTAAGATGATTGGAGGAAGCTAACAAAGAATATCACCTACCAGCCATGAATGACCCAACGGTCCATTTAGGACTACAGGAGAGAAGAAGATCTATTTTTTAATTTTTATTGCTGATTTTCATGCTAAGTTTGTTACAATAGTTCTTCAATATAGTTAAGGAATCCTACAGACTTGTACTGTATTTATTTAGGAATATAATTCAAGTGATCTATAATGATTACTCATTTAGTACACATCAGGGTAATTTGACAATGTATATCACTGTCCCAGAAAATGAACAGACATCCACCATATATTTCATCCTGTTGCCCTACACTTAACACCAGATAGCATGAAATTTATTGACACATGGAAGTCATCTGAAATCATTAGCAATACCCCCCCCCCTCCTTGTACTCTCCTATTCTTCTGATTTATCAACCTGGTGTCTACTTATATGACTCCAGCTATTACATTTGGTTTTGAGATCAGTTTCACTAATGCCAACAATCTCAGACCATAATGCATTCAACAAGGAAACAAACAACCTCTCTGTTCGTAGTGCTTCTGTCATTTGTGTACAGACCAAAGTTACCTCCCATCTTTTTTAACAGACACTGCTACAGGCAAGGTACATTGTGCCATGTAACAAGTCATGTGTTTGTAGCCAGTATAAATTGGAGAAGTAAGATGCTCCCAAGTCAGAGCAACTGTGTCCTGGTAAAATAGCTGCAAGAAGGGAACTGATGGAGTTTGAAAGCGGCATTGTGATAGGATGGCATGTTCGAGACCTATCTGTTTGGGCAAATTCTTTACAAACTGGGACATTCCAAGTCAACAATCAGTGATACCATACTGAAATGGAAGAACAGGGAATCAACTGCAAGTGTTACGCACAGTCGATGATCCACCACACTCACCGAATGTGACTTAGGGCAGGGGTTACTGAAATGGAAGAACAGGGAATCAACTGCAAGTGTTACGCACAGTCGATGATCCACCACACTCACCGAATGTGACTTAGGGCAGGGCTTCCCAAAGTGAACTCTGCAGAACCTTAGGGTTCCACAACTGAAATTCTAGGGCTCCACAAATCTTGTTTACACACAATCATTTATTTTTCATTTAATGAATTGATGATTCATTAAATGAAAAATAAATTTATCAGAGTTTATCAAAATCGTACCAGATTTCGATAAACTCTGCAGTTCAAAACAACAACTGCACTATAGTCATTATAATTAACTTTTTTTTTAAAGTTTTAACATTTTTTTAAAAATTTACAGAGCACTAAATTGTAAAATGGTGAGTGTTTATTGATTTCTTCCTTTTTTTCATGTTTATTTTAAAGATTGAGTTGTGAGAACTCTGCAAAAAAAATTTTGCTTACTTTAGGGCTCCATTTTAGCAAGAAGTCTGGGAAACCCTGATTAAGGGTGCTACAAAGGATATGTAAAAACTGCCATTCTTCAGCTGATACATCGAATACAGATTTCTGAGCATCAACTGGAACATGAATCTGCACAAAAACATTCAAACCGAGGCTCAAGCATAGGTTTCAATGGTAGAAACTGTGGACAGCTGTTAAAGAAAGTGTAATGTGACGAATCACGCTACACCTTCTACTCAGCAGATGGATAGGTGTGGTAGATTCCCAGTGAACATCCTTACCAGAGTATATAACCCCAAATATGAAATTTGGAAATCGAGCTGTGATGGTATGGCCCTGTTTTTCATGGTTTGGCCTCAGACCTTTGTTTGTGGTACCACAAACACTGAAAGGTATCTGAACATTCTATACAATACAATACATTCTATTTTTGTGACATTTCTACAGAACTGGCCATTATCTCTTTCAGCAAGACAATGCACTGTGTCATAAGGCTGGTGCTGTAACTGTATGTTTGTGGACATGAACACCACCACATTTGACTGCCCTCCACAGAGCCCTGATCTCAATCAGATTGAACATCTATGGGATGAACTGCAACATCAGGTGAGGCCAAGGGACGTCCATCCTGCAACAGTCCAGGACCTCATTATGTGCTTACAGGAATAATGATCAAAAATTCTGACCAATTGCTATTGTACACTTGTGGAAAGTATGTCCCTTAGGATGGCTGCAGTCATCGCAATGGAAGGAGGTCCTACATCTTATTAGTTTCAGACAAATTATGGAGACTACAACCATGTTAGAAATAATTACTTTAACTTCTCAAAGTTTCGACCTTCATATTAAGGTCATTATCTGGAGTATACACACATATATAAAGAGACCAGCTATATTAGATTTCAAACAGTATGCCAAAGAGACAATGATTTGATCAACAGTTATTCTACTGGCCTAACCTCTAGTGAAAATATAAAATAAAAATAGAATAACTGTCCAATAACCACCAGTAGAATAATCATTAATCAAATCATTGTCTCTTTGGCATACTGTTTGAAATATAATATAACTCATCTCTGTGCATACTCCAGATGATGACCCTAATATGAAGGTCGAAATATCGTGAAATTAAAGTAATTATTTCTAACACAATTGTAGTCTCCATAATTTGTCTGAAATGAATGCTGATCACCGTGTAACACTAAAAGATACGTCTTATTAGGGTGGATATTATGGATGTTTGTTCCTCATACTATGATGTCCACTGACTTCTTTCTAAGCAGTGTACATATACAGTCTATGTAACCCAGCTAAGCAAGCTTTATCATTCCTACACACACAAACTCAAAATGCCAGAACCCTATGCTTTCAGATTCACTCCATCCTTCAGCAGATTTGTAGCCATGCTTACTGGCATCCATATTATTGCATCTGCATACCTCATCTGCACTTCCATATGCATTCTCACCATTCCTCCATGATGATGTAGTTACCCTGACTCTCTGCATTAGGTATCACTCCAATAAATAATTTCTCCAGGCTCTTGATGCTAAATCCATTCAAGTGCACACAAACCATCCCTTTCATTCAAGCATTACTACCATCAAATTCACTTGACACATCCAAAAACTTGCACCAATTTCGTCTACACAGCCTGCATATAAAATCGTTCACTACTGACAGCCTCTTGCTTAAGTCAGTGCTATCACTTTTTTTTTTGGCTTATTTTTCTAATCATGTGAGTTTTCCTAACAATTTCAACTTTTTCTTAGTACATCAATTGTCTAATAATTTGTTTTAACTGAGAAATTTCACATGGCAAATCATTTTTACATCTTCAGTGGCACTGTCAATACTGATGTCAATTTTTTTTTTTTGAACCATTAAATTATCCAAATACTGATTAGATAGCAGAAAAAAAATCATAAGAATGAAGGAGAATTTGCAAGACAATTTTCTCAAGCAGCATGTGAAAGAGAGAACTCAAGGTCAAAGAATGTTATGTTTCATCACAGTGTCAGAAGGGGGTTTCAGTTAAGGATACGACAATTCTGCCACAAAGTGGTGGCAGTTTATACCATACTGACCTGGGAAGTAGGTAAAGTATATGAATATTCCAATTAGTAATGGATACATGCTGAATTACAAAGATAGAAATTATGACAAACTTCGGAGAATACTATGTTGTTTGGTCCCATGATATCAATTACTGAAAATGAAAAGTTTTCAGCAGTGCAGTGAAAAGATGATCAAATATGCAGTATCTTAATGTGTACACAGAGTTTGAGACTGTGTACACATTACGATGAGAGTGAAATGGATGTACAACCTTATTAAGCAACAGATTTGTGAGATGTGAAAAGAATATCGTGAAAATTATGAAATATAAGACAAGCAATACAGAGAGTATTGTATGGAAAGCAAATCCCTAACATAGCAGTTGGGCCATTATTCAAATGAGTACTAACTTTACTATGATCCATCAACCTGGTATATAGGCAACATGGTACATCTACAATAGGTGAAGGGAGAGGGGTAGGAGAAGAAACGTCTAAAACTCTTGTATAACTTGGAGACTCAGCAATTGGGACAGATGGGATATCAGAAGGTATGCTAAAGGAAGAAGTGATTAGCCGTTATCCTGGTTGTATAATTTGAGCTAGGTTAGAAATTATGCCACAGTAATGTAAAGAATGTATGCGAGTTCTGTAGTACGTGGTAGAAAAAAAAAACAGACGTATCTGCATACAACTATATCTTTATCTCTCAAGTGGTGGTAAGATTTTGGAAAAGGTGATAAGAACTTGCATAAAAACTGAGTTGACAAACTATGCTTTGCAAGGAAAAGCACAAGTTTACTACAGGAAGAAGTCATGTCTGTGTAATTTGCTCATATTTTATAACGTAATGGCTGAGTTATGTAAAACGAATGGATTAACTATGATACAGTTGGACTTTGTTAGGGCATTTGATAAGATACCATGAAATGCTGTTGTATAACTTAGAGGATACAGGATTGTAATATAAACTATTAACTTGGAAAAAAGAGTGAATGACCGTAGGTATCAGAAGGTATATGGATAAGACTGTCAATTCAATGTCAGTAAGTGTAAAGTTATGCACTTTAGCATGATGAGATTTTCCAATGGCAGAGTATATTGGTAGGATTATTCAAAATTTTGTCTTAACACTGATATTTAAGGATAAGTAAGTCATTTTATCTCTTTACAAGTCCTGGACATGACTGCATCCGAACTACTGTTTTCCAAGGATTCTATACTTCCAATGCCACAGTCAAGAGTGCATGCAATTTTCATGCTCATGTAAGAAACTACTGTGAACAGACAAAAAGGGAAAAAAATGAAATATGTCTCTAAGAATATAAACATTACATCTATTTCAACAAGAAAGCAAGTTACATATGGCGTCCCATGGAATCAGATAAAATAATTATATGTTGCAACCATTTTTAATTTTAAAAGAGTGTCGAAGGACTCATATGCAGCCCTTGGGAAAAACTTTAAACTCAAAGTGTAATGTAAAGATTATATTACTATGCTGTTTTTTCCTATTTTCCAAGTTTATTATAATATTAACCCTACAACCTAATAGGCATTTTGGTTACATCACTTATTTGTATGCAACTTCACAATAGCACAACTTTTAAATATAATTTTAATGCTTATATTATAATGGATTCTACGTATTTAAATTCTATAATGAATAACTTGCATGTTTCAATTTATCAATGTATACTTATGACAAGTCTTACTTGATAGGGAAATCACATTCACTTAAATTGATAACATAATCCCACTTCCAATTCTTAAGCTGAAGAAGGTCAGATATACAATTTAAAAGCATCTGTAGGAGACTTGCACCTCCCCATATGGTTGAAAGTCTTGTTCTTGATAGCCTTATGTTTGAAAATTTATTTTCCAAGGGAAGGAGTTCCCGGAAGAGGTAATCTTGTCGCTATACAAAAATTACAAGTATATATATATATATATTATCATCATTATTATTATTATATAGTCAAATATTATACATAGTTCAGCTTATATAATATTCTAAGAGCATGGTGACTTTACATGGTTATAAACAAGATTCCAATACTACTCCATGGTAATAGTGATAAAATTCTAGACCTATAAATCTGACTAAAATGGTAATATTGCACCTCCTAAACACCACCAGGTAGCAGCTAGATTCATTGCTTATTCATCCCTTAGTCTATCTTTAGTACTAAGGTGTGCAAAAGTTTTAAACTTTTTTTTTTGTTTGAAGAAGAGAGTAAAAGGAAACAAGAAAATTGCCTTTAGGAAAAGTGCTAACTGAAGGTCTTCACTCTTCATTTGCATTTTTACTGAATTTTTCTTTCTTTCTTTCTTTCTCTTGACTTTCAGGAGAAAATAAAGACCATTATAGCTTTGATACTAGAACTTCCTTCAACTAATTTCTGAGATAGTGAACTTTGAAGAGTAATTTTTCTTCTGAAAGAAATGCACATTTTTAATCTCACAACTCAGAACACATAGGTATAAGTATAATCAATAAACATCACATCTTATCAGGCACAATGCAAAAATGCACTTAACCTCAGATGTGAGAAGTGGAGACCAGTTGCCTATCGATTTCCAAAAAATTAAGATAGGGAGTATGGTCTAATCTTTTAGGGAATGAAAATGTTCTAGAAAGACTATTAATTATTTTTTTTTGTTTTATGTGATATCATTATCTTTGATTTCAAGCTCTTTAAATGAAGGACAGAAGGCTTCTCATTTAAAAGATGAACATGAAAAATAATTTCTATTATTTAATAAAATGCAAACTGTTTCTCAATGATTTCTTATTTTAATAGGGATATGCTTTTCTCCGAAATTAATAACATTTTTTTAGCAGTAGGATTTACATTAACAAATTCATGGAATTAAAACCAGAAGATTGAAACAATGTATATTTGGAGAGAAATGTGGTACTCAAACCCCCCCCCCCAACCAAAAAACTTCAAACTGAAAGCCATATGATAAGTCATAATTAATGCTCTGCAGGAATGCAGAAAATAGTTTAAAACATAACTGTAGATAGAGAATATCCAAATGTATGAAAAAGGTGGTTAACTACAACATGTAACCCATTGGGAACCCTTAAGATGATCTGTAAAGTTTTTTTTTTTTTTTTTTAAACTAGTATTGAAGAATGACTTAATTGCTATTGTCACTGTTTGGAATTAGAGCTGAAGCAACTAAAGATATGAGGACAGCATATCATCACAAAAGATCTGTTTTGTTAGATGAAAAACTGAGTTTACAGGAGGAAGAATCCCTGCCACCTCCAAAGATACATAAGAACACGTTAAAAAATGCAGCGACATAAGTATATCTCCTGTGCATGCTGGACTGGATTATTCCGGGCTACTGTGCTAGCCCTTGAGTGGTTTTTTGGTTAAATGATTTTTTGATTAATCCCAAGAGATGCAAATATACTGTATCTCATGTTAATGTTGTGCAGGGGAACAACCTCAATCTAATACTTCTAATACTTCTTAACCGAGACTTGCTGATAAATGGCTTAGAAAATTCTATCCATCATGGACAATTTATTTTTTGAGCTGCAATTTAATAAATGTAAATGCTTCCTTCAACCTCTTCCTTCAAACAATTAATAGACCTGCCAAATGAAAGATAAAGAAAATTAAGCACTGAGTGGACACCAACAGAAGGAAAGGTCACTAAAGAACAAGATGGAGGGATGATCTACAAAGGTTTGACATGACATGGTGGACACTGGATAATGACAGATGGAACTGAAAACTTAATGGGGAGGCATCCTGCAGTGGATGGAAAGAGGCTAAAAAAAGAAGAAGGAAAGTTTATTTTACATGCGTGAAACCATTATTTAAAATTAATATTATAAAGTAGAATGAAAAAAGTGATCTGTCAGAATGGAAGAAATTAATGATCACACAGGAAAATTGCCCATGATAATCACATTATTTCAGAAAAGATTAAAAACATTTATTTCGATATCCAATTAAGTAATACAAGTCTGTGAGATAACATGCAGAACAACATTTTATAAAAATAAAATCAACAGCATTGATCTGTTGATTTTATTTTTCAAACAACAATCAACAGATCAATGCCATCTGTGTATGCATTATAATGCTGAGAAAACCTAGATGATAATTATAGATATCATCTTCAACAAAAAATAATGTAATTGTGTCAAAGCAATTGATAAAGAGAGGTATCAAACAGAAAATAACATTTATGTGCTGTACATTTGATTTGCAGTCAGTCTTGTAGACACTATGTAATAATGTGAGTGTTGTGTACTACAATCTGAAAATCTGCATGTATCAATCATTTCACTCCTTATAAGCTCTGTTCACTCAATGCTGCATTTTTTTTTATGACTGGACAGAATCGAATGGAAAGAAGAAATTCAGTAATATGTTCTTGTTTGCTCTGATACCTATGCTGGACAGAATTACAATCAAAATGTTGTCACTTTTTTTTTTTTGGTTCAAAATACTGATTTGGAAACCAAGAGCACAAATTACTTACATACCTCATTCAAGACTGGCTAAATATTTTTAGAATAGTCAGATCAAGAAGAGAAAAGAATTCAAAAAGCTCTCTCTTTTACAGAGTCATGTGAAATATTTTTCAAGAACTTTGAAGAATTAATTGATTTACTGGAATGTATACATTCCAACACAGAATGAAAGCAAGAATACTGAAGGTGAAGTGAACTGGTTGAAAGCAAAATATTTTCAATGCTTCAAATGATAAAATACACAATCATCAATCATTTGTTCAATTCTGAAGGATATTCACATTTGCTGAAGGTCATCTGATATATCCAAAAGATGTGATTTTAAAAAATTTGTATTCAAAAATGTCCATAACCACTATGAAAAAAAAAAAAAAAACAGTTTGTTACAATTATGCCAAAAAAAAAAAAAAAAAAAACAGATATTCCTATAGAATCCCAAGGGCAGTGTCTTTACCAATCTCAAAAAATTGCATAGATAAAATTTTTACTCCTGTTGTACAAGACAGTGACATGGAGGAAACTGGAAAAGATTAATAAACCAATCAGAAAAAAAAAAAATTTAAATATAATTTTTAAGCTTTAATTAACATATTTTAAACAATATATTGCATCACTACAAGTGAAATTAGTGTTTCTTCATCATCTACCAAAAGTCTATAAGTACAATCTTATTTATCAAAAATATTAGCTGACAATTCTGAAACACTGAAAAATTATCAAATAATACTCAAGTGTATTTATAAGTTCTTTTAGTTTCCTGAGTTTCAATTTTTATTTCTGTTTCATTTATGATTTTTCATAACATAACAAACCTTAAAAAAGCATTCTTCTCAACATTTATATAATTGGACTTAATGTATTTTTGCAGTATATCTGCAATATGTGCAGCCATAAAAAACAACATACCAGATATGTAAATCTGATAAATAGTAGATCCAGAATTGTGACTCTTTCAAAACATTGTACACTGAAAATCCACTAGAATCTGAAATTAAAATGAAATGTTACTAAACTTGAAGACTGGTTTCCACTCAAAAAGACTATTTAAGGTACAGTGATATCGTCAAATTTTGAATTTGAAAGTGGGACAATGAAACATGCTTATGGTTCATTGAGGGTTCTAGTGAGGAAGAGGCAGAACAATTTTTTGAGTGATTAGAGAGCAGATGATATAACTGAGAACCCATTTGTGGTCTCTAGTTTTTGATCAAGTGCTTTATTTTCAACTCAACTCTCAGACTCATAACTTTAAACTGGTTTGAACACTGTCTTGTATACTGCTAGTTTGGTGTTTTGGCTAATTTCTCTCTTATTCCATATAAATTTATTCAGTTGGCTACCCACCATACCAGCTATGCTTATTTAGTTGTCTATTTCCAGATTTAACCTCTCATCTTCACTAAAAACTGTGCCTAAATAGCTGAAATATTTTACTTGTTCTATAGGATCTCTATTCAGATTGCCGCTGAAGTTTTCTGTTCATGCCTATTTTCATAGTTTTGGTCTTTTTATTGATAATTTTTATACTAAATTTGTTACAGCTGTTATTCAATTCAGTTAAAGAATCTTAGAGATTTGCACTAGCTCTATTGAGGAGTACAACATCATCTGTATAAAACAAAGAGCTAAGTTTGACACATCCAGTTCTAATATTAGGCCTAATGCCACTTTCCTTCATAATGGGGATACATATAAATGATGAATCAGAGTGGAGATAATGTGAATCCTTGTATTTCATATAATTCTAACTGCTAACTTACAACTTAAATATAGACAATGTATTGCTCTGTGTAATGTTTCATTTACCCCATTTAATTGTAGTATTTTGAAAAGCTTTTCTCTGGGCACCTTGTCATATTCCTTTTCCAGATCAACAAAACTAAGTACAGATCCTTGTCCTATTCCCATGATTTCTCAACTATCCACCATAAAGTGCAAATCACATCTTAACAACCTCTATTTTGCCTAGACTCAGCTTGTTCTAAAATTTCTCTTCCACAATCTTTCTCAACCTCTTTTCAAGAATGCTTGCATAAATCTTACCTGGAATACTTATTACAGAAATTCCTTTGGAATTCTCACATTCAGTTTTATTTCCTATTTTACAGATGGGAACTATGAGAGCTCTACTCCACTTATCTAGAATTCAACCATCTGGCCAGGCCTTCTGAATTATGTAGTGTTGCCACTACAAGAGCATTTCTGGTTGAATATCATCTACTCCAGTTGCCTTTCCACATTTAAAGTTTTTGATGGCTCTTTCTACTTCAAGTATTGAAGTAGAAAGAGTTCTTAACACACACACACACACACACACACACACACACACACACACACACACACACACACACACACACACACACACACACAGTCTTTCAAAGTAATTACTCCAGACATCTAGGATATCTTGATCTTCAGTTTTCATATCACCTTTATCATTTTTGATTCCTTTTACAGTACTCTTTTCTCCATTTCTGAGCTTTTTCAATATCTTCCAGCATATTTTACCATCTTCCCACCTTTCTATATTCTTACCAAAGTCTTCTTGTGACTTTTGTTTAGCTATTTTTACATACAGCTTAGCTCTCTTAATTTTTCTCTATATTCTTTTAGGACACTGCCAACTTATTTGCTAGGAACTTCAGGTATTCTTTCTTCTTTTCCAAGACTGCTTCTTTAACTACTTACATCCACCATGGTGTTCTTATTTTTTTATCCTTGCAGACAACCTCACTACATACCTCCATAGCTAAATCAATCAATATTTTCTTCAGAGTTTGCCACTGACACTCCAAAGTTTGGTTCTGGTTTTCAATCTGTTTCATTGTTTCCTCAATAATGTTTGTATAGTTGAGTCTACAGTTTACCTGTGAAAGCTGCTCAACTTGAATTCTTTTTAAAACTTTCTTACATACTGTTCCTTTCAATGTGATGTTTATTTTTATCCTGCTTAGCATTAAGTATTGATCACTTCCAATTTCAAATCCTCTGTATCCTGAATCAGCATGAAGATATCATTGTCAACAATGACATAGTCAATGAGGATTTTCTTTTCTTGTGTCTTCTTTCTAAGTGAAACTTGTGCACATCTTTATGTTGGAACATGGTGTTAGTAATCCCTAATGTATGTCCTGAACAAAAGTCCAGAAAATATTTACCATTATCATTAGCGTGGCTCCTTTCCCCAAATTTTCCCTGTTATTAGATTAATGCTCAATAGCTAACTTAATGTGAGTATATAAGGAGTTAATTTTGTGAAAAAGTTGAAGTAGTTCGGTTTCAGAATAGTAGATAGGTTGCAAAGCAGAAGCCATCAGAAAGCCATCCTTCCTGTAAATAAATTCACATCATCATCTATCACAAAAAGGCAGGTATTATCAAAGCCTTGTGCACTGAGTACATACATATTTTTCTTCCAACTCTCTTCTATTAAAAAGAATTAAATAAAACTCACTCTATCACTTAATGGATATAACAAAACCATGATACAGAAAATAACTGATAATTATCACCCTTCTGCTAGAATGCAATCTGATGTTAACAGGACCCACATTCCCTACCTTACAAACACTCAGGAAAACAAATATCAAGGATTCTCTGCAAAAATAATCTGTACAGAACATTCATGCCAACCTGGAAGTTACCTTCTTTCCTATACCTCCTATTAAGAATAAATTACCTCTTCTACCCTTGCCTGGTGTTTATCAAATACTCTGTTTTTGTTATCTTTGCTACTTCAGAGAGACTGGCCATTCTATTGAGATTAGAATCCATGAACATCATGATTATACAAGATTTGTGACAAAAGTTAATGCCTTTCTTCTAATGCGATCGACACTAGACAAGGGATTGAGTGGATTCAAACAGAGACATTGCACTACAATAGGTTTGAATCATGCGAAGCGCCCTAAACCACTGCCCTAATTTTAATCAAACAAACTATATGCCTATCTCTAAGTTTTGGAAAGTAACTGCCCATTAACTATGAATTATAATTTTTTTTTTATTACATAACTGTAATTGTTTATTTCCTGGAACTTTAATAGTGTTTTCTCCTACTCGATCAGGTACAACCGAGACACGTGGAAGTATGTGCATACTGTATGACTCGTTCTTGTATACATTTAAATGTTGTAGCCAATTCTGCTTCCCCTCCCCTGAAAGTTATCTTCTGATGCTTCTAACATGATGCTCATGTTACATTGACAAAATATATAGGAGTATTTAATAAATTCCAGTTTCCTGTAGATGGCTGAAATTCTTATTTAAAAAATGCTTTATCTATCACCCATGTTTCCATTATAAATGATTGGTTCCACCTACTTTGTTTCTCCCCCATCCCACCCCTTTCTCTGTTAGAACTTGTGAACTCTGTTTTTTCTGGATAACCATGATCTTGAACAAGATAGTTCGAGTCAAAATAAAGTTTAAGCATTTTCAAGATCTATCACATTGATGAAACTTACTATTGCTTCAAAAAACAATCCATAATTACTAGTTTCTTTAGAATACTATGGAAATTTTTACAAAGTTCTGTTACTTGATTTAAAATGTTACCTAAATTTATTTAAGTTTCAAATTGTCAGTATAATCTGGTTCAGGAAGTTTCTCAGAAACAAAATAAATAAAAACTGTTTTAAAATTTATCTGAGGAATCTTATTTTAACAAATAACTTCATGTAACAAATTTCTGTTTAATAGCAACATGTCTTGTAAATAAAAATTAAGAAATACTTTGCTCTATTCTGACATGGCATTATAGTTTCCTTTTCAAACCAACCAGCAGTGATTTAATTCATGATTTTAAAACTTAACTGTAGTTTTAGTTGAACACCATTTTACCTGAAGGTAAAGGGTACTTGCTAATTAATATCGTATTTCATAATTTTTATAAACAGACAGAGAAACATTAACAATTCAAAACTTAAATTCCTAATTCTCCATCTCTGAAACAATTCGAGGAAGATGCTGACCATTTTCTTTATTAATTTTACAGCTTTATTATCAAAAACACTGCACGTCATTAGAATAATTAACAGAGATTATGTTACAGGTATTATTTCATAAAATAAAGCTATAATGTCTGAAGATGCAATGCAATACATTGCATAATCCCTGAAGAGAGCAGGATGTAGATATCTACATTCCAAACATCCCATGGATATTCTCCACAGGTTGAGATCCAATGGATTTGCAACTTTTCAGGATGGATATTCTGTGGTTCCATACACAAATTCCTTATAGCATGAGCCTGGTGATATGGCACATTAACATTCTGATTATTTAATCTCCGAGAAACAGACGTAACACTATTGTAATAAATTAAAAATAAGATAAGTGATGCAAAGTCATTAGCTTCTTTATACGAGTTGCCCCAGTCCTGAAAATAGTTCAGGTACAAACTTGTTTGCTTACGCTTGGATCCTTTATCCAAGCGTAAACCATTAAACCAAGAATATAATTTCTTGGTATCTTTAATTTATTTTTAGAAGTAATGCTAGATGCATAACCTACTATGAGCTGCAAGGAGGCCATACCAGTCATACACACTGGTAAATTTGGAACAGGAGTCCTAATTTTTTGGCCAACAAATACCTCATACTGTGATACTGAACTCTACTGGCTTGGAATTTGGACAGTGGAAACCATGCATTAGGAGTCCAACTTGTGTGGTTTGCACCAAACACATAACCAGCTCAACAAATGCACTTGCTCACTCACATAGTAAGTAGATTTTTGATAGCTTGCGAGTAGCTGCAGACTGGACAAAATAGAGTATTTTTTATTTAACAAAAAAAGTTTTCTAAACAAAATCTTTTTAACTTTAAGAAAAACAGATGCAGCACACACACACACACTAATGAACTTGGAACTCTTAATGGGACTCCTAGTGACTTACTTGGACACACCATTAAGAGAAAAAAAAAAGGGGGGGTCTTGGGTTTCCGAACGCTGATAACTATTCTGACCTCTTCACATTCCTTTCCATGAAACTCAACCATCTACAATTCAACTATCCAAGTAGTGAGGTCATCTTCTTGGTAACCCCAATGTCAACAATTCCAACTGGCTCCCCTATTCAAACACCAAGCAGGAAGAGAAGTAGAGGTCTTTGCTATAAGTAATGACCTAACACAAATCGTACATCTACCTACTTGGATTCCTGATCATGCTTCATTCTCCAAATATTCTGGATCTCTTATTGACCAGTTCTCCTTCTAGATACACTGCAGAGGTCACCTCTCCTCTCAGCAACTCTGACCACAATCTTGTACAGGTCTCCTCTCTCGTAAAATCTCCCTTGCACCCTCAACCACTCCCAACCTTGTATCCTGTGTCACTACAATGGAGCCAACTGGGATGACCTCCAGAATTTCTACTCCTCCTTTCCTTGGTCTGACTACTGTTTCCATTCATATGACCCCTAACACCTGCTTCAAGGCAAGTATACAACATGTGCAAATCAGTTATCAACAGATTCAAATCAGATTTCATAAAGGCAACAGAAAAAGACTGCCTCCTGTCCAAATGGAAGCTGTGCCTTCTGGTCCCATGCTAAGGCCATTGGACACAACTTCTGCTCTCCTGCACTTCCACCTCTCTCTCTCATCCTGATGGCACCACTATTACTTCATCCAAAGATAAAGCTGACCTCCTGGCATCACTGTTTTCCTTAAATTCCTGCATTGATGACTAAGGGAAATCATCTCCTACCATATTGGAATCCAAGCACCATGGAGAAAGTCATCAATAGCAATTCCCCATCTACCTAGAGGTCCACCAATTAATCAGCAACCAATTATACAGCAGGTTTGGTGTGTTTAGTACAGATTCTGCCATTCAAGATCTGCAGTTGACCTCATAGCTTACATCATCCACCACTAGACACATACCATGAAAATAAATGTTCTCTTGTTCATAAATGACCTACTTACAATCACTACCAATCCTATCCACAGCTTTTCTGACATACTCATTCAACAAACCATGCAGTATCTGACATCCCAGGCCACAAAATCATCTACAACCAGTGCCTTAAATTGATCTTCATCCTATTCTTCAATGGGGCGAAAACAACCTCATCATGTTCATTGCTACCAAAACACAGTCTTGCGTTTTCTCTCCAAAAGAGATCTCAGCTCACCTACTCTTACCTTCAGCAATATATACAAATCACCAGGCAGGATCAGATCTCTCTCTGTTTGGACTAATGTTTACCTCCAGTCTCTCCTGGCATAAACACATCACATCAATAGCCTCCTCAGTATCCAAGAAACTATGCATTCTCATGTTCAAAAGGCTATTTTACATCCAACCAACATACAAATCCCAAATCTGTCCATGCTTAGAATACTGCTCACATTTGGGAGTAGTGCACCTCAAACCCTTTCCACAGCTTCTTTTTCCCATTATTCAAATCACATTTTGTAAATGCTGAATATCAGTAGCATCCTTGATTGCCCTGCCTATCTTCACATCACTGGCAAACAATTGCACATCTGATATTAGACCCTGTCTGATGTCATTAATGTACAAATTGAACAATAATGGCCCAAGGACTGAACCCTGAGGTACACCACTGGTCACCTTAATTCTGGCAGATTCACACCCAGCATATACCACTTTTTGATATCTATCTGTCAACCATTCCATGATCCAAGTTATTAATAAATTTTAATTTCTCTTGTGTGTGTTAAACCATTTTTGAAAAGTATTATCATGTGAACACTCCTGGAGGATGATGAGCAATCAAGAAGATAGGGGCCATATCTGAGATGGGAGCAAACTCGATCCACAGGGATCTTTGTTCTTTTTCAATTTTTTAAGCTCTGTGATACTGTTACTTTTTGCCCCGAGCACAACTTTAACACTATAGATTATGCAACATATACCCAAATAGGCCAATTACTCTTCTTTGCCAATCTCGCAAAAATTTTTTAAAGAATAATAGATCATCTAAATAACATTCACACACACAGCTAACAGAAGAATAATAAGCTGGCTTTAGAAAAAACAGGTCGACAACTGACCATATTTTTACTCTTCAGTCTGGATGAAATGCATGGAACAAGGGGAAAGACCTTTATTGTTGTTTTGGAATTTTAAACAAGCATTGGATTCCATCAACGGAGGAAAACTTATTCAAACATTAACAAAGAAAAGCAGACTCTGAAACATTAAAATTTATTTCAAATTACTATCAGAATACAAGTGCAGTAGTTCAATATAAAAATATAACAACTAAAAAACTTGAAATCAAATGAGGAGTTACGCAAGGATATCCATTCTCCCCCATCCCTTTTTAACATTTTCATTCAAAAACTCATTAAAGAAGCATTATCCTCAACAATAGGAGAAAGACAATGGAAGATCAATAGCATATATCATATATATGCAATGATATAGTAATAACCAAGTTAGCCAGTCTTGGGAACAGGCAGTAGGGTTTTTGCCCCAGTTTAGCTGGGGTTTTTTCATCCCGCAAGCAGGCAAACCGGCCCCATGAACACACACACACACACAGACTACAGTAATGAATACCTCCATTAGGGATGCAGCAGAGAAGTGGCATGTCAGCTGGATTATTACGCTGTGACTCCTCATTAGGAGGAGACCCAACCTGTCTGAATCAGGTGGAAGGGAGAGATAGATAGATAGTAGTAATTTTAACGGATAACAAATCAAATCTCCAGTACCATTGAAAAACTACAAGAAACCTGCAGAAATTATAATATGTTATAAATTCAAGTAAAACAAGGATAATAAAAACTGGAAGACACCCTGAAGATATACAGATAACATTCAGGAAATCATAAAACAAGATAATGGTTTTAATTACCTAAGAGCATATTTGACTTCAAATTTAAATGACATAGCAACAATAAAATACAGACTCTCATTGGCATGGCCAATGATGAATAAACTTAATAAAATTTGGAAAATTCTTGTAGAACGGCTTATACGTTGATAACATATGACTATTAAATTATTTAAGGAATTTATAACGCATACTGGAATATCACCTGCGTGGACGTGTCATATTTGTATGCTCCCATGAAGATGGAAATGCGACATTGCCGAAATATAGGAAGTATTTATTCAAGTTTCTTTTAATTAATATTCCAGTACACGTTGTAAATTCCTTAAATAATTTAATAGTTAAAATTTGGAAAAACAAAATTCCTACAACTCTAAAAATAAAATTATACAAAAGTATAATATTACCAACTGCTCTCCAAGTTGCATAAACTTGGATCTTAAAAAAAAAAGAAGCAGAAAGAAAACTGTTGACTTTTGAAATGAAATACTTCAAGAAAATAAACAGAACTCATTGGACAGAACATAAGATAATGAACAAGTGCTGCTAGATTTGAATATCGTTAACTCAACAATACTTAACACAGCTAAAAAGCATCAACTCCATCGGTTTGACCACATTATGTGAATGAAACTGGACAGACTTCTTTGCCTGGAATTTGAGGGCACTATGGAGGTAGTACAAGACACAGAGGAAGACCAAAATTAACATGGCATAAAGCCCTTAGAATTGCATGAGAGAGAGAACAGTTGAAGGATCTTATCCATTAGGGACTCAATCTATCTTTAGGACAGAGAAGAATAGGTCCTGAAATTCTCTACCATACACACACACACACACACCCACCATGCTTTTCTTTATCTTTGATACTCATATTTCCAGTCATCAGATTTTTCTTATTGGGCTGACCTACATCTCTCGTCTCTCCTGGAACAAATATATTGCATCCACAGCCTATTCAAGCTTCCAATAAACTTTGTATCTATCCTTTTCCATTCAAGACAAAGTTTATTTGAACTACACATATAAAATACTATATGAATCCCAAATTTATTCACCCACAGAACACTATTCTTACATTTGCATTAATCCCCTCCCACCCTAAAAAAATGCTTAATGGTATTTGTACGAGGGTAGTCCACTTAAAAGATGACCTCACTCTAATTATAATTTCTCACAGGTGTTGTGTTTCTGCCATGAACAGTGCTTCACTGAACTGGCTACCGGTATTCCTTAACTTTCCTCTAAAAATGCAAAAACACAAGAAATTGCTGGTTAACATCCATATATATAGTTCAGCTTCAAATTTCCTGAAGAACTTCTCATTTCCTCTTTCATTTCAGCTACCTCCATCCTTTGAAATAACTCCTAGAGAAAGCAATGTGGAGAAAAGCTGTTGAATTATAACTAATCTGGATAAGGATAGCCATAACTCAATGTCAATTCACTTGCAATAAAATTAAAACTTATACAAAACTACTTATGCATGCTAATTGCTGGTGTAAAGGTTGTGTATATATATAGCTTACTGTGCACAAACACTTGATAAAAACACATTTCATTTAAAAATAAATACTATAACCAGTGGCATGTATTTTTATCTAAAAAAATGAAATACATTTCTTTAAAATAAACCTTTCATGGTCATCAGTCAACTCATGTTATACCACAATGTCATACTCTCAGCTTAAACACTCTTCATATTTCTCATCATTCCAGTTAGTATTACTTAGCCTTTTCAGATTTCAAAAATATAAATACTTTACATATAGGATACAAATAGGGTATTAGAATGATTTCTTATTAGCATGATGCAATTATAATAACATAATTTAATCACATGATGTAAAATAAGTATCTTATTTTCTTGAAATATTTCTCTTCTCTCTTAAGTTAAGCCTGAATTAATAAATTCTTTTGAAAAAGATTAATAGAAAAATAAAAGTTTATTGTTTGCATTCTGAATATTTACTCAGTTAATACTGAGAGAATAATTCCAAATATACACATACCAAACACGTTTCTAGAATGTGACCTAAAAGCAATGCACAGCAGAACAAATCATTACACCATCTTTCACTTTAAGCTTTGTTTTTTTTTTTATCTTTACACATTCTCTAACCATGCAGAACTCACAGGGAATAAAGGAACAATTTTTTTACAGTGAGGGTTTACTACAGAGAAATTCCTTTAGTACAACTTTCTTCTTACAACAGAAGCTATATGGCTTTGAATGGGACCAGAAATTTCAGTAGTTTATTATATTCAGTAAGTTCACAACAAAGCAAAAGAATTCGAAAAGATAAGAAGTCAGCACATCAAAAAATTTGAAAACTTGAAAAAGGACTCTACCTCCAAACCACACAACCACTCAACACTGTGGTCAACCTTTCGTCTATTACTTTGAAATCTTTACACATTCTCTAACCATGCAGAACTCACAGGGAATAAAGGAACAATTTTTTTACAGTGAGGGTTTACTACAGAGAAATTCCTTTAGTACAACTTTCTTCTTACAACAGAAGCTATATGGCTTTGAATGGGACCAGAAATTTCAGTAGTTTATTATATTCAGTAAGTTCACAACAAAGCAAAAGAATTCGAAAAGATAAGAAGTCAGCACATCAAAAAATTTGAAAACTTGAAAAAGGACTCTACCTCCAAACCACACAACCACTCAACACTGTAGTCAACCTTTCGTCTATTACTTTGAAATCTTTACACATTCTCTAACCATGCAGAACTCACAGGGAATAAAGGAACAATTTTTTTACAGTGAGGATTTACTACAGAGAAATTCCTTTAGTACAACTTTCTTCTTACAACAGAAGCTATATGGCTTTGAATGGGACCAGAAATTTCAGTAGTTTATTATATTCAGTAAGTTCACAACAAAGCAAAAGAATTCGAAAAGATAAGAAGTCAGCACATCAAAAAATTTGAAAACTTGAAAAAGGACTCTACCTCCAAACCACACAACCACTCAACACTGTAGTCAACCTTTCGTCTATTACTTTGAAACTTGAGGCACTCAATGCACTGGCACGTAGCCACAATTTCACCATATCTCCTAAGAAATACCGGCCAAAGAAATAATGATTCAGATAGAATGTGGTATCTGCAACCTTCCAAACCATATCACCAACAATATTAGACTGGATGTAGCCAGTGTTCTCATCAAAGCTAGACCACCAAAAACCAACATATCCAAAGATGAATATAAAGCTCTACAAGAAATGTAGAAAAACAAAGACATAGTAATCACCAAAGTGGATAAGGGAAATGCCACTGTGATTCTCAACCAAACGGTCTACACAGGTAAGCTTAATGCTTTATTGTTAGATTGAACTACCAACCTCCCTATTGAGTATAATCCCACCAGCTCCCAAATTAGAACACTCCAAAAGCTCCTTAAAAAGGTCATTTCTTGGCCTGTGGAAGTTACCAACAAACTAAAACCTTTTAACTCTAGACCCCCCCCCCGAATATATGGACTTCCAAAAATACATAAACAAAATGTGCCATTATGTCCCATAGTGGATGGCATTGATTCCCCCACACACAAATTAGCCAAACATTAGCCAAAGTGGTCACACACTATACTGGCAACACACAATCACACATAAAAAACTCAGCCCACTTCAAAGCCAGTATAGAAAACCTCTCACTCCAACATATTGACATAATGGTCACTTTTTTTGACGTCTTCTCCTATTCACTCAAGGGATATTTGTGAATAAGAGGAAATTTGACTCATCCAAGCCAAATTTCCTCCCGATATCTCAGCCCTATTTCAGTTCACAATGAACTCGGGTTATTTCGTTTGGCAAGGAAAATTCTACAAACAGATAGAGGAGACAGCCATGGGTTCACCACTCTCCCCACCCCCTGGCCAACTTCTTTATGGAGACTTTTGAAGAGAAAGCCTTAAACTCTGCCCCACAAAAACCCACTGTTTGGCTTCGCTACATTGATGATGTGTTCGCTATTTGGCCACATGGCTCAGATACATTCCACTCCTTAACACACTTAAATAACCAACACCACAGAATCCAGATCACCTTGGAAAAAGAGGAAAACTACAGTCTCCTTTCCTAGACACTAATCACTCACCAGCCTGATGGATCCTTGGTTTTCTCTGTTTACAAAAAAACTCACCCACACAGGCAGATACATTCACCAGCAATCAACCCCCTCACAACAATATGGGGTTATAAAAACCCTATATATCAAAATTAATCTATTCAGATTACAATGCCCTAACCACTGAACTAAACCACATCCTTAATACTTTCTTAACCAATGGCTACAACCCCCAAAAAATATTAAAACCAGTTAACCACAAGCCCCCCCCCCCCCCCCCACTTCATAACAAAACTTACACTAAATCCATCATCATTCCCTATATCTGGGGCACCTCTGAAAAATATAACCAAAATCTTTAAAAAAAATATGAACTGACTTCTTGCTATAAACCATATAAAAAACTGACATCCCTTATCTGCTCCAACAAAGACCAACCACTTCCCCTAGACCTACCTGGGGTGTACAGGTCACTTACAGCTGTAAGATGTCCTACTTTGGCCAAACAGGCAGGATAGCAAATGTCGGATTTCAGAACACAAAGACTACATCCGGTTTCATCAATACAGCCACTCTGAGCTTGCAGACCATGCTCTGGATACCCGCTACAGAATACGTTGGAAGAAAGCCACGTTAATACACCACAGCAAGTTTAAATATGAATGGAATCAGCCTCAGCTCTAAAAAACTTTCCAAACCTCAACAAATTTGGGTGCACGAGACTGCCCCAAATTTGGGAAGCTTGCATCATGAGAACATCAGTCCAACAGCCAAGAAAACCCAATATAGCCTGTTAGGGGGGGGGGGGGTACCATTAGGACTCTAGGAACAACAGTAGTTTCTCTGCTCTGCCTCATTTGCTTTTTGTAGTGCCTGCGTGCACATGTCATAGCTGTATGTTCCTATTAAGATGGCGATGTGACATTGCTGAAATATAGGAAGTATTTATTAAAGTTTCTTTTAATTAATATTCCAGTATAGGTTGTAAATTCCTTAAATAATTTAATAGTTCAGTATTGAATATGTCCATCCCAAGCTGTGATGCAATTCTCACAATGTCATATCATGCTTAGCACCAAGTGATTCAGAAGTTCTTGAAGCAAACTGGCCCACTGTTCCTTCAGTGTGAGGATAATGCTTTGTTCATTTTTTGGAGGGGAATTTTGAGCAGAAATACATCTTTCTATTGCATCCCAAACATTTTCTATGAGATTGAGATCTGAGGAGTGTGCTGGACACTCTATTTGATTATCCTCAGTATCCAAAAGTATCTACACAGCTTACGTATAATGTGGTCTGCCACTGTCATCCATAAAAATGAATTCTTCACCTATAGCACCACAAAACAATCAAACATCACGAAGAACTTTGTTGCAATATCCTTCACCAGTCATAGTCACTTTTTCAAGCACTTCTAGCTTGGTGCATCCATTAAGTATAATGCCTCCCCACACCATATCCCCAACACCACTGTATCTATCCCTCTCAAGAGCATTCTCGCAATGGTAAGCAATACCACTTTCATGCCAGATCAAGTGTCATCTAGAATCGGAGGAAAGACTAAAATGAGTCATCCGTAAAGAGTACTTAGCCCACTGGTGTCATGTTCAATTTTTATGGATACAACACCACTTAAAAATGTGCTCTATGATGAACTGTGGATAAAGGGACGCAGACTACAAGCCTTGAGATGCATCCTACTTGTCTCAGATGTCTTGCTGTAAAATTTTTCATGAACGTTACTATGTAACGTATGGTAGTTTTCTAGGGAGACTGCACTTAAAAAAATGTCAATTTTGTCTGTAACAATCTTGTATTTGTAATAATTTAACCATGAGTCTTTGACAAAATAATGTGGTGCATGACATCATTGTGTAATGTTGTTAACTCACTTCCACATATGGCAATTTCAAGAGATGCACGAAGTATGACATCATATCTGAATGTAAATACATAACCATATATGGAAGTTTCAAGAGACGTGCGGATGCATACAACAGAGGTCTGGGCCGTTATAAGGTGAAACGTCAAGAAGGACTTTTTCTTGGGCTTCTCTTCTCTTACCTGTGTCTTCTGCCAAATGAGGTCCGTTGTCAGTAATTGAAAGAGAAGCGTCATAGGTCTGAGGTTTCCGAGTCTCCTCTTGCCATGTGAGGTCCATTGTTGATAATTGAAATAGTAGCATAGCAAATCTTAGGATTCTCAATATTCACATACCCCGATCCGGTGCCATGGAAAGTATAGTGTCGATCATCAGGACATCTCGCAAGGAAAGAGCTGCACATTGCAACTATGTTAAGGGTCCTAAAGGGCATAGAATAATCGACAACTCGGACAAAGAAAAAACTTGGCAGGGAATTCAGAATGAGCTAGCAGAAACAAAGAGAACAAAAGGGGCACTTTCATGTGGACAAAAGATTCATGTAAAAGATAGTGCTGAACGAGAATTGTAAGTACTTATATATATATATATATATATATATATATACAACGTTTCTGAGCAAGAAAGCACATCAAGTGTATCTGTGTATAGGTAGAATAAGATTGTGTAAGTAATATCAAAATAAGTTCATTCTAGATGTGTCTTAATCTCAATTATGTACAGGTAATTATTGTAAGAGTAAGAAGAGTACTGTACAAGATAATGTAAATTACTATTGATTTAAGCTTACTCAAGGTATGCATTATTCTCAGTTTGTGTATGTATGTATGATAAGCAAGATATTCCAGATTGTGATTTAACTTTAAGGGAAGAAACATAGAACTAAGCCTGAATCAGGAAGAACTGAAATTGACAAAGACTTGTAATGCCATTTTGTGTGTGCGTGTGTGTGGATCAGACTGTGTAAATATTCTTTTTGATTTAATTAAATGGTTTGTGAACGACACATTGGACTGATTCTGTCAAAGCACTATCCTGAAAATTTTGAACCTGCATAAGATAAAGTTTAAGTAATCAATAATCAAGCGACGATTAATTAAAGTAAAGATTACCATAAGCGAGGAATGCTAACAATATCTGGTTTGTCTTTACTTTGAAATCTTATAATCTTGCACTAAATACATAGTCTAACTGGCACAGTCATAAAAAAAAAAAAATTGTTAGACTATAGAGCATGAGAACAAAAGATCTAGTAGAAATAAATAAATGGTGGCAGTCAACTATTCACGACAATTTCATGAATATTAAGTGAAGAACAAAAAAGACAAAGCAGAGTTGAGAACTATCGCAATAACAAAAATATAACGCTGCCACAGTTTGTTGAGATATCCATGTTATGCTAGAATGGAGCCAACTTGCAAGCTGACCTGCCATGGTGGGTTGATCATATTTTACTGTTATAACCAAAAATCGGTCTTCATGTTCTGTGGCAAAGCAAAGGCCTGGATACAACGGTATGTGAGATTCCAAATTCCCTGATAATACCAGTAATTCGGTGAGCTTTTAATAATACCAATAATTCTTCCCCACATGAAATTATCTACATGATGTCCCTGAGACATTACAAGACATCCAAGTTTGCAACTTTATTCCTTCACAAAAAGAGCTTCCTTCAAACACAATTTACTTAGTGTAGCCTTTTGCATTTCATCCTGTTGAGTGCTACCACGTGATACCTTTGTGCACAATATGAAAATTCAAATGTGTACCTGCTTTCTACTCAAAATCATCAGTTATACAAATTACCACAAGCTGATTGATTCGTCTAAATTTGTGGTTATAATCTCCAGTTGGTGACAGTGATCATGCGGTACTCACTTGGGAAGTGACTAAGTTTATGACTATTCCATTCAGATAAGGTTACCCAATAATATCCAATATATTAGATATCCATGTTGTATTATATTGGTGGGATTATGCTGGAAGAAACTGATCAGGCTAGGGTTCTTGAAGTGTTAGTAAATAGCAAGTTGAAGTTCAGTGGCCATGTAGAAAAGATTCAAATACAACTCAAAAGATAATTGCAATGCCAAAATGAATGATTTTTCTATTATAGGATGGTGCATGACTGGAATGGATTGCCACTGGGTGTTGTGAGAGCAAGCAGTGTGAATGAATTCAAGAATAAGTATGATAGCTGATGCATGTAGTATGAAGCCTCCCTCGATGAATCCCTGACTCCTTGGAGGTCTCTCTTAATAATAATAATAATAATAATAATAATAATAAGTGTTTAGGAACAGGATGACATTTATATTAAAACATGTATATGAGAGAAGTTCAACGGTAATAAATTTAAACGGAAAAAAAAAAGAAAAAATAGAAATAAAAAACAGGAGTCAGACAGGGAAGCTATCTCACCAAATTTATTTGCTACAGCCCCTGAATAAGCTATGAGAAAACCAAACTGGGAGAAAAAAAATGACTGATTATTAATGGAAAATACTTAAACAATCTGTAATATGTTGATGATATCATACTAATAGTAACATCACCAAAAGAAGTAGAACATATGATTAATAAATTAAATGAAGTAAGTTTGGAGATAGGCCTACAAAGAAACATGGATAAATCAAAAATAACATGCAGCAAAAATTCTTCCGAACGAAAACAAATCTAAATAAATCAAAGAGACCGATTGAAATAGTGAATTCATACTAATATCTAGGACAAATCATTACAAACAAATCAAACTTGATAATGAAATTTCAGCTAGAATATCAACAGGATGAAAAGTTTTTAGCCGTTATAGATATATATTTAAAAGCAATTTACTAACTGCTTAAAAAGAAAGATCTACAATCAGTGTGCTCCCAGTGATGATCTATGGCAGTGAAACTGAAAACACAACGAAAAGCTAGAGAAACTGAAAACACAACGAAACATGGAAAGAGCCATTTTGGGAATAATATGGATAAAAAAAATTAAATTAAAATAAAATAAATTAAAAAAAAAAAAGAATAATATTTGGATAAGGAAGCAAACAAAGATAATGATTATTGCATTAGTAATAAAAGGCAACAAGTTTGCTGGGCAAGATGTGATGAGAATGTCTGACAACAGAATGGATACCAAAAACTGATTATTGGAAACCAAGCAGACTAGTGGTAAGATGGGATGATGAGATAACAAGATGTTATGGATATTTATGCTGGAGGATGCACAAGATTGGCTAAAATGGAAGAAGTATGCAGAGGCATTCATCGAGCAGCAGACTAAAGAAAGCTGTTGATGATGACATAATGGGGTAAAAAGATAACCACTAACAATTTTGTTGATTTTGCAAATTAAAATTTGTCCAAACTGTCATACTGGATTATATGAGCACAAACAGACCAATGCTCAAATAAACTAGTGAATGTCAAAATCATCAAAAACAAACAACTTTTATTAAAAAGTAACAAAAGTAATACTTACTGAGTCAACATGGATGTAAATGTAGTGATTAATATGATACAAAGCTTTGATAAGGCGGCGTACTTGACGGACGGCTCGTCCATTAACAGACAGCAGAAACACAATACGGACAGACTCTCCTGAGCTGATAGCCTCATTTGGTTCATGTTTAATAGGATCTGACAAGAAAAATTTTTCAAGGACATTAGTTACTTCTTCAAGAGAAATGATATTTCTCTCAAAGAAGTAACATTTATGTTGCATGCAAATAGACATTATGAACTAATCATGTGCCATAGTTAAATTTTCAGGTCAGTGTGACTTAAAATACCTTGCGATAAATCCAGTCATTCCAATTTTGCCACTTGCCCATTTAACATAAACTACATTTAAAACTAATTAAATTCTAACAATGATCATGCATGATACCGAGTCATCAGCGAATGATCATAAGATGAATGCATTTCAGGTGTTTTCACTACTAATTTTAATGTGATTTATTAAAAAAAATACACTAAAAATAAAAATTAACAAAAAAAACTGGCGAGTCAATACAATAATGAGCTTATTATTCCATAGGAATTTTCATTTTCTGATGAATACTTTTAAGTATTCATCAGAAAATGAAAATAAGGAACATATACCGAATATTAAGATCATCATTTCATGACCAGTTTCTAATCCACAACTGTTTTCCCAAATTGGTATATTATTTGTCAGATCTCTGATTTGAGCAGCTCTTGCAGTTGGATCATCTAAAGTACCACTTATACCTTGATGATCTTCTTCTTTCTGGATTTCCCCACACTGCAAATATGTATCTTGCAAATTTTTCATTCCTCCCAGTCTGTTTTGCTGATATCATCTTAAATCAGTACTGCTTACATATTCTTGAATATTCATAATTATTATTATTAACATCAACCTCCATGGAATCAAGACTCATCACAGGAGGTATACACTGTTACACACAAAGCCTATCAAACCATGCTTTAACCTTACTCACAATAATTGCATTTACCACAATATCAGGTAATGCATTCCACTCAAGCACTCTAAATGCAAAGAACCTGCTCCTTATGCCCTGCTTGCACCCCCAAACAGCTTCCATTCCCCCCCCCCCTTCTCCCATTCTATGAACGTTTCTTCCACATTAACCTGATAACAACCTTTCACCAAATTAATCCCCTTCTCTGCCTCCTTTTAACAAAAGTTTGCAAACTGCATTCCCTCAATCTGTCTTCATATCCCAAAGACCAGATACCACCTTGGTCTTCTCCAAATCCTTTCCAATTAATATAAATTACTAGTAAAACTAGAAGACCAAATCTGTGCATAATGATCCATGCAAGGCCTGATCAAGGCCTTATATAATGGAATGAGAACCTCTTTATTCCTGCACATTAAGGTCCTTTGCATGATCATTGCTATAATCTGACAAGAACAAAGTATACCACTGTTTAGCTTTTAATTTTTCAGGACATTACAATGTATACTGGAATATAAATTATAAAAAACTTTAATACTTTCCTATATTTTGGCAATGTTACATTTCCATCACCAGGAATCACAAAAAACAATGTGCAAACAGACACTAACATTGAGCAAATGAGGCTGAATAAAGGCAACAGAAGTAGGGCCTAAAGTCCTAAACAGTGCCCCCCTAGTGGGCTAAATTGGGTTGTTTTGGCCATTAAGCTAACGTTCTTAAAATGTGTGTTTCCCAAATTTCAGGCAGTCTCATGCACCCAAATTTGTTGAGGTTTTTAAAGTTTTTCAAAGTTGAGGCAGATTCAATGAATAGTCTTTCATACTTGTATTTGCTGCTGCTGTGTAATACAGTGGCCTCCTTCCAGCCTATCCTGTGGTGCATGTTCAAAGCATGGTCAGCAAGTCCCAAGCAGCTGTATTGGTGGAACCGGATGTAGTCTTTGTGTTCAGATATCCTGATATTGACTGTCCTGCCTGGCCTGTTTGGCTATAGAAGGGCAGTTTAAGCATATATCAAGAATTACGATCATCCACAGAGATTTGCATCACAAGCAAGGCCCCATCACAATACAGCAAGTTGAAGTTGAACATACCCAGACAACTGAATCTATTAGTCTTTTTAAAATGCTGCCAGGATAACAATGTGATCCTGAACTGTGTTAAATTTAAACACCGATTTAGATTTACAGATACACTAGCTTTGTTGTTCTATGGGAGTAGACTGCTGCCGCCCATGTTCTCCTCGCCGACCAATAAAGTTATCCATGTGCTGGAAGAAGAGCTAGCCATGACACTGAATGCTGACCTTTGGATGATCATTTCTGATATCTCGAATGCTTCAGCAGAAAGAGAACCTCAAAGAATACAATGTTGACACATTAAGAAAAGAAATTTAAGAGTCTACAAAAAAAAAAAAAAAAAAAACAGCTTTCAAACCTCAGCTATCTCCTAACATGGTTATAAACCCATCTTCCCTCACTCTGAAACCATTAATGCACCTGCACATGGCCATAACCTTGCAACAACACCTAAGAAAATTCCTGCAGAGGAAATAATGATATAAGTTGAACGAGGTATCTGCAGCATTCCTAACCATATTGCTGACAACATCAGACTGGTTGTAGCCAGTGTTCTCATTTAAGCTAAACCATCAAAAAGTAACCTATCAAAAAAAAAAAAAAAATTGAGGCTCTGCGACAGATTAAAAGCAACAACAGAATAATAATTACCAAAGCAGATAAGGAAAATGTCACTATGCTTTTAAACCAATCAGATTACTCAGGTAAGCTTGCCTCTTTACTACTAAATTGTTCTACCTCCCTGACTATGATCCCAACAGCACACAAATCAGAACACCTTAAACTGTTCTCCACAGGCTCTTTAAAAAGGTTTCCTATTGGCCTGTGGAAGTTACATAAATATTAAAACCTTATAACTCTAGACCCAAGCTATATAACTGAGAGAAGACCTCCACATAGCCTTTAAAAGAATGCAGAGAACTGACCAAGGCTTCTGACCTAATGTCCAATCTCACCTTCTTGTGGTGCACCCTGTTAGGTATCTACCTGGATACTGAACGAACGAAGATGTGCTGGCAATTTCCAATTTAGAAAAACCAAATTGTATTCTTATCAACTTAAACCAAAACATAAAATGATGGTACAACATGACAGAATTTCATCCTGGCTGGGTCGTCGCCTGGTTAATCAAGGCCCCCGTTGTTTTCGCCAGGGAACCGGGGCAAACAGTGAAAAGCCAGCATATGGAACAAATAAAAATAAAACCCACCCCAACTCAGCATAACCAGAGTTCAAGATCAGTACTATCAAACATAAGAAGTCTGAATGGCAAAAAAATGGAGCTAGCTGAGGAATTGGATGAGTACCAGATCAACATAATACGGATGATTGAAACAAAAAAGGCAAACACTGGTGAGATCTTTCTAAGCAATAAATACAAAATGCAATATTCAGATGCAATATAAATGTTATATTCAGGAAATGATGATCAAGGAAAAGAAGGAGTAGTATTCAACACTAAATATGAGTGGAATTGACTCTCATGAGACTTATTTGTGCCTATAGTCCCACAAAAAGTTCTACTAAGGTAGAAGTGAAGGACTTTTTTTGAGGCTTTAGAGAAAGCAACTGATGCAATGAAAAAAGAAAAAGTTAGTCTTTGTTGGGGATTTAAATAGCAGAGTAGGAAATGATTGTCAGAGAATAGAAAATATTTGGGGTAAATTTGGAGAAAAGAGCAAAGCTAATAATAATGGCAAATACTTGTTGGATTTCTGCTCAGGACATAGACTGGTTATTACTAACACAATGTTCCAATATAAAAATGTAGACAAATTCACATGGAGAGAAGAGGCAAGGAATAAGAAAAGTCTCATTGACAGTGATGTTTTCTGCATGTGCAGGACACCAGAGTGTATAGAGGATTTGAAATTGGAAGTGATCACCATTTAGCCTTGAGCAGGATAAAATTGAATTGCATATTGAAAAGAAGAACATGTAAGAAAGTTTTAAAGCAACTAAAAGTTGAACAGCTCTCTGATGTGAACTCTAGACTAAAATACACAAACATTATTGAACAAAAAATGAAAGAGTTTGAGAACAGCAACCAAACCTTGGAGATTCAGTGGCAAGCAATGAAGAAAACACTAATTCAGCCAAAGAGGTATGTGATGAGACTGTGTGCAAGGATAGAAAAATCAGAACTTCATGGTGGACACAGGAAGTTAGAGGCAGTGAAGGAAACGAAGAAAGCATATCAAAAGTTCCTGGCAAATAAGGCAGCTTGTGCTCTTAGAGAATACAGAGACAAATGTAAGAAAGCTAAACACTGTGTAAAACTAGCTAAACAAAAGTCATGGGAGGATTTTGGCAAGAACATAGAAAATAAATATCAAGAAGGTGGCAAAATATTCTGGAGGTTGTTGAAGCTTAGCAAATGGAGGAAAGAGGGCTGTAAAAGGAGTTAGAGATGATAAAGGTGATATGAAAACAGGAGAAAAAGATATCCTTGAAGTATAGAGTAATTACTTCAAAAAAGCTGCTAAATGAAACAAGCAGTGATGACAGCACAGTGGTAAAACACACTGACCAGGCATGTCAGGAATACATATCCATACTTAGTAGAAAAGCCATCAAGAGCCTGAAATGTGGAAAGGCAGCAGGAGTAGATGATATTTGCCCAAAAATACTCAAGTATGGAGGTATAAAAGTCTTGCAATGCTGCTCTGTATAGTTCCAAAGGCCTGGACAGAGGGACAAATTCCAGATGATTGGAGTAGAACTCTCATACTGCTCATATATAAAAAGAGAAATAAAACTGAATGTGAGAATTACAGAGGTATTTCCCTACTGAGTGTTCCTGTTAAGATCTATGCAATTATACTTGAGAAACAGTTGAGAAGACTTGTGGAAGAAAAGCTTGGTGAAGAACAAGCTGGATTCAGGCCAAAAATATGTTGTCAGGATCAGATTTTCACTTTACGGTAAATAGTTCAGAAATCATGGGAATATAACAAAAATCTGTATTTAAGTTTTGTAGATCTGGAAAAGGCATATGACAAGGTGCCAAGAGGGAAGCTATTCAAAACGCTACAGTTATTGTCAACAGAGCATTATATCAAGCAATACTTAGTCTTTTTATATGAGTTGTAATATTTTTATTCGTGACACACTCCTTGAAGGTGTCACGAATAATAATATCAACTGCATTGTGAATGGAGAACCTATAGAACAAGTGAAACATTTCAGCTACTTAGGCACGATTTTCAGTGAAGATGGTAAATTAAATATGGCAATAGACAACAGAATCAAAAAGAGGTATGGCAGGAAGTCAACTGAATAAATTTATGTGGAATAAGAGAGAAATTAGTTGGAACACTAAATTAGCTGTATACAAGACAGTGTTCAAACCAATTTTAACTTATGGGTCTGAGAGCTGGGTCAGAAATAAAACACTTGACCAAAGACTAGAGATTGCAGATATGAAAGTCCTAAGAAAGATTAAGGGCATGAACAGATGGCATCAATGGCAATATCATATTAAAAACAAGGATAGTAGGAAAGAACTTGACATTGTCAGCATCTAGGAATGCATTTAGCAGAGTTAATCTCAGGTGGTATGGTCACTTAAACAGAATGGGAGAGGAAAGATTAGCAAAATGAATGTTCTCTGCCAGGTTGGCAGGAAAAAGACCGAGAGGAAGACCAAGATATAGGTAAGACTGATTTGGAGGTATATATATCAGGAATTTGATGACGAACTCCCACATACAAATTAGCCAAACATTTGGCCAAAGTGCTCACACAATATACTGGCAGTACATCTTCACATAAAGAATTCGGCACACTTTAAAGCCAGTATAGAAAACCTCACACTCCAACATGCTGACATAATGGTCAGTTTTGATGTCTTCACCAATGTCCCACTCAAAGGTAAAGTGAGATATTTCTTGAGAGAAAGAAATTATATCTGTTTTGGCAACACTGAATTTGAGATTTTCTTCAGCTGAATGAAGATTGGCAAGGAAAATGTCATCAAATTCAGTCATCTGAAAACAGTCATGATTTCTATATCCAAAGAAATGTCTTATTTTATCTTAGTTTTTTTGTTTTTTTTTTGATAACCTAAAACTTCAGGAAAGATTTCTCTTGATTTCATTTAATACACCAACCGTTCCTTGGCAGAAATATATGACAACCACCTCCTTGCTATCCAAAAACCTTGTTCTTTCTTCCTTTAGATACAACCCACCTGTACACATGTGAACCTTACACAAATCCCCAATTTGTTCAAGTTTAAAATACTTCGTGTTTGAGATTGTCCCAAAAAAACTTTATTAAAAATCGTTAATGCTATTCAGAAGACTATAATCTACTCTTAACTGATTATAGCACATTCATAGGCTCATTCCAAACATTTTCTTTCAGTGTTTCTGCTTTATGCCTATATGTACTTCTGTGGTGCTGTTCTGCTGAACTGGCTTTGATTCCATCATACAGGCCAATAAAACTCTGAGTAGTTGCTAGCCAAGAGTTCAGTTTTATACCCACCATTCTAACTTCTGTCATTCCAAGTTTCTCTTCTGGAATAGCTGTTCTCCAAAAGAAGTTCAGTCTTTTTAACCTCTTGCTCATACACAGTACATATTTGCAATGGGTTTCCTGTATACACAATGCAATGTACACAGAAGGTAACTTTCTGTGTACATTGCATTAATATAAAAAAAGTTAATTACTATCAGTAATCTAACAAAAATGCTACTGTTATGATGACTTGCCTTTTAATATGGCAACTTCTTCACCTCAAGGATTAGGCATTTGCCTGTTAGAGCTTAACTGGTCCTTTCCATCTTGCAAATGGTCTTCCCCTCTCTCCTTCCTTCCTTTGGTCTGTATTTATACACTTCTTTTGGTAGCCAATATCTTACCATCCTAAATAAATGCTCTTTCCATTTCTCTCAAATATTCTTAATGTTTCATGTAATTTGTAAATATTTAGCTCTCTTCTGATGTCTTCATTTCTTCTATGGCCCAATTGTGTGCAATTTTTTTAACTGCTATTAAAAATCTAATTTCTGAAACTTATATTTTACCTTCATCTTTTGTCCATATTTCTCAACTATACAATAGAGTGGAAATAGACTTACTTTATTATTTTATTATGTGACACTTCCAAGGACTCATCATGAGAGGGCACCCTACTCCACTCTGCTACAAATATCTCATCGTCTCCCCTACTACTTAATTTTCCCAATATACATAACTTTATAAAACTTTAGCCTCTTGTCTTGTTTATTATTCAGTGTCCTTTTAATTGTTCCAGAGATTTTCTGAAATTTATTTTTCTTATAAAAAGATATTATGCAGATTAAATAATTAAACTGTGTCACCTGCTCTATCATTTTATTTTCTATGACTATTTTTAATCTTACATGATCTTGACCTTTAAATGCCATGACTTTTGTTTTCTTTTGTGAAATTTTTAAATTGTATTGTTGACTTTATTTCAGTTCACTATGAACTCAGTCTGTTTCATTTGGCAAGGAAAATTCTACAAAAAGATAGAGGGGGGAGAAGGGACTGTCATGGATTCTCCACTCTCTACACCCATGGCCAACAAAAAAAGCCTTAAACTCTGCCCCACAAAAACCCACTGTCTGGCTATGTTACATGGATAACGTGTTCTCCATTTGGCCACATGGCCTGGATACACTCCACAATTTCTTAACACATCTAAACAATCAACACCCCAGGATCCAGTTTACCTTGGAAAAAGAAAACAATAACAGTTGTCCATTCCTAGATACTCTGATTACATGCCAGCCTGAAGGATTCCTTGGCATTCTGCATTTACAGAAAACCTACACATACAGGTAGATATATTCACCAGCAGTCACATACCCTCCCCCAACAATATGAGATTATAAAAAACCTATACAGCAGGGCAAAATTAATCTGTTTGGATAACAGAGCCCTAACTAGTGAACTTGAACATATCCTTAACACTTTCTTAGTCAATGGCTATAACCCCCAAAAATAATAAAACCATGTAATAGCAAACCCTCATCCTCTTCCCCTTCAAAGCAGATATTACTCAAAATCTATTACCATTCCATATATCTGGGGAACATCTGAAAAATTAACAAAACTCCTATGGAAATATGACCTTACAACCAGTTACACACCACATAAAAAATTGGCATCTCTTACCCACTCCACCAAAGACCAGCAACATCCCCCAGACTTACCAGGAATATACCGGGTCCCTTGAGTTGTAAACTGTCCTACTATAGCTAAACAGGCAGTACAGCCAATATCAGGATATCTGAACACAAGGACTACATCCATTTCCACAATACAGCCACTCAGGACTTGCTGACTGTGCTTTCACACTCACAACAGGATATGCTGGAAGAAGGCCACTCTATTACACCACAGCAAATACAAGTTATGAAAGACTATTCATTGAATCTGCCTCAGCTTTGAAAAACTTTAAAAACCTCAACAAATTTGGGTGCATGAGACTGCCCCAAATCTGGAAAACACACATTTTAGGAACGTTAGCTCAACGACCAAGACAACCCAATTTAGCCCACTAGGGGACACTGTTTAAGACTCTAGTTCCTACCTCTGTTGCCTTTATTCATCCTCATTTGCTCAGTGTTAGTGCCTGTGTGCACACATCATTGCTTTTTGTAATTCCTGGTGATGGAAATGTAACATTGCCGAAATATAGAAAAATATTAAAGTTTTTTTATAATTAATATTCTAGTGTACCTTGTCATTTTCTGAAAAATTAAAAGCTATGTTTGATACATTCGCTGCCATGCTCCTCGGGCATAGTTTGTTACTGCACGAGAAGTACTTTCACAAGGTTGGTACAAGTTATCTCATAGCTGGCTTATCAGACAGAATTTTGCTTCATACACCAACTACAAGTAATCTCATATCACCCCCCCACACACACCTATGTCTTACATGCACTGACAACTGTGTAACTTGAGTCAGTGTAAGCTGATGACTGTGTAAGTAGAGTCAGTGACGTTCAGCATTCAGTGCAGTAAGGTATATTGCATCATGTCTTACAATTACTTAAAATTATCTAAATAAAAACCTTCAATTATGCCATGGCCAGTAAAAGAAAGCTTACTGATGAAGAATCAGAAGCTTACGCTAATATGAGTGATGATGAACAGAATGAATTTTTTGGTTCCGATTCCGAAGATGATTATAATCCTACAGATGACTCTAGCGATGATTCAGATGATATATCATATATAAATATATGTAGAAAAAACTTCAAAAAATTGTTTTATTTGCATTAATAAATACACAGTTTACACAACAATACCTCTTATAATATACTATACTTTTGCTGAAATTATTTTCCTTCTACCAAGTCCCCCAGACGTGCTCTCCGCTTTATTCACAAGCCAAGGGTCCAAATTAACGTGCTTATACTGTGGGTTAACTCGTGCTTGGCATAGGAGGTCGGTAATCGACATATTCGTAGTTGACTTGTGAGGCTCATATACCAACTATAAGTATATTCGTAGTTGGCAGCTAATGTGTTAACCAATGTATAAGCTTATCTACAAGAAATATACCACTGTTATCAACCCACTTTTCTATTCTATCTCTCACCAACTTCTTCAATACCTTAACAACTCTAGATATACGGATTGGCCTATAATTTATTGCCTTAACATCGCCACCTCCTTTGTGAAGTGGAACCATTTTATTTTCCTTCATCTCATTTGGAAACTATGCATGTTATTTAGGTAAGCCAAGGCTAATGCCAACTCCCCAGAACATTCCCTTAAGATACATGGTGATATGTCAAGTTCTATTGCCTTATTGACATCTACCTTACATAACTCCCCATATACCTCTTACTTGTTCACCATTAAGTCTCTTCATTCTCTACACTTGGGCTATAAACACCATGATGAACTTTTTTTTTTCATTGAATACCTCGACTTTATCCTCTGCAGTAATCATCAATCTACCATTTTCATCTATTGCTATCATCTTACCATAATCATTCTTCTTTCTACTTACCACATATTGAAAAAACTCCCAAGAGTTTTTTTTGGACTGATGTGCTCATTTCTGCTCATATTGCATTTTTGTTGTCCATACCAACTGAGTCACTCTCCAGGCCCACTCTTTATATTCTTCATGCAACTGATTATTACCATTATTCATCTTGAGCTGCCTCCCAAGTGCATTCTTCCAGATGTCAAGCTTAATCTCCCTCATTCATTCACCTATCTTATTCAGCCTTTTGACCTTCAGAATACATTTCCACACTGATTCTGTTAAATATTTTTCTGTTAATTCCCAAGCAGCATTTATTTCTTTTCTGTTCAACTCCTCATTCCACTATAGCTCCATGATGTCTCCTAAGTTTGCCATAATCACCAGCCTCATAATTCCACATATACCCTTTCCTCGCAGAAGTCTTCATACAGGTAGCCGTAACCCTGGTGTTCACTTCAACTGGAGGGAAGTGTGATCAAGAGTTTTGGATACAATCATCTCTGATGAAAAGATCAGATCCAAAACTCTTGATCCTTGTGTGCCATCATTTACATACTGCCTAAGATAATTCTCTCAAGAACTCAAGAAATTCATTTCATAAGTCTCTGGAATCTCTTCAGTCCAATCTATATATTACCATAATTAAAACTGCCCATGATTATCATCCTTTCCTTATTTACTAAACTAAGTTGCTTATACATTTCTTGATCACAACCATCCACATTCCCTGGCCTATCTATTTAGTTGGCAACATCCAAATAAATATCTCTTCCTGTTAACCTCCACCTCATACCACACTGCCTCAAAATAACTGCTGCAATTTCCCTCCTTTGTACCTTATGTGGACATAATTCTCATGCTATCATCACTAGCACTACTTTTCCATTCTTGGCCTTTCTATCCTTGTGAAAAACACTGTACCCTTCCATTTCTATTCTCATCAGGATACCATCTTCATTCAACCACATTTCACTTATTCCAGCAATTTTTGGGTGAATAAACTTAATCAATAAAACAATTTCATCTCCATTATTTCTGATATTCCTGGCATTTGTAAATAAATACAGCAGTTCACTTTTAGGTCTGTAGCCAATCCTACGCAAGCCATTTGTTAGCTGTGATTTCTCCACCACACAACCTGTTACCCAATCCCCTTTATCACCACTTATCCTGTATATCTCCTCAGTCTAAACTACCTCCCTCACACATCCCTATCCATTTCATTCTTATGCTGATCATCCCCATATACACATTCACTACTACTACTTCCAACATCCACTCTCCTTATATCATGTTACTCTGTCCACTCAAGGTCCCCCCCCATTTTCCTGTTCTTGCATTCCATTCTCTCTTCATCGCTCACACTACCTACTACTACTGTTTTAATCTACAAGCACTTCAGTCTCTTCCATTCCACCCTCCTGATTCCATTCACTTCACCTCTTACTTCTAATATCTTGCTTGCATCCCAAACTTCCTTCTAGTAACAATTTCTCCAGTTTACTAACTCCAAAGCCATTGAAGTGCAATCCATCACTTTAGTACAATTCTATTCTTACCTCAAACACAGGGATGAAGTGCAATACACATAGCCTCTTCCACTCAAATGCCAACCTCACCTTCTGTTTTCAAAAAGTACAAACGAGGCACTGGCAACGAATATGGATGGTAATGGATGGTATAACCCTAACATCTTAACAGAGTAAATGCTGTTAGATCTGCCTGACCAGAGATGTTAGGAGTAGCCCTACCATTCTGATATCCCTTTAATGTATACGGAACAGTTACAGTTTTATTGTAGTCTAGTTTATTTTTGTTTTTAAGTGAGGTCTTGTGAAGAATTTTGTTGAGAGTATTTTGGCTGTAGCCATTTTTTAGGAAGGTATTGCTGATAACTTTTAATTCATCTTTAAGTGCTCGTTCATTGGAGCAAATCTTCAAAGCTCTGTTTTTTAGAGTGTTAATGACACCTAGTTTTTATGTTGGGTGGTAGTAGGAGTTTATGTGTATATATTGGCCAGTACGTGTAGTGAAGGAAAGACTGCTAGAAGGAAGATGTGTGAAAAGTGTATCTAGAAACAGAAGTGTGTTCTGTTTTTCAATCTCAATTGTGAACTGTATGCGTTTGTGTTGTTTGTTTAGGTGGCTAAGGAACGTGTCAAGTGTCTGGTGGCCATGTGACCAGATCACGAAAACATTGTCAATGTGTCTAAGCCAGACTTTGGGTTTTAAAGGAGAGGAATCTAGAACATATTGCTCAAAATATTCCATATAAAAGTTAGCAATTGGGGAGGATAATGGTGAGCCCATGGCTGTGCCTTCTTTTTGTAGGTAGAATGTTTTGCCGCACAAAATAGCCAGAAAGTAGTACATGTACAAAGAGTGCTATGATATCGAGAGGAAATTTATCCTGTAATAGAAGGATTATGTCAATGATTGGGACATGTGAACAGGACAGAGATGTTAAAACTGACTAATAAGTTGCCTTTTTCCAGTGTGATGTCTTTGATTTTGTTTACAAAGTGTTGTGTGTTATAGGAGGGGGAATGACCTACTAACTCCTTGAGTGTTGAAGCTAGTTTCTTGGCTAGGTGATAATTGGGACTGTCTATATCTTCAACTATTGGCCAGAGCAGTACGTTCTGTTTGTGAATCTCTGATAAATTCTTGGGGAACAAGCGTAGTGTCAGGCCAAGAAGTGACTGATTTAAGTAGCTTTTTGGTTTTCTTTTTTATTCGACTGGGTTGGGTTAACAAGTTTATAGATGCTGTTGTCTGAGACTATTACATTCATTTTTTCTAAATATGTTGTTCGGTTTAAAATAACTTTATCAATTTTAAATTCTGGACCTGACTTTGAGCAAAAGCCAAGTTTATTTCAAGTGGTTTGAATATGCTCTCTGATCAATGCTTTCTCCATATGGTGATATATTCATAGTACCTTTGCCGAGGTGAATTTTCAGTTTGATGCAGTTTGGAATATTATTATTAGTCTCTACAACATTGTAAAAGCAATATGTTTTTAATTTTATTTAAAAATTATGGGGAGGGGGAATGACCTAAAAATCACCTGGCTTGGTGATAATTAGGGCTGTCAATATCTTCAACTATTAGTTGAAATAATACATTTTATTTGTGTATCATAGGAAGACTATAAATTTGAGTTATATTTGCCAAGTTTAATAGGTGTTGATGTTAGAGACAAATTGATACCTTTTTTGAAAACTTTATTGGCTTTAATAATTACGATATCCTGATTTGCTATTCGTCATTTCACAGATGGCAATTCTGTTTTGATGAGATTGCTACTTATTGCTTTAGTATTCTTTAAAATGTTAGCTGTATCTAATCATATTTAATCAGCTATGTTGGTTGAGAGAAACCTCATACAGTAAAACCCCTTTTTTACACTTTTCAGGGGACTGGTGGAAAAAAGTGTAAATAGCAGCAAATGTAAAAAAAAACGTTTAAATAAGGCTAAAAGATGACTTACTGCTAGTATGTGAGTCTAGATACCAGATTACAAAATTTAATAACTGAAAATAAATGAATTTACAATTACTTACATTTATCTATTTAAAATAATCTTTATTTGTTGATTGTTTTTGCTTTTCGTTTCTTTTTTGACATCACGGCAGATTGCTTTGCATTAAGTTCAGTACTTGACTTGTTTTTTTTACTATCGTGTTCAAAGTGGACATGGAGAGTCCAAGATCTTTTGCTAAATGCACATATTCCGGAATGCCAATCTACACGTCGCAGAATTGTCATATTTTCTTCTACCGAAATACATTTTCTGTCTTTTTTCTCCATGTTACTAACATGGATAATCCACCACCGCAACTTGAAAGCAACTTTCACATGCTAAATTACATAGCAGAAATTCTGCAATATCAATTCGTACTGTGATTGAAAAATCACGGTATCGCTCATCACTACGTTACCACTGCAAGCGTGCAGGCCACCGTGATGGCAGAAATGAAACTACAGCCGAAAGCATCGCTATCTGGGAACAGAAATGTGCAGATTTCCGCAGAAATTGATTCGAAAATCAGTATTGCCACCTGAGAAAAAAACGCAAATCACGGGAAATAATGTCCACATCAAGTTATTAATGGCGGGAAAACAATACATCATAAGAACAGGCCTCAAGACGGGACCAATGGAAAATGACGTAAATGGCAGGAAAACGTAAATTGCGGGAAGAACGTAAAAACGGGGTTTTACTGTACTTCTTTCAATATGATAGATGCTGCTTGGAAAAAAGTCAGCAGACATCATAATGTGAGGAGCAAGCGGCCATGATGCCCTCCTTAATAAGATGTAGGATCTCCTTTTACTGTGATGACAGCAGCAATCCTACTCGCATACTTTCCGCATGCAGAAGATAGTGATCAATGGGAATTTTGGACCATCCTTCCTGTAAGCATGTAATGAGGTCCTGGACTGTTGAGGGTGGATGTCCCTTGACCTCACCCGACAGCCCCAGTTCATCATAGTAGAAATTAAAGAGACCAAGAAATTATATTCTTGGTTTAATCCTTTATCCAAGTGTATGTAAACAGGTTTGCGTCTGAACTATTTTCAGAACTGGGATAACTCGTATAGAGAAGCTTATGACTTCACATCACTTGCATTAGTATCCCATAATGCAAAGCACATCTACTTGCAGACATGTATAATGCTATGCATTATGGGAAGGGTCAATACCCAGACTGGTTTTGACCTTTATTGAGGTCTCACCAGCAGGAGACAGACCCAGCAGTGATACTAAGGTTGAAGTAATGAAGAAGTCATATTTTCGTATATGAGTAGCCAAAATGATGTCAAACTTTATTATTAAATTACTTTATTATTAAATTAGAGATAGTTGTTGTAAGTTTTTCCACTTGGTTATATTATAAATTAAAGATGTAAAGAATTATATTCTTGGTTTAATCCTTTATCCAAGTGTAAGCAAACAAAGTTTGCACATGAAGTAACTTCAGGACTGGGAAACTTGTATCTAGAGGCTAATGACTCCACATCTTCTTGGCATCTTTAATTTATAACCAAGCAGAAAAACTTTCAACATCTGTTGAAAGTTTTTCTGCTTGTTTTTCTGTAAAATCCAGAGTATTTTAATAATACGGTGAGACATCTTTTGGCTACTCGTATACGAAAATATGACTTCTGCATTACTTCAACCTTAGCATCACTTCTGGATCTGGCTCCCACTAATAAGACCTCAATAAAGGTCGAAACCAGTCTGGGTAGTAACCCTTCCCATAATGCATAGCATTATGCATGTCTGCAAGGAGATGTGCTTTGCATTATGGGATACTAAGGCAAATGATGTGAAGTCATTAGCTTCTTTATACGAGTTGCCCTAGTTCTGAAAATAGTTCAGTTGCAAGCTTTGTTTGCTTACTTGGATAAAGGATTAAACCAAGAATATAATTTCTTGGCATCTTTAATTTATAGTATAATCAAATGGAAAAACAACAACTACAGTTCATCCCAAAGACGTTCAACAGAATTGAGATCAGAGCTCTGTAGAGGCCACTCAATTGTGGTGACGTTCATGTCTACAAACCACACAGTTACAGCAGCAGCCTTATGACACAGTGCAGTCTTGCTGAAAGAAACAATGGTCAGTTCCATAGAAATGTCTCAAACTAAAAAGCAGTGCATTATCCAGAATGTTTGGATACCTCTTGGAGCTTAACATTTGGGGCACCACAAACAGAGGTTGGAGGCCAAATCAGGAAAAACAGGACCATACCAATTACTTAGGTGTAGCATGATTCGTCACTCTATAACAGCTTTCCAAGTCTTTCCAGCTTTCTGTCCCACATGCTCTTTGTGCAACTGAATACAATGCTGCATGTTGGTTCAGGTAATGTAGAGCTTGCATACCACAGCCCTACCATGGAAACACATGTTGTGAACCTTGATTCTGAATGTTTTTGTTGCAGATTTGTGTTCCAGTCAACACCTGGAACTCCAGACATTGACTGGAACACAACTCTAATTATCACCTAGCCAGGAAACGTGCATCGACGATTACAGATTTAGTAGGTCATCCCCCCACCCAACATTGATTTTTACATATCATCCTTCATAGCACCCTACAGTCACATTCAGTGAGTGTGGTGGATCATCCACTGTGGGTAGCACTTACAGTTGACTCCCTGCACTTCCATCTTAGTATGGTATCACTGTTACCATACTGCAAAATGGTATCCTATCAGAATAAGTGTTTCAAACTCCATTAGTTCCCTTCTTGCAGCATGACAAAATTGCACTGACTTGTGAGCATCATACTCCTCCAATTTATACTGGCTACAAACAACGTGACTCCTTACATGGCACAATGCACGTTCCCCATGGAAAGGGGGGGGTCCATTGACTTCTTTCCAAGCAATGAATAAAATCCAATCTGTTAATTGTCCTAGGTGCCACAGCAAAGTTTAAGCCTTTACTAAGTAGAAAGAGTTCATCAACATTCAAGGCACTCTTTGCATGTAGTACATTCTGGTTTTGTGACACAAAATACTTTTTACTACAAAAAGAAGGTACAACCATGGGCTCAGCAATCAGATCAGTTCACTATATTTTAGTTATTTGGCCTCATAACTGCTAAACTTCAGACAAATTTATCAGCCACCTGAATAAACAACACAAATGCATACAATTCCACCAGTAAATTCAAAGTCAAAACATTTCTGAATACATTTGTCACACCTTGGGCAGTCTATCCTTCGCTGTTTATCCATAAGCCTACATACCAACCAATAACATACACAAACTCTTACCACAACCAGCCAACACTGTGTTGGGCTTTTTACAGTGTTATACAAAAAAAAAAAAAAAAAAAACAGCTATAAAGATTTGCTCTGATGAGCAAATGAACTTAAAATTATCAGCAACATTTCCTAAAAAATAGTTATAGCAAAATTATTATAAACCAAAATTCTGCACAAGACTGTACTGAAAAATAAATGAAAAAATAAAAATAGATAATATAGTTGGATGTTACTATAGGCCTAGGAATGTGGAAGGTGGTGCTGAAGAAATGTATAAACAACTTGGATTAGTGAACAAAGGAAGGGTAATTATTATGGGTGATTTTAATTATGGCAGTATAGATTCGAATGAAGATATAGCATTTGGGAATAAGGAAAGTTAATTTCTCGAGAGATAACTATCTCAGGCAGCATGTTAAGAAAGGCATACAAGAATCAAGAGTTCTAGATCTCATCATTTCATCAGAGGATGTAATTGTTAGAGGGGTTTCACTTTTTCCTCCTGTTGGCGAAAGTGATCATGAAGTAATCACCTGTGTTGTGGCTAATCATATGCAGGCTTTTGCGAGGAAAGGATATATGTGGAATTATAAGGCTGGTGATTGTGACAAGCTCAGGAGACAACTTGGAGCTATAACATGGAATGAGGAGTTGAGCGGCAAGGAAATAAATGCTGCATGGGAACTTACAAAGAAATACATTACAGCATCAATGTACGAATGTGGGCCAAAGGCAGAATAAGGTTGGTGTAAAATGGATGAATGTGGAGTTTAAGCATGAAATCTGGAAAACGAAAGTCCTTTGGAGGTAGTACAAGATGAATAATGGTACTCAGTCACAAGAAGAATATTAAGAACAAGCCAGGAGAGTGACTCAGTTAGTAAGGAAAACAAAAGTTGAGTATGAGCATAAATTGACAAATCAGGCTAAGAAAAGCCCTAGAGAGTTTTTTTTTTTTTTTTTAGATATGTGGCAAGTAGAAGGAAAAATGATCATGAAAAAATGAATTAAAGGATGAAAGTGGTAGAATGGTAACTGCTGCAGAAGACATTTTGAGGTATTCAGTGATCAATTTATAAGTGTGTTTCACCCTGATCGGGGTGGAATCATGAGGAACTTAAGCGTAGAGGATAGCTTAATTGTGAGTGAGCAGGAGGCATTTCAGGAAATAAATAACCTTGATGTTAATAAGGTAACAGGATTTGATGAAATATCACCACACATCTTAAGAGGATGTTCTAGGGAACTGGCAGTAGCATTGGCATGCCTGTTTAACAAGAGTTTTGCAACAGCACAGGTTCCAAGGGAGTGGAAGGAGGGTAAAATTGTTCCACTGCATAAAGGCGGTGATAAGGCTGAAAGTGAGCATTGTATGCAATAGTGAGTACTTCCCACGATGAGTCTCTGATTCCATGGAGGACGGAGTCAGAAAAAAAAAATCAGCTAACACCTTTTTATTCCCGTATATATAGGGAGTAGGCGAGGCCGTTTTTAGCCCTATCTAACTTTTGGAGACTGAGTGGGCAGTTCAATCTCCACTGGTACCCAATCAGAGATAGCTGGCCCAAGGCTATCACTAATTAATCGGCGCGCAGTGAAGAATGACGGCTCAACAAGTGCTGCCATCTCGTGGTCCCTAACTCTAACACTCTTATTTAATGTCTGAAATAATGTGGGCTCTATTGTCGATTTTCTTGAGTTTACGGGACGAAAAACCCGAGTTTCTGGGAGAAAAAAACCTGCTTTCCTGTGCCAGAGATAGACTAACTCGGGAACCGGTCGAAAAAAGGCTTAGAAAAATTTCCTCTAGTCGCCGACTAGACTTGAAATCAAGTCTTCCTTCGTGCGGCCAAGCGCTGTGGTGTGCAAACGCCACATCCACTGAGCTACACAGGCTCGGGTGTTGATAATAATAATAAATATAAACAAAATATAATTTTGATTATATTAAAGGGATATCAGAAAAATAAATAATACTATAAAATGCACTCTTAATGCCACTTTTAAATCTCCTGCAAAACTAAAGAACCTATTCAACTTCTTAACACACCAGTAACGTGCCATATAAAGGCAAAACTGGATACCTGATTCTTATCCAGAGAAAAGACACATTAAATTTAATAACTAAGGTAAATATGGCCTTTCTGATGATGCCATGGATGCTCTACATGGAATTGACTGAAAAGCATTTATTCCTTACATTACACCAAACCTTGTATGAGTGCAAATTTAAACTGTGAAATTCCAATCAACCCCATCCCCTAATTTCAATAACAATGATTGACTAAAAATGTCAAATATATGTTTGGCACATATTTAACCTACATAACTTTTTGTTCTAACAGATCATAACAATTATGACTGTGATACTTCAGGATCTTACTCATAATTTGTTACCAACAAGCATCAGCTTTTACAGGCTACAAAATAGGCTACCATGAAGGGACAAAATTGCATGTTATAAAACATGAAAATTAAAAATTGAAAATTATAAAAACTGCTATCAAACTGTACTGGCAAAATTAGAAAATAGTTTTCAGATGTTTCAAAATGTTACATGAGACTTCAGAGCATGAAAATAAGAATGTATCAAAAGAATTAATGAACAAAACTCAAGGCATTCAACTATGAAAATAAAACTGCAAAAAAGTAAAATTATCCTTTATCCAAGCTTACACTTGGATAAAGGATAATAAAATAATATAATTTCTTCACATCTTTAATTTAATTTATAACCAACTAATTAAAAAAAACTTTCAATAACTAGCTTCTACCTATAGTAAATTAGTGATCATCATTAATCATCATCATTCCAAAATTTTCACTCCCCAATAGATCTCCTAATTAACCTTATCCACCTTTGGGCACAATCCATGGAAAAGTTAGGAAAAAGTTTATAGTTGCTCTTGCTATTTCCAAGGCATCTGATTGAATCTGTCATCATGGCCAAGCTCTCATCTTACCTACCCTTTGTAATGGGACTGTTGGCCTCTTCTGTAGTTGTTCTTGGTTGCCATGTAGATGGTTTCCTCATATTTTTTCATCAACTGGAGCATCCAAGAGCTCTGTACATTACTTGCGCTCTTCCTCCTATACATCAATGACCGCTTACTAACCTTAAATCCCACCCTAGTTTTGCAAATGACAGACTGCTCCATTTCTCTTATTTATTCACAAAACCTTATAGTGGTCAAACAATTCAAGCTTCAAGATTTTCCATAGATATTGATTATTAGAACCCAGCCATGCTTAGTGAAAACTTGACATGCCGGTCCCAAGCCCAGATAAATGGGGAGGGTTGAGCGCAGGGCTAGCAACCCAGTCTCAGAAAAAAATCTTTGCTATGCAAACTGAAACCTTCCAAAATGTGATACCGGATGAAGAAAATAGAACACAAACTGCCATGAACACGAGGCACCTCTGTGAAAGCCCTTCTGGGGAAGCAGAGGTGCGGAAGAAAGTGATAGACACCTTACCAAAAGACAAGCTTAGACTGGGATGTTGGAATGTTAGAACCATGTTCGAAACTGGGAAGACATACCAAGTCTCGAGAGTTCTAGAAAAATACAGACTAGAAATAATGGGATTAAGCGAAACGAGATGAATAGGAACTGGAAAAATCAAATTAAACTCTGGTCACTACTTAATCTACTCTGGGAACCAAAATACAAATGACTACACAAAGGGAGTTGCACTAATGATGACAAAGAAAGCTCATGGTGCACTAATGGAGTGGAACCCAATATCCGAAAGAATGCTGAACACTAGATTTAAAGCCAGCAAGCAGAGCATCACAAGAACTGCTATATATGCACCAACAAATGACGCAATACAGGGAGAAAAGGATAATTTTTATAACATGCTATAGAGAAGTATACAAACTACAAATAAAAAAGATATGCAACTTATAATTGGAGACTTTAATGCTAAGGTTGGGAATGATAATACTAATAAAGAAACTGTTATGGGAAAGTATGCAGAAGGAGAAATAAATGAAAATGGAGAGTTATTTATAGACTTTTGTATGTTCAATCAGCTTGTAATAGGAGGGAGTCTCTTCCAACATAAAAAAATACACAAGTGGACATGGATAGCACCAGATAGAAAGACAAAGAACCAAATAGACCATGTACTTATATCAAGAAATTGGAGGAAATCACTCCTGGATGTCAGAGTTAAAAGAGGGGCCAAGGCATATTCAGATCACTTTCTCCTAACAGCGACCATGAAAGTAAAAATATTTTAAAATAAACAAACAGTGCACAATAGGAAGAGGTTTAGAATTGAAAACTCAAAAACAAAGAGATTAGAAATAAATTTATAACAACTCTACAGGATAAATGGGATAAACTTGAAAAAAAGAGGAGATAACATAGAGGGAAAATGGAATAAGATTAAAGACATACTAATAAGCACATCAGAAAAGATATTGGGATTTCGAACTAATACAGACAAGGAATGGATATCAGAAAACGCCAAATTAAAAATAGAGGAGAGAGAGAGATAGAATAAAAGAGAAACTGTTACAGAGTGGTGAAAATGCTGAACAAGAACAAACAGAAAGATATAGAACAATTAACAAAGAAATAAAAAGAAGTGCAAGAAATGATAAAAGAAAATACATAGAGAATCTAGCACAAGAGGCAGAGGATGCTGCATATATAAATTATACTAGAAAGTTGTATGATATTACAAGGAAATTAAGTGGAAAAAGAAACAAATGGATAGTTCCTATATATAAAGAAGGAAAACTATTATTAAATGAAAAAGAACAGATAAATAGATGGGCGGAATTCTCAGAGAAATTTCAAGAAATGACTGATGGTGACCAGAGCCTAGAATTAAATGAACAAAATGCATCATTAGATATAAATTTGAACAAAATAACAAAAATAGAAATTACAAAAGCAATAACTCAGATCAAAACAGGTAAAGCACTGGGAGCAGACAACATACCAGGCAATATACTAAAAGCAAATACAAAACTTGTAGCAGAGATATTATATCCCTTACTAAATAAGATATGGCAGAAAGAAGAGTGGCCTAAGGAATGGAATACTGGATTACTGGTTAAATTACCCAAAAAGGTGAACCTATCTGAATGCAAAAATTAGAGAGGTATAACACTGCTGAGTGTTATAAGTAAAATACTAGCAAGAATAATACTAGAAAGAATCAAAATAGAAATAGAAAAAAACAACTAAGGCCAGAACAGGCAGGATTAAAAGCCAATAGATCATGCACTGACCACATTGCTACTTTACGAATTATCATAGAACAATCATTGGAATGGCAGGCAAGCTTATATTTAAATTTTATCGATTTTGAACAAGCTTTCAACAGTATAAACAGATCTTCCCTATGGAAATTACTTAGAAATTATGGACTTCCAGAAAAAATAAGAATAATTTAAAAAATGTATGAAGATTTTGAAATTAAAGTAATACATGAAAATACCCTATCAGAACCATTTAAAACAAAGACAGGAGTAAGGCAAGGTTGTATACTCTCCACTACTATGTTTTTAATTGTCGTAGACTGGGTGATGAGAAAAGTATTTCATGGAAATACAGGATTACAATGGTTACTTCAAAACCAACTCCATGATCTAGATTTTGCAGATGATATCTGCTTACTGACCACATTGCTACTTTACGAATTATCATAGAACAATCATAAGCACCAACATATAGAACAAAAAACAACAACACTTGTAGAAACAGCCAAAAAAGTTGGTCTTAGGATAAATAAAAATAAAACAATGTTGATGAAAATAAATGCAAAGCAAAATAAACAAATAACAATAGAAGAAATGCCACTTAAAGAAGTAGAACAATTCATATATCTTAGTTCAATAGTATCAATAAAAGGAGGAACTACTGAAGATATAAATAGAAGGAAACAGCTGGCTTATTCAACTTTCAACCAACTTAGAAATATTTCAAAAAAACAAGAATTTGTCTATAAAAACTAAAATGAGAATATTTAACTCAAATGTAAAGGCAATACTAATGTATGGATCAGAAACTTGGATGTTAAACTAAAAGATAGTTAACAGTGCCTAGGTCTTCCTAAACAAGTGTTTAAGAATGATACTGGAAATATATTGGCCAAAACAAATATCAAACGAAGAACTATGGCAGAGAACAAACCAGAAACCCATGTTGCAAATACGTGAAAGGAAATGGAGATGTTTGGGCATGTGTTGAGGAAAGAAGATAAAATAATAGTAAAACAGGCTCTAGATTGGAGCCACAGGTTAAAAGAAGAAGAGGAAGGCCAAGAGAAACATGGAAGAGAATACTGAAAGAAATAACAAATATTAATAAAAACTGGAAACAAATAAAAGCAGAAGCAAAAAAAAGAGTCTGGTGGAAAATGGTGGTGGAAGACCTATGCTCCCAGGTGGAGTGAAGAGGATTAAGTAGTATTGATTATTAGACACATATTCACAAGAATAAATACTAATTTTGATTACAGCAAATATTTCAACTAGAAACTAATTGATCATCATCAGTGCAGCAGCAATGATAATTTTGGCTTTAATTATAGTGTAATTTAAAATAAAAATTAAAAATGAACAAAAGTTAGATAAATAATTGAACAACACAGCATATATTATTAAAAAATAAAATAGAATTTCAATAATAAAATTAAATATTAACAAAATTTAAGTAAATTAATGAATGGCAGTACTATATCAAAAAAAAGGGGGGGAGCAGATGTACTGCTTGCCCTTTATAAAGATAAGACTCTCCCAAATCTTGGCAAACAAAGGGGCAGTCATTCCAATTTAAGTTTGAATAATGTAGGAGTGCTTCCATACTCTATTTAAATAACCACTCAAACCTAAACCTGCACTGATGTAAAAGGCAAGTATCAGACCTGAGTCTATTGTAGTCAATGATCACTCCATGCTGAACAAGACCAGATTTTTCAGGTTTATTATTGGTTGTAGTCATTTTTTGATCAAACGTCCTGTTTGTCCAAAGTACAAGCAGAAACACTCACACTGACCTGGTAAACACCAGGGGGGGGGGTCTTTTGTAAATGGTAACCAAGAGATTTTGTTGATAAGGAAGAATATAGGGACTAAATTGACTCTTTTCAGGATTTCTGCAATTCTTTTCTAGATGCTCTTGCAATGTATTATTATTTATTATTATTTGACACCTCCAGGGAGTCCAAAGACTCATCGAGGGAGGGCACCTGCTCTACAGCTCTGTCTCCACCACTCAATCTACCAACTGACCGCAACTACACCAATGCCAACCACTACTATTTCCACAGACAATCACAAACATCCATGCCCACGGTGGGATTCAAACCCGCAGCCCTTTGGATGGAGAGCGGATACGCTAACCACTCGGCCAGCCAAGCTGGTATGCATGAGATAGGGATTCGAGGTTCTTGGGAATAGGCTGATAAATTACCAGGATTAATCTTCAATCTTCTTTGAGGCAAAGCTATTCTATAGTATAATGCATTGGATGGTACTCAATTCTTGTAGGTAACACTTAGAATTGAAGCAGATAGAATGTGCTATTTGCACAAAGATTGGAAGACGTCACTTTTTTTTTTGAGATTGATAATGGGCTGAATTCTTGTTCTACATAGCAGACAGTGAAGGTGGGTTTAAGGTGGACAGATGTATTCCAGAAGAGTACAAGAAAGGAGGATGTCTAGGAAGGCAAATTTTCCAACCTTTTTTTTTTTCATCATGGTGAAGCCAATGCATGAGAGTAGACCTTTAATTTTGGATCCGAAAATCAGTAGAAATTCTTCCAAGTCTGGCCAGATGAGTACAATATCATATCATAACATATATAGTACCCAAAAGAAAGGATGAGGTTGTATTGAAGAGAACAGAAACTCTTCGAGATGCTCTATGTAGAAATTGACAAGTGTGGGTGACAAGAGCTTTCTAAGCGGTACCTTCAATCTCTTTGTAGAAATGTTTTCTCCAGATGAAATTGCCTGAGTGCATGACAAAGTCGAACAGTTTAACTATGTCTGAGGGAACTCCTCTGATAACAGTTGGAGATGTCAGCCAGAGGTACACTGGTAAATAAAGACTTCATGTCAAAACTGACCATGATGCCTATATGAAGGGTTAGGTTTTTTATTTTTGCCAGAAATTATGATGAATTTTTCATACCAGTTCATGTGTGGCCTGTATGGGAACTTATAAGATGAGAGGAATTTATCTGAGCTATAGGTTGGAATGTCCATGTAGTTAACTATAGGTCTAATTGAGACTCCTTTCTTATGGATTTTGGATTCTTCCAAAATGGATTAGAGATAGTTGTTGAAAGTTTTTCCACTTGGTTATACTACTTGGTTTCCACTTGATTATAAATAAAGATGCCAAGAAGATGTGAAGTCATTAGCTTCTTTATACAAGTTGCCTTGGTTCTGAAAATAGTTCAGGTGTGAACTTTTTTTGCTTACATTTGGATAAAGGATTAAACCAAGAATATAATTCTTTGCATCTTTAATTTATAGTATAAGAGGAAAAGCTTTCAACATCTATCCTTAATCCAGAGTATTTTAGTAATGAGGTGTGACACCTTTTGGCTACTTCTATATGGAAAGACTTCTGTATTACTTCAACCTTGGTATCACTTCTGGGTTTGGCTCCCAATGGATTTTATACAGGGTGTTCGGGATAAATTTGACATATTTATAATTAATTATATTTTTCCGTAAGTTACATGTATTAACACACACTTCTCTTCATTTAAAAGTTTGGACCCTTCTTCATTCATATACAAGATGTCAGAAAGGATGGATAGCTGGAACCCACCTGAATCATGGAAGAGAATAACTTGTATCATGATGATTCGTGCCCGCCATCAAAATAAGGATATTACGACTGCTGCCCAATGCTCCCTGAATACAGTAAAAACAATCAGGCATGAACTAGAGACTTGCAATGGTGACTACGAGGATGTAGCAAGAAGAAAGATCCCTAGCAGACGATCTGATTGCGTTCGTACAGCAGAATTCCTCGCAAATCTGCAGGAACAGGTGTTGAAGAACCCTGGCATTGGAATTCGGGCTTTGTTCGTGGAGTTGCTAACTGTAGTCAAGCCCTGGATAACAAGGGTAGCCAATGGTAGGCCGTATGTATGGCAGCAGGATTCGGCCCCTTGCCACACCTCTGGGAAAAGTCAAAAATGGTTGTCTGAAAATTTCTACGACTTCACCAGTCCAAATGTTTGGCCTCCAAACTCCCCAGACCTTAACCCCATGGATTATTTTGTATGGGGCGCAGTTGAAAAAGACACCAATCGCACTTCCAGTAATACAAAAGCCCAGTTAATGGATAAAATTAAAACAGTTTTTGCGGCCCTTCCCAGGGAGACTGTAGCATCAGCTTGTTCGAGGTTCCGAAGCAGAATTGAAGCTGTGATCGATGCTAATGGTGGTTATTTTGAGTAAATCTTGTTGATAGTATTGTAATTAACTCTGCCTGTAATGTCTTTTTGTCAATTCATTAAATTTAATAGATACAAAGAAGATTTTCTTTTTCCTTACGAAACTGTCAAATTTATCCCGAACACCCTGTATATATATATATATATATATATGGTAACTTCATTCAAACTGCCCACTTTGCTGAGTAAGGAATAAAGTTTTTGATTTGGCTATTAGTAGAATTCTGAGCAATTTCCTGATAAGTGGTCTGATCTTATAATAGAAGGAATAATTTTCTGTTGTACTTGGTACCATCCATGATTACTACAGATTTCTTTTCTCTGCTTTAGTTATGGTGAGCTGGTTTGTTGTCTCAAGGATTTTAAGGGCCTTGATTTCAGCTGTAGATAAGTTCAGAAGAGGGTAGAGAAATTTAGCTAAAAAAAAAATTTCCATAATTGACTATCTTAAAGTGATCTCTTCACTATTCTCAAGTAGGGTAAACACAACTTAGCAAATTTAAATGCTATTAAAACACAGTCCCATTTTATTATCTGCAAGAAAGATCCTACTTCACTCTCTCTTATTTTTGATAATGTCCTCACATCCCTTCAAGTTCATTTCCTTCTTGAACTGACTGTCACATCCAGCTTGTTTCTGCATTATACATGTTTACAGGTACTTTCATAAACACTGCTCCACCAAAATGGCCATTACCATTCCACTTTTCTCTAATCATGTACGAACTAGAGCAAACCACTGGTTAACATCCATACACAGTCCAACTCTTTTTTTTTTTTTTTACAATGAGTATAACCCCAGCTTTTCAAGAAAGCTATTAGTAGGTTCATTCTTTTTCCTTACCACTTGTCCAAACAAGACATTGTTGCATTGCACATGCTGAGACTTCTGTGATGAATATAAAAAAAAAAGTTACAGCCTGAAACACTGTTGTGATTAATCAACATAAAGCAGTGTGCTATTTAACAGTCACTGAATTAAATTTTAAATTCCAGGAAATGATATTCTTAACTGTATTTTTTAAGGAAATTATAATATAGACTAATATATTAACCAAAATATAATTACTGTTTCAGCAAAGTCAAACTGCCATCATGAGAGAATGAAATATGACGTGCATGCAGGACTACACTAAGTGATAAAGATAAAGCAAGTCTACTGGAAGCAGGCCTAAAGTCCTAAATAGTATGCCTAGTGGGCTAAATTGGACATCCTTGAAGTACAGATGATGAAAGATTCCCAAATTTGGGACAGTTTCATGCAACCAAATTTGTTGAAGTTAGAGTAGTTTATTAATCTGGTAATTGCTGTGATGGAATAGAGTAGCTTTCTTCCAGTGTATTCTATGGCAGTTGTCCAAAGCATGGTCAGCAAGTCTTGAACACAAGGACTAGATATAGTCCTTGTATTCAGCAATTCTGATGTTGGCTCCTACTTGTTTGGTCATAGAAGAATAGTTTACAACTACAATGGATCTGGTAAATACTTGGCAGGTGTAGGGAGTGTGGCTGGTCTTTGGTGGAGCAAATAAGGGATGCTAATGTTTTATATAGTCTGTAAGTTAAAAGTCAGAAATTAACTAATCTCTCATAAATGGATTCTTCTCCATAAAAAGTGGTTAAAAGGTTGTTGTTGTTTTTTTAAATTTTTGTTAGTTTTTCAGATGTGCCTTGATATATGGAATAGTGATAGCCTTGTTGTAGTCTCTGTTCTAGAGAGAGGGAGAGTATGTGTGGGTTTTGAATTTTAATATTTTTTGGATATGGTAGGAATTGTAGCCATTGGCTAAGAAGGTTTTATGAAGGAGTCCAGTGGAGAGGGTACTGCTAATCTCAACTAATTAATTTAGCTCTATTATTTAAATTTTAATAATTCCATACTGTTGTGAGGGGGGGGGGAAGAATGACTGTGAATGCATCTACCGGTGTGTGTGAGTTTTCTGTAAACAGAGAATGTCAGGGATCCATCAGGGTGGCATGTAATTAAAGTGTGTAGGAAGTGAAGACTTGCCATTTTCTTTTTCTAATGTGAACTAGAAAGTCAAGAGCCTAGGATGCTGATTGTTTAGATGTGTTAGAAATATGTTGAGCCAAATGGAGAACACATCATTTTGTTCCCTGATGATGGCAATTTGACTTTGCTGAAATACTGGAATTAAAGATGCCAAGAAATTATATTCTTTGTTTCATCCTTTTTCCAAGTGTAAGCAAACAGAGTTTGAACGTGAAGTATCTTCACAAATGGGCTAATTCTATATAGGGACTAATGACTTCACATCAATTGCCTTAGTATCCCATAATGCAAAGCACATATCCTTACAGACATGTATAATGCTATGCATTATGGGAAGGGTCACTATCCAGAGCAGCTTCAACCTTTAGTGAGGTGAAGAAGTAAAAGGGTGCTCATCACAGACCTAGAGTAGTTAGTATAAGGGTACAAGAGAGCTTGATAGAATTAGGAGAAAGAAAAGACATAGTATCAAAGATAGAGAAAAGGCCTCAACTTATTGAGGTTTCATCAGTGGGAGCCAAACCCAGAAGTGATACCAAGGTTGAAGTAATACAGAAGTCTTTCCATATAGAAGTAGCCAAAAGGCGTCACACCTCATTACTAAAATACTCTGGATTAAGGATAGATGTTGAAATCTTTTCCTCTTATACTATAAATTAAAGATGCAAAGAATTATATTCTTGGTTTAATCCTTTATCCAAATGTAAGCAAAAAAAGTTCACACCTGAACTATTTTCAGAACCAAGGCAACTTGTATAAAGAAGCTAATGACTTCACATCTTCTTGGCATCTTTATTTATAATCAAGTGGAAACCAAGTAGTATAACCAAGTGGAAAAACTTTCAACAACTATCTCTAATCCGGAGTATTTTAGTAATAAGGTATGACACCTTTGGGCTACTTGTATATGGAAATATGGCTTCTGCCTTACTTCAACCTTGGTATCACTTCTGGGTTTGGCTCCCACTGATGATACCTCAATAAAGGTTGAAACTAGTCTTGGTAGTGACCCTTCCCATAATGCATAGCATTATACATGTCCATAAGGATATGTGTTTTGCACTATGGGATACTAAGTCAAATGAATACTAAGGCATGTGAGGTCATTAGCCTCTATATACGAGTTGCCCAGTCATAAAATTACTTCACACGCAAACTTTGTTTCCTTACACTTGGATAAAAGATTAAACCAAGAATATAATTTCTTCACATCTTTATTTATAGTATAAGCAAATAGAAAACCTTTCAATGAAATACTGGAAGTATTAATTAAATTTCTTTTAGTTAATATATTAGCCTACATTGTAATTTCTTTAAAAAAATAGTTATGAATAGCCAACAAAAGCTTCACCACCACAGACAAATTATATTCTTGTTTAATCCTTTATCTGACACTTAAGAAAACAAAACTTGCAAGAGAAGTCTCCTCCCAACTAGGTCACTTGTATATAGAGGCTAATTACTACATATTAATAGTTGTAGTATCATAATGCAAAGCACACATCCTTTTAGATGTGTAGAATGGTATGCATCATGGGAAGAGTCAAACTACTCAGACTGGTTCTACTAATGAGACCTTTACTGAGGTCTCATTAGTAGAAGCCATACTCAAAAGAGATACAATACCAAGGTTGAAAATTAATGCAGAAGTCATATATATCCCATGGATTAGAGCTAATTGTAGAAATTTTTTTTTTCACTTGGTTACAAATTAAATTCAAAATGCCAAGAAATTATAGTCTTGCTTAATCCTTTATCCAAGTGCAAGCAAACAAAATTTACCAGTGAAGTTTCTTTGCAACGAGATTTCTTGTACATAGAAAGGCTAATGAATTCCTATTGATTGCCTTTGTGCAAACTTTGTTTGCTTACACTTGAATAAAGATTTAAATAAGAGTATTTTGGTATTTTGAATTTAATTTATAACAAAGTGAAAAACCTTTCTGTAACAATCACTGAGTACTAAGAATGAAAAAACAAAATCCATCTAACCAAGTGCAAATTAACTATGCCTCTTTACTTTGAAAAATATCAACATGAAATAAAGAGTAGCAATTTATGAGTGATTTGAATAGTTCAATATTGCAATCAGAATTCTGGGTGACTGACATTTTGAAATGGAATTGAATTACAGTTTTTGATAAGGAATTATTTGTATGAGTTAAAAAAAATTGCATCATTTTCAAAATCAGTATATCAAAAGCATTCAAGAGTTGTTTTATGTGCACAGGGAAAAAGAATCCATAGTAAAACCATATAAGGAATAAGTTTTTACACTTTTATTATTAGAAAAAAAATTTTTTTTTCTAATAATGAAAAGGTTTTAAAACTAAATGAACCTCTGTAAAAATAATTTTATGCCTAATATAATTTTTTCAAGTATTCATAAATAAAATACAGTATTATACATAACCTCTATAACCATTAACACTTTTAGACATATAAAATCAACTGGGAAAAAAATATCTTGTGCGTGCACACACACGCACGAACACGCACACAGAGGGTGTGTATGTATAAGTCACGAAGGGCTTTAAAATATAAATAGCTTTTGATTATTAATTTTTTTCAATTTATTTTATTTTTTCTTCAAGGTATTCTAAGGCAGTGCTTCCCAAACTTCTGGATGCCAGGGCCCCCTTTGAAAAAATTAAAATATTTCATGGCCCCTTCGAAAAAAAATCGTAATATAGACATATATTATTATAATATTTATTGTATTTATATTCAATACAAAACATACATAGTGAATATTGCAAAAATCAAATGCAAATATTACATTTTTAGCATCTTACATGCACATTTGACATGGCACACTATCTCATATTTTTATATAGATAGATATATTGTTATTGTACATTTGCAGTACAAGCACATGAAAAGTAAAACGATTAGTAATAAAGAAAGAATTAAAAACTTAAAACAGTTTAATAATTTAATGTGATGGATGTGTTTCAATACTGCTACACAAAAAGTCAATATCAGGTGAAATATTTGAAACTGCAATTCTTAGATTTCTGCTTTGAAATGAAACTATATGAATAAGCATATATTTACTAATATTCATTAAGCACCAAAATACACAAGAAGCAAAATTTGTGAACCCGCACCAAAAAATATAAAAAAATAACAAAAAAGAAATAATAAATAAAAATTAAATACGTTTCTTTTAAGAAAAAAAAATCTACTCAGTCTTTAAACATTTTAAATTTGTTTTCATTATTTCACGGCCTCCCCAAGGAGGCCACGGCCCACAGTTTGGGAAGTGCTGTTCTAAGGAACTGGGAAATTTCAATGGAAATTTGAATGAAAAGTTCAAGGATGAACCAAAATTCAGAAATTGATTTCAGTGTTTTCCAGATCTGATGGTCCCGACTTCTTCCTTTTTGGTTGCCCGAAGGAAGGTGTATGCAAACAAACTCTAAACAACCCAACAGAATATGAAATTAGGGCTTTGCAGCCAAATACATTAACAGTTGTCATGGAACGTCCAATAGGAAGGGCCTGTCTTTGTGAAGATGAAAATCTAAGGCATTTACATGATGTGGCATTTATATTTACGTGATTATTCATAACCAATAAAAAAAAAAATCTCCAGGTTCTGTATTATTAAAATAATAATAATAATAAATAAAAGTTATTAAATTCTTTCTTTTAAGGTTACATGGTGATCAGCACTCATATTTGTAAATTTAGGGACAAAAAACACACGTGTTGAACAGATTATTTTATTAATTACTAATAAAATAAAACTTGATGTTTCGACCCCTGTATCGAGGTCATCATCGGAAGAATACAAGTGTATAAGGAACCAAGCTACATGCTCATGCCCTGTATACCGGTAAACTAAATCTACGTAGTTAATTAATCATTTTCCCTAGCCTGGCCTCTAGTGATAAAAAAAATAAAAATAAAAAAATAAATAAAAATAAATAAAATAAATAAATAATAATAAATAAATAAATACAACTACAATAAAATGCTGAAGTCCTCATGTATTAATATTCTTCTGGATAGTTCTGATTGTTATAATATGATTTATTTCAGTTGCTGTTGAATGTTACAAACACTTCACCAGGTTGTCTTCTTGTAGTGGGATTTTTCTATGGCTAGTTTAGGTTGTTATACAGGTTGTAGATGGGTCCTCCACATTCTTTGGTTAGGCCATCATTTTTGTTGAAATTTGGGTTGTGTTTGAGCATTTCACATGCCTCTTTAAATTTTCTCTCAAACCAGGTTTTGGTGCGGTGTAGGGACTTGGTATTTTTCCAATCAATTCTGTGGTATGTTTAGAGTGCGTGGTCAGAAAGGCCAGTTTTTCCAAAATGGAGGTATTTAATGTGTCGTTTGTGTTCGTCTTGTCTGATTGGGATAGTTCGCCCTGTTTCCCCTATGTATGGTATGTTACATGTGCATTGTATTTTGTATACCCCTGGATGGGCTAGGTGTGGAAGAGGATCTTTAGAAGAACTGAGTAGGTGTCTTAACTTATTTGGGGGTTTAAAGGTGGTTTTAATGTTATATTTGCGTAGTGTTCTATTTTTTTCAGAAATGCCTCTAACATAAGGAATGGCAATAGCATTCCTGAAATCTTTTTTGTTCTTACTTCATTGTATCTTTATGGAGGATCTTGTGAAGTTTTTTTACTGTAACCATTTTTTATAAATGTTTGGTTGATGATCTTGTATTCCTGGTTTACAGCCTGTTCATTAGAACAAATAGTTAGAGCTCTGTGTTTAAGGGCTAATGACACCTAGTTGGCAATTTGGGATTTAGCCAACCAAATTGTATTCTTATTGGTTAAACCAAAATAAAATAAAAAAAATGATGGTACAACATGACAAAATTTCATGCAGGCTGGGGCGTTGCCCGGTTAAACAAGGCCCCTGTTGTTTTCGCCAGGGAACCAGGGCGAACAGCGAAAAGTCAGCTACTGGAACAAATCTGAAAACAAACCCCAACTCAACATCACCAGAATTAAAGATCGGTACTATCAACTTAAGAAGCCTGCAGCAAAGAAATGGAGCTAGCTGAGGAACTGGATAAGTACCAGATCGACATAATAGGGGTGACTGAAACAAAAGAGACCAAAACTGGCGAGATCTTTCTGAGCAATAAATACAAAATGTTATATTCAGGCGATGACAATCAAGGAAAAGAAGGAGTAGCCATAGTATTCAACACAAAATACGAGGCTAATCTTCTTGAATGGCAGGCAGTCTCAAGTAGAGTAATGTGGGCAAATACGAGAATGGGGAACTGGACAATGAGACTTATTTGTGCCTATGGTCCCACAGAAGGTTCTACTAAGGTAGAAGTGTGGAGGAATTTTTTGATGCTTTAGAAAAAGCAACTGACACAATGAAAAATGAAAAGTTGATCCTTGTCGGGGATCTAAATAGCAGAGTAGGAAATGATTGTGATACATGCAAAAATATTTTGGGAAAATTTGGAGAAAAGAGCAAAGCTAATAATAATGGCAAATATCTGTTGGATTTCTGCTCAGGACATGGACTGGTTATTACTAACACCATGTTCCAACATAAAAATGTGCACAAATTCACATGGAGAGAAGAGGCTAGGAATAAGAAAAGTCTCATTGACTATGTTATTGTTGATAGTGATGTTTTCTCCCTGGTGCAGGACACCAGAGTGTACAGAGGATTTGAAATTGGAAGTGATCACTATTTAGTCTTGAGCAGGATAAAATTGAATTTGATATTGAAAAGAATAACATGTAAGAAAGTTTTAAAGCGAATAAAAGTTGAGCAGCTCTCAGATGTGAACTGTAGACTAATATACACAAAGATTATTGAAGAAAAAATGAAAGAGTTTGAGAACAGGAACCGAACCTTGGAGATTCAGTGGCAAGCCTTCAAGAAAACACTGATTGATTCAGCCAGAGAGGCATGTGGTGAGGTTGTCTGCAAGGATAGAAAAATCAGAACTCCCTGGTGGACACAGGAAGTTAAAGAGGCAGTGAAGGAAAAGAAGAAAGCATATCAAAAGTTCCTGTCAAATAAGTCAGCTTGTGCTCTTAGAGAATATTGAGACAAATGCAAGAATGCTAAACAAAAGTCATGGGAGGACTTTGGCAAGAATATAGAAAATAAATATCAAGAAGGTGGCAAAATATACTGGAGGTTGTTGAAGAAGCTTAGGAATGGAGGAAAGAGTGCTGTAAAAGAAGTTAGAGATGATAAAGGTGACGTGAAAACTGGAATAAAAGATATCCTTGAAGTATGGAGTAATTACTTTGAAAAACTGCTAAACGAAGCAAGCAGTGATGACAGCACAGTGGTAAAAAACACTGACCAGGCATGCAGGCAGGAATACATATCCATACTTGAAGTAGAGAAAGCCATCAAAGGCTTGAAATATGGAAAGGCAGCTGGAGTAGATGATATTCGACCAGAAATGCTGAAGAATGGTGGTATAAGAGTCTTACAGTGGCTGCACTGCATAGTTCAGAAAGCCTGGACAGAGAGACGAATTCCTGATTATTGGAGTAGAGCTCTCATAGTACCCATATATAAAAAGGGAAATAAAACAATGTGAGAATTACAGCGGTATTTCCCTACTGAGTGTTCCTGGCAAAATCTATGCAAGTATACTTGAGAAACGGGTGAGAAGAATTGTGGAAGAAAAGCTTGGTGAAGAACAAGCTGGATTCAGGCCAAACAGAGGCAGTCAGGATCAGATCTTCACTTTACGACAAATAGTCGAGAAAGCATTGGAATATAACAAAGATCTGTATTTAAGTTTTGTCGATTTGGAAAAGGCATATGATAAGGTGCCAAGCGAGAAGCTATTCAATACGCTTCAGTTATATGGTGTCAATGGGGCATTATATCAAGCAATAATTAGTCTTTATTTGAGTTGTAAGTCAGCAGTTAGAATTGAAGGAAGTACAGGAAGATGGTTTAATGTTAAATCTGGTGTGAGACAAGGATGTACATTATCCCCTCTGTTATTCATTATCTATATGGATCACATTATGAAGGAAAGTGGTATTAAACATGATATCAAAATTGGAGATGTTAATGTCAGCTCTTTGCTTTATGCGGATGATGTTATACTTCTAAATAAATCCGCTACAAGTCTGCAAGATTCTCTGACTAAATTGAATAGCTGTTGTAATAGATATGGTATGAAGGTCAGCAATAAAAAGACAAAGACAATGAAAATAGGCAGAATCATTGAAAATGTCAACTGTGTTGTGAATGGAGAACCTGTGGAACAAGTAAAACATTTCAGCTACTTAGGCACGATTTTTGCTGAAGATGGTAAATTAAATATGGAAATAGACAACAGAATCAGCAAAGCTGGTATGGTGGGAAGTCAATTGAATAAATTCATATGGAATAAGAGAGAAATTAGGCGGAACACTAAATTAGCTGTATACAAGACAGTGTTCAAACCAGTTTTAACTTATGGATCTGAGTGCTGGGTCAGAAGTAAAACACTAGACCAAAGACTAGAGACCGCAGATATGAGAGTCCTGAGAAAGATTAGAGGCATGAACAGATGGCATCAATGGCAATATCATATTAAAAATGAGGATATTAGGAAAGAACTTGACATTGTCTACATCCAGGAATGCGTTAGAAGAGCTAATCTCAGGTGGTATGGTCACCTAAACAGAATGGGCGAGGAAAGATTAGCAAAACAAGTGTTCTCTGCCAGGTTGGCAGGAAAACGACCCAGAGGAAGACCAAGATATAGGGATTGATAAGGTACAAAGTGCCTTAGACGATAGAAATATAAGATCTGATAATGTTGGAGTCTTGACAAGTAACTGACTGATTTGGAGGAAAATTGTAGATTGGAAGTTAGTAATGATATAATTTTTTCATATAGTACTATCGTATCCTGTACACCCCTTGTGGGTACATGGCAGGAATTTGATGATGATGATGATGATGACACCTAGTTTTTGTGTTGGGTGGTGGTGGCAAGAAATTTTGTGTATGTATTGGCCTGTGTGCGTAGGTTTGCGGTAAACTGAGAAGGAGAGACAACCAGAGGGAAGACATGTGACAAGTGTGTCTAGGAAAGGAAGAGAGTTGTTTTTTTCCATTTCAATGGTGAATTGGATATGTTTGTGTTGTTCGTTTAGATAAGGAATGTATTTAGAGCTTCGCGGCCGTGGAGCCAAATGGCGAAAATATCGTCGAAGTGTCTGAGCCAAATTTTGGGCTTTAGACATGCTGTCTCTAGAGCACTTTGCTCAAAGTCTTCCATACAAAAGTTAGCTATTGGGGGGGAAAGTGGTGAGCCCATGGCTGTACCTTCTTTTTGAAGGTAAAAATTGTTTTGCCACACGAAATATCTGTAGTGGAGTACGTGGGCAAAGAGGGCCGTAATGTGTGGAAATATGTTCTGTAGGAGCAAGATAGTGTCATTGATTGGGACATTGGTGAAAAGGGAAGTTATGTCAAAGCTGCCATAGAAAAATCCCACTACAAGAAGACAACCTAGTGAAGTGTTTGTAACATTCAACAGCAACTGAAAGAAATCATATTATAACAATCAGAACTATCCAGAAGAATATTAATACATGAGGACTTCAGCAGTTTATTGTAATTGTATTTATTTATTTATTATTTTTTTATTTATTTTTATTTTTTTTATCACTAGAGGTCAGGCTAGGAAAAAGGATTAATTAGCTACGTAGATTTAGTTTACAGGTATACAGAGCATGTAGCTTGGTTCCTTATATTCTTCCGATGATGACCTCGATACAGAGGGTCTAAACGTAAAGTTTTATTTTTTTAGTAATTAATAAAATAATCTGTTCAACACGTGTGTTTTTGTGTCCCTAAATTTACAAATATGAGTGCTGATCAGCGTGTAACTTTAAAAGAAAGAATCATCATAATCCATGGAGATGTGACCCACAAGCAGTGCAGCCTCTGCGGTAAGCTAAAGATACGTGTTTCCTTGTTAATGAATCGACTAGCCTTTTTGAAACGATGTAGAGACAGCAACATAATACCCAACTGCATTAAACTAAAGAAGAAGTTTAAATCAGCCAAAGCGCTCCATATTTATGCCCGGTTGGAAAAAGCCTTGTTACGAGAACAAATCCATGAGGCATGTAAAAAATCTAGCATCCACCCAAGCCAAAGTTCTACAACTTAAATTAGAGCTAACCGACTACGTTATTCCAGAAATTTGGGAGATTTTAGACAGGATCACAGATGACTCGGCCAAGCACTCATTACTGAAAAACAAAGAAAACTTAGTAATGAAATTTCAAGCCATACAACAACAGAAAAGCACAAGACCATCAAGACGCCATAACGAAAGGAACAGCCAATCACAAACTGACATCATAAGGAGCAGCCAATCGCCCACAAACAAAGTTAGTAGCAACCACCCACCATCGGACCACTGCTTGGTTATCAACCAATCAAACCACAATCTCACCCAAGGTGAACTCTCGCTGCTAAAGAAAGGTTTGAACTACGCCATTGCTCCGAGGTCATTGAACAAACTTGATAATATGTATCATATCGAGAGAGGTTTAAGATCCCTCCCCACCATTTTGGCTGATAAAATACGAATGGAAACATCGTGTATACTAAATTCAAACAAAAAACTAAGCACCAACTTAAACAAAAATGAAAATCTAGCCCTTAAATCCTTAAAAAATAACCAAGACATTATCACAAAAGCAGATAAAGGCAATGCCACTGTCCTTTTAGACCGTACAACATACAATGAAAAAATGAACCATTTAATATAGGACCACAACACCTACCAAATGGTAAACTACAACCCCACAAAACGTAACAGAAAGAAAACAACTGAATTAATCAAATCTGTCCACACATGGCCCGAAGAAACAACAAAAAAATTAATACTACCTCATCATGCTCGTGTGCCCAGAATTTATGGCCTGCCAAAAATACACAAACCAGGCAGACCTCTACGTCCAATTGTTGAAGGAATTGACAGCCCAAATTATCACTTAGCCAAAAAATTAGCAGCCACACTCAAGGAATTGGTAGGTCAGTCCTCTTCCTACATAAAAAATACACAACATTTCATTAATAAAATGAAAAACATTACACTCAATGACCAAGATTTATTAGTCAGCTTTGACATAACTTCCCTTTTCACCAATGTCCCAATCAATGATACTATCTTGCTACTACAGAACATATTTCCACACGACATCACAGCCCTCTTTGCCCACGTACTCCGCTCCGGATATTTCGTGTGGCAAAACAATTTTTACCTTCAAAAAGAAGGTACAGCCATGGGCTCACCACTTTCTCCCCCAACAGCTAACTTTTATATGGAAGACTTTGAGCAACATGCTCTAGAGACAGCATGTCTAAAGTCCAAAATTTGGCTCAGATACGTTGACGATATTTTTGCCATTTGGCCCCACGGCCGCAAAGCTCTAAATACATTCATTAGCCACCTAAACAAACAACACAAACGTATCCAATTCACTACTGAAATGGAAAAAAACAACTCTCTTCCTTTCCTAGACAGACTTGTCACATGTTTTCCCTCTGGTTGTCTCTCCTCCTCAGTTTACCGCAAACCCACACAGAGGCCAATACATACACAAAAATTCTTGCCACCACCCAACACAAAAACTAGGTGTCATTAGCCCTTAAACACAGAGCTCTAACTATTTGTTCTAATGAACAGGCTGTAAACCAGGAATACAAGATCATCAACCAAACATTTATAAAAAATGGATACAGTAAAAAAACTTCACAAGATCCTCCATAAAGATACCATAAAGTAAGAACAAAAAAGATTTCAAGAATGCTATTGCCATTCCTTATGTTAGAGGCATTTCTGAAAAAAATAGACAGAACACTACGTAAATACAACATTAAAACCACCTTTAAACTCCAAAATAAGTTAAGACACCTACTCAGTTCTTCTAAAGATCCTCTTACACACTTAACCCATCCAGGGGTATACAAAATACAATGCACATGTAACATACCATACATAGGGGAAACAGGGCGAACTATCCCAATCAGACAAGACGAACACAAACGACACATTAAATACTTCCATTTTGGAAAAACCGGCCTTTCTAGCCACGCACTCTAAACATACCACAGAATTGATTGGAAAAATACCAAGTCCCTACACCGCACCAAAACCTGGTTTGAGAGAAAATTTAAAGAGTCATGTGAAATGCTCAAACACAACCCAAATTTCAACAAAAATGATGGCCTAACCAAAGAATGTGGAGGACCCATCCTGTATAACAACCTAAACTAGCCATAGAAAAATCCCACTACAAGAAGACAACCTGGTGAAGTGTTTGTAACATTCAACAGCAACTGAAAGAAATCATATTATAACAATCAGAACTATCCAGAAGAATATTAATACATGAGGACTTTAGCACTTTATTGTAGTTGTATTTATTTTTTTTTTATTTAATTTTTTTATTTTTTTATTTTATTATTATTTTTATTTTTTTATCACTAGAGGTCAGGCTAGGGAAAAGGATTGATTAACTACGTAGATTTAGTTTACCGGTACAGGGCATGAGCATGTAACTTGGTTCCTTATACACTTGTATTCTTCCGATGATGACCTCGATACAGGGGTCTAAACGTCAAGTTTTATTTTAATAGTAATTAATAAAATAATCTGTTCAACATGTGTTTTTGTGTCCCTAAATTTACAAATAATCCCCTTCATGACTTAGAGACCACTCTGCATATATCAACAAAATAGCTATAATGCTGCTTGACATCTGATATGTCAATATTTCATTATCGTAAGAAGCATATCAAAGGTTTATGGCAATAAAACAATGTTTTGAATCATTCTATGCTATTAGACTCAGCAACATAACAGCCAAAGAAAATTTTGTCAATAATTTGCAAGAACATTTAAATCATGATACCTTTATTAGGAATGTATGTAAGGATTCTAGATTTCAACCCCGAAATTAACAACCTATGAAACATGTTATAAAAGCCACAAGCCTACAACTTTCATTAGTAATGGAACTATGGGGGGGCGTCTGAAAAGTTTTGATAAACACAGAAAAAAAAATGATATTAAAGCAACCGATATAACAGAAAGAACATATGAGGATATACGAATATAAGAACATAAGTTATCTTCATAACATTGCTACTAGTATGTTCTTTCTGTGGTTATATAGTTGCTTCGATATAATTTCTGTTCTAGGTGTTTATCAGAACTTTCCAGACACCCTCCGCTCATATAATCATTAATAACAAAAATAAATAACTTCAAATTACTCTAGATACCTTTTGAACAGCAAAACAATGTCATATTGCAAGCTGTTGTGAAGGCATGTAGAGATAAACAATATTAAGACAGCATCCTTAACTTTCTGGAGAACAGCATAATGTATGTAAGAATAGTTTTTATTTAAATTCATTATTCCAGTTCACTGCAGAATATTCGATATTAAAGCCCTATCTGGGAAAAAAAACTTTTTTTAATCTTATTAATAGATAACTTTTCATAACTTATTTTAACAGTATTACAACACCAAACTAAATTATAAAAAGAGATGTTTATTAATTGGCTTATATTTCACTGGATTTCAAACCAGCATCTTCAGAGCACATTACCTGTCACAGTTAACATGTAATGTGCTCTCATTGCTGAAATGAGTAAGCGAAAAGCAATTCGAATTGTAACAGACAAAAAGATCCAAAGTCCTAATTTGGCACCCTCTAATGTTGTAAAAAAGAAATATTAGAGCCATATAGGAGTTGATCTTAAGATAGTCTCCCATATTAATGCAACCATACTTTTTCAAGTTAGGAGAATGCTTCATAGCCATGGCTGACTCTAAAAATCTTTCTGACCTATCACAACTTCTATAAAGCACATTTGTTTTCTTCCATCTAATCCTGTGTGACGGGGGTGTCCAAAGCATGGCCTACCAGTCCAGACTTGCCATAATAATTTTCATCACAATCAGTGGCTCTAACAGGCATCCATGACCTTCCAAGTATCCTAAGATTTCATAACAATAACTCAAGGTGGTTAGCCCTATGCCTATAAGTATTGTTGTCTTTAAATTGCTTGTGTTCTACTTGCCAGTTTGCCTGTTCTGAGGGATGAAAAATCCTCTACTTCTGTAGAGACTGGTGAACTCACCTCCAGTTGAAAATCCCCGATAAAGGTTCTTCGTGTCCTAGACAGAATTCAAATCCAGGTCTTTCAAATCAAAGGGTTTCATCAACACTGACTGAGCTACTGAAGCTCTATAATATTTCTATGTTTTCCAAGGCAGATATTAATAGATCTTCCTTTCTGTCTGCAGTAGGTCAAGTAGGAGTCATATGGAACTGCACTTGCTCCAGGATATACGCCAGGGGATGGAGTTTATCTTTAGGAGAATACATCAGAGTTGCTAATTAACATGTTGTTTGAATGTGGTGTGAAGGTTATAAAATATTTTGGCTATCTTTTCAGATGTACCACTGGCATAGCGAACAGGAATAGTGGTGTTTTGTACTTGTGTGTTTGGGGGGGGAGGAAAGAGGGCCACATAGTATTTTATCTATTCTGAATGAGCTGTAGTTATTGGCCATTGATATCTTTGAACTATTCAAATTTACTATGTATGTAGGTTACTTTATATGGCAAAGAAAAATCTACAGACTAATGGTACTACTAGGGCTTCCCCACCACCTCTTAGCTACCTTTTATATGGAACACTTTGAAAACAAAATACTTACGAAAGCTACATACAAGCCCTTAATGTAGTTATGCTTTATTGATGATATGTTTGCTATTTGGCAACATGGACAAGACACCTTAGATTCTTTTGTTACCTATCTAAACAACCAACACCCCAAAATTCACTTCACTTCACAGGAGAAAAAGAATCTAATAACTGCCTTTTCTTGACACATTAGTCATTCAGCTTTCAGATGGTTCACTATCTTTTTCCATTTAGAAAACACACACACACACACACACACACACACACACACACACACACACACACACACACACACACACACACACACACACACACACACACACAGGAAGATATCTACATAAACAATCACATCATCATCATCCAAGTATGGTATTCTTAAAGCAATATGGTATTCTTAAAACACTTACACACAATGTTAGGGCTATTTGTTCTATGATGCAGCTCTTTTCAACAAACTTAAATATCTTCACCATACTTTCCTGGCCAATGACCACAACTCATACAAAATAGAAAAAATACTATATGTCACTCTTACTTTCCCCCTCCTGAAACAAGCAAGAACAAAACACCACTATTCCTATTCCCTATGTCTTAGGTACATCTGAAAAGACAGCCAAAGTACAAATAAAATATAACCTGTGCACTGCATTCAAACCACATGTTAAAATATTATTATACGATATCTTCATGAAGTCTGGAGACTCATTGTGGAAGACACTAATTATTACTACTCACAGATACAAAACCTATCATATCTCACCTTAAACTCATTCACTGTAAGGGAACTCAACTAATTCTGGAAATCCATTCCACCCATTCACCACTCTCTATGCATAAAATCTAGTCTGCACACCTCTATTAACCACACTCTTCGACAACTTCCATGACCTGACTATTTCTCATATATTGAAAAATTGCCTTTGCATCAATTTTATAAAATCCCTTTAATATATTAAAAGTTGTTATCATGTTCTCTCTTTTCTGCTTATCAATTAAACTTTGTAACCTGCAAACTTTCAACCTATCCTCATATGAAGCATTCCACAGACCCATCATCAGTTTAGTCACTTGTCTCTGAATCTTCTCCATCACATTCTGATTCTGAAGAAACACAGGAGACCAACTCTGTGCACAGTATTAAAGATGTAGCCAAATCATAGCCTTATAAAGAGGGATAACAGCTTTTCTATCTTTAATTTGTGTTAACGTGTTTTTCAACATCCAAGTAATCTTATGAGTTATTTTACCAACTTTTGCAATATGTCCTTTGAATTTCAACTCTATATCGATCATTATCCCCAAGTCCCTAGCCACATTAGTTTCCTGCAATCCAGTACCATCAATATGATACACTGTATGCAACCTTTTCACAACCCAAAGTATGACAGTAGTCTGAAAATTTCTTGGCCTCAAACACAGATGGCAACACTATCGGCAAGATTTTTTTTTTTCTAAGTTGGTACATCTGTCATAAGCATCTGTGTGAAATTGCAAGTCATTCAAGTAGTTGTTTTATACAGCTGTCTGAAGCAAAAGTGTTGTCTATATCCCTTGAAATGGATAAAATTGAGTATCATACAGTTATAAAATTCTTTGTAAAAGAAGGCCAAAAGAAATTCAAAGTTCATAAAAGTTTCTGGGCATTCTTCTCCTTCATTGTTGACAATTAAGAAATGGCTGCCAAGTTTAAACGTGGCTATACCAGCCTTGAAGATGATCCATGTGAAGGACGCCCAAAAAGTGCAACAACACCAGAAATCAATTATGAATTGCACGATATGGTATTGGATGACCGACGAGTTAAAGTGCGTGAAATTACTGAGACTATAGGCATTTCAAAAGAATGTGTAGGATATATTTCGCATGAAAAATTGCATATGAAAAGCTCTGAGCAAGATGGGTGTCATGCTTGCTCACAGCAGATCAAAAACACAATCCCATGAAAATCTCTGAACAGTGCTTGGACCATTTTAACAAAAATAAAACTGATTTTGTGTGTCTATTTATTACTATGGATGAGACTTGGATTCACCATTACACATCAAAATCCAAACAGCGGCCAAAACAGTGGACAGAAGCTGGTTATTTGGCGCTAAAGTAGACAAAGTCGGTTCCATCAGCAGGAAAGGTCATGGCATTGTGTTTTGGGATGCTATTTGTTTATTAATTATCTTGAAAAGGGTAAAACAATAACCGGTGAATATTATTTCAATCTTTTAACCAGACTAGACAAAAAAAATTCGTGAGAAAAGACCCGGTTTGCAGAAGAAAAAATTCATCTTTCATCAGGACAATGCACCTGCCCACAAAGATGTTTTGGCAATGGGAAAATTAAGGGATGTGTACTATGAATTGGTGGAACATCCACTGTATTCCCCAGATTTGACTCCCTCTGACTTCTATCTCTTCACAAAACTAAAACTCTCCCTCGCTGGTCAGCATTTTTCTTCGAATCAAGAGGTGATTGCAGCTGTAGAGGGGTATTTTGCAGATCTTACTGAGAACCACTACAGGGACGGGATAATGGCCCTGGAGCATCGCTGGAATAAATATATTAGTCTTAAGGGAAGATTATATTGAAAAACAAAAATAATTTTGAAATTATAAATTCATTTTTTTTTAATTGTTAAGGTTGAGGACTTTTCAGACCACCCTAGTACATAACCTTACATTTTGCAATATTAGATTGGTAATCATTACCCTTTGCCCACAATGCCAATTTATTTAAATTATCCTGCAGGATATCTACATCACCTTTATCAACTAATGTCCTCCCCGGTTTTGCTTCATCAGCAAACAAGTGAATATATATATTCTTAAATCATTTCCTATATCACAGATATACAAATTGAACAGTAGTGGCCTAGTAAAGAACCCTAAGGTACTCCAATAGTCACTCTCGCACTCCTAGATTCCACTCCATGATATACTACTCTCTGGTGTCTGTCAGTCAGCCACCCCTATCGATGCTATTAGGTGCATATCTATTCCCGTTTGCTCCAACTTTTGTAAAGGTTTTCCATGTGGTATTCTGTCAAATGCTTCTTTTCTTTATCCAATTTTGCTGTTAATTTATTATAAGTGTATATAAATTACTAAGACAGGTCCTACCCTTTACAAAGCCATGCTGTCCACCATATAGTATTGCATCGCTATACTTGCATTGTTGGATTTTACCTTTAACCAACTTTTCCAATACTTTAAAAACCGCTCCTGATATATTATTGGTGTGTAGTGGTCCTAGTAAAGAACCCTGAGGGTACTCCAATAGTCACTGTTCATCTACCTCAATTTTGATATGCATCTCTCACATTAGTAACTGAAAAATCAACACCTGGATGATACACCTTTACAAAATGATCACTCAGCAACTCAACTATTTCTTTTGCCTCTGTCATCTTCCCACCATCAGCACTGAGTCATCCTCCATAGCTATTTTCCCTCTTACTTGCTACATAATGTAAAAAACTCTTTTGGGTTTCATTTGGCCTGCTTGGTTAATTTTCTCTCAATCTAATTTGGCCTTTCTTAACTAGTCACCCTTCTTGTGTGCACTCTGTACTTTTCACGAGTATGCTGATCACCTCTTCCTTTATATTTTCTCTTTTTTCAGCTCTTGCTTTATATCTCTATTCATCCACTTAATCTCCACTTAGTTTATTATCTTGATCTTGGGTATGTGGTCTGATACTGCTTCTCTCAAACAACCTCTGAATGATTCCTGTGCATTACTGACATTCATTCCTTGCAGCTTCTCATGCAATGGCACTGATCTAGGATACCTCCTAAGTCTGTCATAATTACCAGCTATTTATGGTTTAACATAAACCTTTTATTGATAGCAATTTTGGCAACTTCCCAGAACAAGAATGCATGGTCGAGAGAATTTTCTTAGTTATGAATATACCTAAATAAACTAAATATGAGGCAAATCTTCTTGAATAGCAAGCAGTCTCAAGTAGAGTGATGTGGGCAAATATAAGAATGGGGAACTGGACATTGAGACTTATTTGTGCCTATAGTCCCACAGAAAGCTCTACTAAGGTAGAAGTGGAGGTATTCTTTCAGGCTTTAGAGAAAGCAACTGACACAATGAAAAAGGAAAAGCTGGTCCTTGGGGATCTAAATAGCAGAGTAGGAAATGATTGTCAGACATACAAAAATATTTTGAGAAAATTTGGAGAAAAGAACAAAGTTAATAATAATGTAAATACTTGTTGGATTTCCACTCAGGACATGGAATAGTTATTACTAACCCAATGTTCCAACATAAAAATGTGCACAAATTCACATGAAGAGAAGAGACAATGAATAAGAAAAGTCTCATTGACTATGTCATTGTTGATAGTGATGTTTTTCCACTGGTGCATGACACAAGAAGTGTACAGAAAATTTGAAATTGGAAGTGATCACCATTTAGTCTTGAGCAGGATAAAATTGAATTTCATATTGAAAAGAAGAACATGTAAGAAAGTTTTAAAGAGAATAAAAGTTGAGCAGCTCTCAGATGTGAACTGTAAACTAAAATACACAAATATCATTCATGAATAAATTAAAGAGGTTGAGAACAGGAACCAAACCTTGGAGATTCAGTGGCAAGCTCTGAAGAAAACAATGATTGATTCAGCCAGAGAAGCATGTGGTGAAATTGTCTGCAAGGATAGAAAAATCAGAACTCCACGGTGGACACAGTAAGTTAAAGAGGCAGTGAAGGAAAAGAAGAAAGCATATCAAAAGTTCCTAGCAAATAAGTCAGATTGTGCTCTTAGAAAATACAGAGACAAATGTAAGAAAGCTAAACACTGTGTAAAACTAGCTAAACAAAAGTCATGGAAGACTTTGATAAGAATGTAGAAAATAAATATCAAGAAGGTGACAAGTTATTCTGGAGGTTGTTGAAGAAGCTCAGAAATGGAGGAAAGAATGCTTTAAAAAGAATTAAAGATGATAAAGGTGACATGAAAACAGGAGAAAAAGATATCCTTGATGTATAGAGTAATTACTTCAAAAAAACTGCTAAATGAAACAAGCAGTGATGACAGCACAGCGGTAAAACACACTGACCAGGCATGTAGTCAGGAATACATATTCATACTTAGTAGAAAAGCCATCAAAAGCCTGAAATGTGGAAAGGCAGCAGGAGTAGATGATATCTGACCAAAAATGCTCAAGTATGAAGGTATAAAAGTCTTGCAGTGGCTGCTCTGTATAGTTCCAAAGGCGTGGACAGAGGGACGAATTCCAGATAATCGAAGTAGATCTCTCATAATAACCATATATAAAAAGGGGAAATAAAACTGAATGCGAGAATTACAGAGGTATTTCCCTACTGAGTGTTCCTGGCAAGATCTATGCAAGTATACTTGAGAAACGGTTGAGAAGAATTGTGGAAGAAAAGCTTGGTGAAGAACAAGCTGGATTCAGGCCAAACAGAGATTGTCAGGATCAGATTTTCAACAAATAGTTGAGAAATCATGGGAATATAATAAAGATCTATATTTAAGTTTTGTCGAAAGGCATATGACAAGGTGCCAAGAGAGAAGCTATTCAATACACTACAGACACTAAGTGTTTATTTGAAATGTAAATCAGCAGTCAGAAATGAAGGAAGTACAGGAAGATGGCTTAATGTTAAATCTGGTGTCAGGCAAGAATGTACATTATCCCCTCTGTTATTCATTATCTATATGGATCACATTATGATCAAGGAAAGATCACATTAAGGAAAGTGGTATTAAACCTGATATCAAAATTGAGGGTGTTAATCTCAGCTCTTTGCTTTATGCAGATTATGTTATACTTCTAAATAAATCTGCTACACGTCTGGAAGATTCCCTGACTAAATTGAATAACTGTTGTAATAGATATGGTATGAAGGTCAGCATTAAAAAGACAAAGATAATGAAAATGGGCAAAAACATTGAAAATATCAATGGCATTGTGAATAGAGAACTTATAGAACAAGTAAAACATTTCAGCTACTTAGGCGCGATTTTTAGTGAAGATGGTAAGTTAAATATGGAAATAGACAACAGAATCAACAAAGCTGGTATGGTAGGAAGTCAATTGAATAAATTTATATGAAATAAGAGAGAAATTAGTCAAAACACTAAATTAGTTATATACAAGACAGTCTTTAAACCAATTTTAACTTATGGATCTGAGAGCTGGGTTAGAAGTAGAACACTTGACCAAAGACTAGAGACTGCAGATATGAGAGTCCTGAGAAAGATTAGGGGCATGAACAGATGGCATCAATGGCAATATCATATTAAAAATGATGATATTAGGAAAGAACTTGCCACTGTCACCATCCAGGAATGCATTAACAGAGCTAATCTCAGGTGGTATGGTCACTTAAGCAGAATGGGAGAGAAAAGATTAGCAAAACAAGCATTCCCTGCCAGGTTGGCAGGAAAATGACCCAGAGGAAGACCAAGATATAGGTCGTTTGATACAGTAAAAAGTGCCTTAGAAGTCAGAAATATAAGACCTGATAATATTGGAGTCTTGATAGGTAACAGACTGATTTGGTGGAAAACTGTAGATAGCAAGTTAGTAATGATATAATTTTTCATGTAGTAATATCATATCCTGTACACCCCTAGAGGGTATCAGGAATTTGATGATGATGAATATACCTTCTGATGCTATTATCAGATTCAACACACTAAACTTGTTCCCTCTATCACATGCTGATTCATATAATTATCCATTAACAACTGGCACTACCATGAGTTGCCTTGGACTTGCAGGTGCAAACTTGACTTTCTTGTCTGTTTGCTTACTTGGGAAATAGGATTAAAACCAAGTTTATATAAAATTACTTGGTATCTTGAATACATGTATAAATACCACTTCCATCATGCCATGCCCACTTTCCTCCCTCCAATGTATGTTCCTGTAGTTAGTCTCCAATAATAATTTTCCGTTGCACTCAATAATACTAATCTGATGATACATGGCACATGACATCTACACCTTCCTATGGATCTCCTGATCTATAACAGGTGTTGTTGTTATGTTCCATTGAGTCGTTTTTGACTCCTGGTGATTCTATGAACATACTCTCCATTCAGATCTGTCCCTGGCCATATCCTTTCAGAATTTCCAGGTGCATTCCAGTTGCTTCTTTAATTCCATCCACCCATCTAATTCTTGGTCTTCCTCTTCTCCTACTTGCATCAACTTTAGCAAGCATCATCATCTTTTCCAGACTGTCATTTGCTCACATAATATGTCCAAAGTATGACAATTTTTGCTTGATGATCATAGTTCGGGGGAGCAATTTGGCTTTATTCTGTCTATCATTGATTTATTGGTTTGCTTTGCAGTCCATGGTATTCTTAGTAAGCATCTCCAAACCCATAATTCAAATGCATCTATCTTCCTCCTTTCACTCTTTCTCAGGGTCCAACTTTCACATCCATACAGTACCACAGGGAATACCATTACCTTTAGATCTTTTTGTCTGTTACAATTTGAATTGCTTTTCACTTACTCATTGTCGTATGTTAACTGTAACATGTAATGTGCTCTGAAGATGCTGGTTTGAAATCCAGTGAAATATAAGCCAGTTGATAAGCATATTTTTTTATATCCTTTCCTTTATACTTACAAGGTGATCAGAATACATTGTGAAAATTATGGAAACAACTACCATGTTGGAGTAAAACTTTAGTTTAATTTAAACCAAAATAAACAATGATAATAATAATAATAATAACAAGACTACTGTGATGTAAAGTTTTTTTCACCAGAGATCAGGCCAATAGTTATAATAGTTGGTCAGTAACTTTAGCATGCCATGCAGATTGTAGTGTAGCTTGTTTCTTTTTATATATGTGTATACTCCAGATGATGATCTTAATGTGAAGGGCGAAACGTTGAGTGTTTATTTTGGTTTATATTAAACTAAAGTTTAACTCCAACACAGTAGTTTCCATAAATTTCATAATGTATCTTTTTTTCATAATTTAGTTGGTTTGGTGTTGTAATACTGTTAAAGTTAGGATTTTTTTTTTTTCCCTAATAAAGATTTAAAACTAAATGAGCCACTCTAACTCATTCAGAAAACTGATATCCTTTGGTTGAGAGACAAGAAGTCAATGTAATGCAAAATAGACTACACTCAATCCTGTGTAGGATCCAAAGAACAAGGATTTTTAGCTGAGTAAGTTAGCCAAGCGCACACTAAGGTGGTCTGGGTTCTCATTACAAAAATTTGGGTTTATTTCATCCCCAAGACCTGACAAACCATCATGAGGAGAAATGCAGTTAATGGGCATAGCAGGTTATAGAGTTAGATGAAACCACTATCATGACATTGTTTTTATGAAGGTTTGAAATCCAAGTTACTTATTACAAGGTAAATGTTACTTCTATATACATCACCTGATATTCAAGTAATATAGAAGTAAATATTACCTGAATTTCAGGTAATATGTACGTCATAACAATAGATACAATAAAATATTGATACCTCCTGAAATAAACTACTGTATAGCAATATTAAATACATTACTGCTCACATGGTAAGCCTGTGCTATAGACGTTCATTGTAAGATAACCACCACACTTCGAGGTGGTATTCTTGTGACAAGTCATATCACACTTGCTGTCAGCAATCTTCGCTCCATCTGGTGGTTGATGTCTACCACAAAAACATTCTATACCATACTGAACTCCAGCATATTGGAAGCCTGACTGGAGGCAGAGATCAATACACCGACTAGGAGTGTTGCCTTCAAGTTTAGTAAAATACCCAGATAACATTCGCTTCTTTATTTTATCCAGATAACAACCAATATATAACCCAGGAGTTTTGCCTATTAAAAAAACCATAAGTAAACTACATGCAAACCAAAGATTAAAAAACAAAAATAATAAAATAAAATAAAGAAATTAAATTTTTAAGTATGGTGTTTCAACTCAACTCAAAAAAGTTTAGAAATAGTATATATCAGTCCTTTAAATTCTAAAAGTACGATTCTTTACTTCTAGCCTTCTCAGGTTACTTGTTCACCAAGCAACCTAGCTACAAGAGAATATCAAGATTATGAGAATAGTACATCTCACAAATTATGAAATAAAAATTTCATGAAATTTTCTATTTAATATGGTATTGAAAAATAATAACAACAAATAAGTAAATAAATAAACAAACAAGTAAATAAGTAAAAAAAATCAGGTAAAATCAACTGCATGGAAATCAAACAATCATGAAAAGTTTCTCTCTTTTAGGGTGTCCACATATGCTTTTAAAATTTTAATTTATACTTAGAATATTCAGAAGTCTCCATAGTTCAGTCAGTATAGACTAAGCTCTTTGGTCGGAAAGACCTGGGTTCAATTCCCATCAGTGACAGGAGGAAGACCAGAGACTTTATCTGGTCTCTTTCAATGAAAGGTAAGTCAGTCTGTCTCATATGGAGGTACAGGATTTTTTCACCCAGAAATTCAGGTTTTTTTCCCCCCCCCCCCCAGAACAGGCAGACTTGCCCCATGAACACATATATCTACAGACATAGGACACTCCTGGAATAGGATTGACTGACCTATTCAGTGAGATTTACGGTTTCAAATCGTAACAGGCAATTAGGCCTAATATAATGTAACAGGCAATTAGGCCTAATACGTAAAGGAAGAAGATATTCCTTCCCTCCTCTTTTTACCTTGCAGTGTCGAGGATTTTTTATTCACTTAACTGCTACCGTATTGAGGATAAGGTGGTTAGCCCTATGCCTGTAGATGCGTGTGTTCACGAGTCGGTTTGCCTCTTCTGGGGGATGAAAAACCCGAATTTCCGGGTTAAAAAAATCCTCTACTTCCATATGCGACAGCTAACTTACCTTTAGTTGAAAGAGACCAGATAATGGTTTCTCACGTCACTGATGGGAATCAAACCCAAGTCTTTCCAACAAAAGGGCTTAAAAGGAAGACTTAGAATATCCTTGCAACAAAAATGCATACCATTGGTATATAATATGCCACAGTTAATTTAAATTCCATTTTAAATCCATAAATCTTTCTATAAAAATATTATTATTAGATATGCAATCTTGTAGTTTTTTTTTGGGGGGGGGGGGGGGGGGAATAATTCTAGAAATGAAATCAGCTAGGAGGCATGGCAGTGCTTGACATGTTTGCAAGCACAGTCCAAGGATGAAACTATTTGCAAGGGAAACTAATGCCCTACCTTCAAACCATGGCCCAGGGTTCCTGGCATCCCTTTAATGGTACAGAAATGCAAAGAATCTCCTGGTGAAATGTAATGTATATCTATAAGAAAAACAATCAGAATTAGTGTAAAGAATTATCTAGAAAAGTTTCCTGAGAGCATAACTACCACTATTTGGATTATTGAAACTTGGAATACAAGAACATTGGAAACTGGAAAAAACTAATGAAATCTTATGAAACAAAAGCAAACAGAGTTTTGAAGACCATCACAAAGGGATGAAATTCAGCTAGTATTTTTAAGATTCAGTATGATAAATATGCTGCCAGTTGAATGAATCTCACAGAATGAGTCTGTCAATTCCATGGAGGATGTAATGGTAATAATAATAATGCAGCTAATATGGAGCACATAGTTGCTGCATGTGATACAGATAAGTCTTTTATTTTAGTGAATATTAGTAATTTTAGTAATTATTTTCGCTTCTATTTTCCGTACTTTAGACAGTAAAGTTGTGTATTTGTTTGTGGAATTTAAAATGCAATATCATTCGGAAAGCATTTTTCATGGCACTAATGCACATGAGAAAAATAGTGACCAAAGGATTCCTTGTTCACTTCGTGCAGCATGGGGGGATTTCGTATGATGTAGTGTGTGCTACGTACTTGTTACCAAGAGTAAATTGAATGGTTAATGGTATGAAAGTGAAAGTAGAGAGAGAGAGAGAGAGAGTCAAAAATATTTTGTGTGAGAGTGCAAGAAATGCAAACCTTGTAGAAAGAGGAAGAATGAAGCAATTAATATTAATAATGCTAGTTGCAAGGCAAGACAGTGAAAGTGTTATAACACTTCTGTATATATTCTGTACACGGAATGTCAAAGGAGTGGCTGAAGGTAATGTGGACAATGGGGTAACCGTAACGAGTGAAACAGCATGCTTACGTGGTGTCTTTCACAGGACAAAATGTGACCAATAGCAACTGACAAAATGATTGTCATGTGGTACATCAGGAAGGAGAATGAAAAAAAAAAAAAAAACAGTGAAGGAGAATAGTATGAAATTGTAAGACACTGGGAATAAGGCAAAGATATGGTATGGAGATTTGATGATAAGAGGTGTACTTAATGAGGAAGTGATGAAAGTATGTTACCCAGGTGCAAAGATCAATGATGTTAATGAAGTTGTTAGTCTGCAGAGAAGAGAAGTGAAAGAACAGATTGTTCTAGCTGGTATGAATAATTTGAAAAATGAAAAATATGCAATGAGAGAAGATATGAAAGTTGCTGATAGAAGCAAAAAAGAAGAGTGAGAAAGTAAGAATTGTGTCTGCTGCCTTGGTATGACAGAAGTGAATTGAAAAAAGAGCTATGATTTAAATGAGTCAATGAGAAGACTGTGTAGAAGGAATGGTGTGCAGTTCATAGATGTATGGAGTGAAGTTGATGAGCAAAAGGACTTGTATATGTCTGATGAACTGCATTTAAATCGTTTTGGAGTTAGATGTTTGGAGAGAGTGTTGTTCATTGAGAGGTAGGCAGTACAAACCTAGGGAATCTAGACATATTAGGAGAGGGGAAGCAGTCAAGTGTGGGATCAGCCACCCCTGAGACAAATGAGTGTGGACTGAAATGATTATGTAAACAAGTTTCAAATCCAAATGGTTTGGTAGTGAGATTACACAAGGATAACTGTGGATCCAAGGAGATGTTGAAATGCATATACACAAATGCCACAAGTATCACAAATAAAGAACAGCAGTTTTGGGAGCTGGTCAGCTTGACTAGGTTAAAAATTATAGGCATTAATGAGACTTGGTTGACAGAAAATGATATAGTAAGGGAATAGAATGGTAAGGATATTGCATTTTTCAGGAAGGATAGAGGGAGTAGGACAGGAGGTGAGGTATTGCTGATGATACATGAAAACTTCTACTAAAATTAAAGAGGATTTTAGGTATGGAGAGATGGTTCATTTGATGCTATCTGGTGCAAGATAGAGGCCAATGAGACAAAGCATGTTGCCAGTTCTGCCTATTGACCAAGAGGTCCACAGAAAGATGTGGATGCGATGAACAGCCAGATTAGCATAATGAGTACAGGCTGAGCAATTATTATGGGAGACTTCATCTATGTAGACATAGGTATAAAGAAGGAAATAGGCATGGCAACATGGAAGTGGAATTCATACATTTGCTAAGGGATAATTACCTATAACAGCATAATATAGAGGGAACAAGGGGTTTGAGAGTGCTGGATCTGGTAATAGAATCAGAAGATGTACCCATAACCAAGGTAGACACTCTGGCTCCAATCGAGAAGAGTGACCATGCAGTCTTGTTCTGGGAGGTTGCAAAATATGTAAAATTCTCTGTCAAGAAATGGTTTATGTTGAACCATAAATAGCTGGTAATTATGACAGACTTAGGAGGCATCTTAGAGTAGTGCCATTGCTTGAGAAGCTGCAAGGAATGAATGAATGTCAGTAAGGCATAGGAAGTGGTCAGCGATTGTTTGAGAGAAACAGTATCAGACTGCATATCCATAGTCAGGAGGATAAACCAGATAGCAATTATATATTTGGTTTAATCCTTTATCCAAGTGTAAGCAAACAAAGTTTGTGCCTGAAGTATTTTCAGGATTGGGGCAACTCATGGCAAAGGTGGTATAACTTCTCATCACTTGCCTTAGTATCCCATAATGCAAAGCACATCTCCTTGCAGACATGTATAATACTATGCATTAAGGGAAGGGTCACTACCCAGACTGGTTTCGACCTTCATTAAGGTCTCATCAGTAGGAGCCAGACCAAGAGGTGGTGATACTAAGATAGAAGTAATGGAGAAGTCATATTTCCATGTACAAGTTGCCAAAAGGTGTCACACCTTATTAATAAAATTCTCTGAATTAGAGATAGTTGATGGAAGTTTTTTTTCACTTGGCTATGCTATGCTTCTGGCAACTTTGGAAATCAGTAAACAGATGAAATAAGTAAAATGTTTGACTATACACAGTTCAGCTTCAAATTAACCATACTAACTTCTTGCCCTCCTTCATTCCATCTACCTCATTTCCCTGGACTACAATCTCCAGCTGTTCAATAAACATAATCAGTTTGTTTCTTCTTTATCTTTAACCATTTGCCCAAACACAGCACTCAGAGACTATAAGTTTTGTAACCTCTCATTTGAAAAGATGATATCAAAATCTGAAACACACAGGACATCCAACAAACTCGAAAACATAGTTTGAGAATTTGTACTAATGATAACTGCAACACTGAAGGTCTTTTGTTTTTCTGCTTTTATCTAAAGTGATGTATGTCTACTTTTGATGCTATAGTTTGATATTAAGAAAATGAGCCAATGGAAAAAAAATTACCCTTGGTTTGTATAAGTTACTATATATTAACTATTAATTAATATATCAATATAATATTAACTTTTTTCCTTACTATGTTATGCTTATTTTTTTCTAAACTGATTTTTTTTTTGATAGATAAAAAAGTATGGTAACTTCTTATCTCTTGGACAAAATGAACTTAAATCGTTTCCGTTGATATTTAATCCAATATTTTTTGAACTTATAGTTCCAAAAGTATTAATGAAAACTGGCTAGGTTGGTAGAGTGAATTTTATCTCCAATCAACAGCTACAGTTCAGATTACATTGTGTTATGGATGTATGCAAATATCTTTGGATGGAAGATGACCCTTACTTAATGCAAAAACTACTGAAATAGCTTACAAAAACGTTCTTTGATCTCTAGAGCAAGGTTTCCTGATGACCTAATACCTGAGGTACCAATATACTATTAGGTTTACAAAAGTTATGCTAGCTTTACCCATTTTGTAGGTGGAATTAACATAATGAATACAAAATAAAGGCATTTGTAAAACACACACACACACACACATATATAAAGAAACAGAACTAGCAAAAGAATTCGCAGCATATGAGATCTCTTTAAGTAACAAATACAAAATGTTATATCAGGCAATACTGGAATAGATGACCAGAAATGCTCAAATATGAAGGTATAAACGTTTTACAGTGGCTGCAATGAAGTAATTTAGACAGCCTAGTCAGAGAGTCGAATTCTGGATGATTGGAATAGAGCTCTCATAGTACCCCATCTATAAAAAGGGAAATAGCATACTCAAGCATACTTGAGGAAATGCTAAAAAAGACTGTCAAAGGGAAGCTTGGTGGAGAATGCAAATACTAGATTTTCACTTTAAGGTAAACAGCCGAGAAATTATTGGAATATAACAAGGATTTGTATTCTACATTTTCTAGATCTAATTATTAGATCTAGGAAATGTATATGACAAAGTGCCAAGAATAAAGCTATTCAAAACACTATGGTTATGTGGTGTAGATGGGATATTATATCAAACAACACTTACTCTTTATTTGAAGTCGGCAGTTAGAATTGAATGAGGAACAGAAAGATGGTCTAGTGTTAAATCAGGTGTTAGAAAAGGATACACATTCCCTCTGTTATTCATCATCTATATGTATCACATTATGAAGGAAAGTGGTATAAATCCTGATATCAAAATTGGAAATGTTAATCTCATATCTTTACTTTATATACAGATAATGTTATATTCCTACATAAATCCAGTAAAATTCTGCAGGATTCCCTGGCTACATTGAATAACTGTTTTAATAAAGTTGGTATGAAAATCAGTAATAAAAAGACAAAAAAAATGAAAATAGGTAGTAACATTAAAAATACAGTATGGCAGGGAAAAAAAAAATTGCTACAATGATATATGGTACGGAGTAAACAGATTTATTAACAAAGAAATATGTGTTTGCACATGATGATATGCACATCCACAATTATCAGTGGAATCCTGGTCAAATAAAGCATTAACAACGGTAGATTGCATGCTGAAAATGGGCATCTTGTCTTTCAAGACAGGTTTCGCGAGATAGAGAACCTTTGCATGTGCAAAGGTTCTCTATCATCTTGGAGATGAGGATTGGGACACCTGCTGGACACATTGTGTAATTTTATAACTTAAGTTCATCAAGGTCTAAAGGTGGGTCATGGTGGAAATACCCAGAAAAGGAATACCCATTCCTTCAACATATCCCAAACGAAGGCATCAAGCGATGCAAGATCAGGAGAATGTGAAGGATACGGGAATTCTCTGAACCTTGAAATGAGCCTCCGGGAAAGGTTCTAGAACTGCATGATATGTGGCAGGTTGCTCCATCCTATTGAAATAATCGTGCCTGAAATGTTTTTTGTACGACACATTCAGTGCAAATCCTGGGTGAACGGAACCAACACATTATCGATGTAGTATTTGCTATTCAAGGTCAGTTACACAACCCTCTTCAATGAAGTAGAGCCCGGTTATGCCATGGCCAGAAACCGCACACCATGCGGTGACCTTCTTGCTGTGAAGAGGTTTCTCTTGGACAAATTCAGGTCTTGAGAAATCAAGAAACCTGTAGATCTGTCTATTTACATGACTGCTTAGATGAAAATTTACTTCATCTGAGAACCAGACATTCGGGAGGAAGGACAGTAGAGCTCTCATAGACATCGGCCAGCACACATGCACAATATTCCTGCTGTGCAGCATAATCCATTGCAGTTAAACACTGATCCACCTGAGTGCTGTACAAAAAGGCACCCAGCTCCTTAAGGATTCTCTGTAGTAACCACCTCGGTATCCCAAGTTTTACCACTGTGCACTGTTGACTGCATTTCGGAGACTAACAATTGCTCCACACACGTCCATGATTCTCATTTGTGTTAACAGTTCGTGGTATCTCCAAATGCCCTTTGCATTGTGGCAGAAAGCACTCCTGGTATGTCGGATCCTCTCAATTAATGCTATGATGACACTACTGCTTGCAGCATGCTTACACAAGTGAGGAACAAACTGCTCGCAAACATGGGATTGTCATGGGATTGGACCAAATGATCCAACTCTACAATTAAATATGGAAACTGACAACAGAATTTATCAACACTGGTATGGTAGGAAGTCAACTGAATAAATTTATATAGAATAAGAGAAATTAGTCAAACACCAAACTTGCTGTATACAAGACAGTGTTCAAGCCAATTTTAGATTATGCATCTGAGAGGTGGATTAAAATAAAACAGTTAATCAAAGATTGGAGACCACATATATGAAATTTCTAAGAAAAATTAGGAGAGTGAACAGATTCCGTCAATGATGGTACCACATTAAAAATTAGGATATTAGGAAAGAACCTGTCATTATTAGCATTAAGGAATGTGTTAGCAGAGCTAATCTCAAGTGGTATGGTCACTTGAACAGAATAGCAAAAGAAAGTCTAGCAAACCAAGTGTTCTTTTCTAGGGTGGCAAGAAAATGACCCAGAGGAAGACCAAGATATAGGTGGATTGATATAGAAAGAAATGCCTTAGAAGAAAGAGAAACACATCTTCATTTTGGCAAAGTAAATTACATAGAAAAAGTGGATATTAAAAGATCCAACATTATTTAGGCTTTGAAATAATGTTGAATCTTTAATATCCACTTTTAATAATATTGAATTCTTGACAGATAACAGATTTATTTTGAGGAAACTTGTCAACTGGAAGTTGTAATGATATAACTTTCCATGTAGTACTATAATAATATCCTGTACACATCTTGAGAGTACATATCAGAAATCTGATGATATATATTATATAACATTAAAAGAACAAGGAAGTTAAGTTCAATACTAAGATATATTTAAATGTAATATGATTTTGCATGGAGAGAAATTCAAATTCACATGGAGAGCAGAGGCAAACAATAAGAAAAGTCTCACTGACTATGTTATTGTCGATAGTGATGTTTTCTCCCTGGTGCAGGACGCTAGAGTGTACAGAGGATTTGAAATTGGAACTGATCACCATTTAGTCTTGAGTAGAATAAAATTGAATTTCATATTGAAAAGAAGAACATGTAAGAAAGTTTTAAAGCAAATAAAAGTTGAGCAGCTCTCAGATATAAACTACAGACTAAAATACACAAATATTATTGAAGAAAAAATGAAAGAGTTTGAGAACGGGAACCAAACATTGCAGATTTAGTGGCAAGCCCTGAAGAGAACATTGATTGTTTCAGCCAGAGAGGCTTGTGGTGAGGTTGTCTGCAAGGATATAAAAATCAAAACTCCATGGTGAATAAAGGAAGTTAAAGAGGCAGTGAAAGAAAAGAAGAAAGCATATAGAAAGTTCTTAGCAAATAAGTCAGCTTGTGCTCTTAGAGAATAAAGAGACAAATGTAAGAAAGCTAAACACTGTGTAAAACTAGCTAAAAAAAAGTCACAAGAAGATTTTGGTAAGAACATAGAAAATAAATATCAAAAAGGTGGCAAGATATTCTGGAGGTTGTTGAAGAAGCTCAGAAATGGAGGAAAGAGTGCTGTAAAAGGAATTAGAGATGACAAAGGTGACATGAAAACTGGAGAAAAAGATATCCTTAAAGTATGGAGTAATTACTTTGAAAAATTGCTAAATGAAACAAATAATGACAATGGCAATAAACACTCAACAGGCATGCAATCAAGAATACATATCCATACTTGAAATAGAAAAAGCTATCAAAAGCCTGAAATGTGGAAAGGCAGCTGGAGTAGATGATATTTGACTAGAAATGCTCAAGTATTGAGATATAAAAGTCTTACAATGGCTGCACTGCATAGTTCAGAAGGCCGGGACAGAGGGACAAATTCCAGATGATTGGAGCAGAGTTCTCATAGTACTCATATATAAAAAGAGAAATAAAACTGAATATGAGAATTACAGAGGTATTTCTCTACCAGTGTTCCTAGTAAGTTTTATGTAAGTATACTTGAGAAACCGTTGAGAAGGCTTGTGTATTCCTGACATGTACCCCTTGAGGGTACATGTCAGGAATTTGATGATGATGAGATTTTGCTTAATCCAACATAGTTTCAACATTTTTTGAAGTAAGAAAGAAGTTATAACAAAAGTGGTGGCCATGAAGTTAATAAAAAAAAAGTAAAGATACAAAGTATTCTTCAGTGTAATATCACTGCATGAAAATAATGCCACAAATTCATTTATTGGTGTTTTTTTTACCATCAGCCTCCCCCCCCCCCCACCCACACATACACACAAGAAGTCACAAAAATCTATAACAGAATAGTGCCATGTGTGGACGGAGTTAGTGGGGAGAGGGGGAGAAGGAATGAATCAGTTAATGTATTTTTGGAGGAGTTGGAAATGGTATTGATTGAAGTAAGTGGTATGGGGGCAGGAAGCGTTTTCCAATGAGCACAAATAGAAGAATCAAAGAAGAGCATGATGTGGAGAGAATTTATAAGAAAATGACTGGAAGTTTATTAGAGAAACACAGGGATCATCTACTAAGCAGTTGTTCTCACCTGAATAACAAGCATTGTTAAGAAGGATTTTGGTGCACTACCTCAAATGGGAAAATCACATTCTAAGACAAAGCAGATTTGAGATTTATAAAGTGTTAAAAGTAGACTGCAAGTGAGAGATAATGTTTCAAACAAAAAAGCATACTAAGTTTTTTGGAAGCTGAGGAGGGTATGGATGTGATATGTTTGTGCTAGCATAGGTTAGATGTGAAAGTCATTAAAAAAAGAGACAAGTGGTCTTGACTGGAGATCAGAATATTATCAAGAGTACAGGAAAGATCTAGAATCATTTGAAAACTGCAAGGTTTCTCAAATGAAGAGAAACAGTACTCTATCATCTATAAAACTACAAACAAGATTTATGGTTTGTGAGAGGAGGTCATTAATCTACAAGAAAAAGAGCACGTGTAAAAGCACATAGCACTGCAGTAACTGAAGGCTTTGCGCTTTGGCGTGCACACTCTACGTTGATGGAGAAACATGAATAGAGGAAACTATGACATGTAACAAATAATCAGAACGAAAAAAAAAAATTACTGATCCGATTGCAGTGGTCAGAAGTCAGGCCGCTGGCAGATGGTTTGGTGAGGAGGCCTCTATGACAGATCAAACTAGATCAAATCTTTGAAAATGGCAAGAGTACAATCACATTATTTCTCTAAACTTTGACAAAGCTTATGCCCAAAGGTTTGGTGAGGTCAACGAGGAGTTCAACTGTAGAGAAAGAGAGTGGTGCCTATTCATACTGGAATTTGAGTATCACTTTGAGTATCCAGCAGTATCACTGTAAACTGGAGTTTACAGTGATACTGCTGGACCTTGCCAAGGCCTTTGATAGGATACCACATGGAACCCTAATCAGTAAACTGGAGCAGATGGGTATAGATATAGGGTTGGTGAGATCGATAAGAGGGTGGTTGAAGGAGAGATATCAAAGAGTGGTTTATTCAGGAGTGGAGTCTAAAAGACGTCTTGTGACTAGTGGAGTGCCACAGGGCTCTGTTCTTGGACCACTGCTTTTCAATTTGTTCATCAATGATATTGGAAAGGATCTGAGAGGAAGTGTTCACTTGTTTGCTGATGATGCAAAGTTGGGTAGAGCAATTGTGAGTGCACAGGATGTCAAAATTTTACAGGATGATTTGGATAGTTTGGAGGACTGGGCTAGGAAAAATGGATGTCAATTTAATGTGGCAAAGTGTAAGGTTATGCACTTTGGGGTGAAAAGAATAGCAGCAGTATATCGCATTGGTGGAACCGTACTCCAGGAGATTGATGAGGCCAGGGATTTGGGAGTGTTGGTGGATAGGGAATTGAAGTTTAGGGGGCACATTGCAAAAGTAACTAAAACAGCTCACCAAATCACTTGGCTTATGAAAAATACTTTAACATGCAGAGACAAACAAGTTGTTGTTCCTCTGTATCGAGCCTTGATAAGACCCCATCTGGACTTCTGTGCCCAGCTATGGGCACCAGGGTTTCTTCGTGATGGGGAGGAAGTGGAGAGGGTCCAGAGACGAGTGACCAAGATGATAGCAGGTCTGTGGAATGAACCTTATGAGAATAGGTTGAAGATTTGTGGGTTGCAGAAATTGGACGATAGGCGAAGGAGGGGTGATATGATTGAGACATTCAAATTACTGAAGGGTTTTTATAAGATTGATCCAGAAGATATTTTTGAAAATATGACTGGTGGTGGGAGGACTAGGGGCCATGCATGGAAGCTGGGCAAGAGCGTGGTTGACAAGGGTGTTAGAGCTAGGTTCTTTACTTGGAGAGTGGTAAATGAGTGGAATAAGCTTCCAGAGTCTGTTGTGGGTGCTACGACCGTGAATGAGTTCAAGGCAAGGTATGATAGATACTGTGTGAATGTTGAATAGTTGTTCTTGACATGATGTTAGGGTCTCCCTCGATGAGTCTGTCGACTCCTTGGAGTTTCCCGGAACAATAATAATAATAATAATAATAATTAATAATTAGTGAGGGGGGGGAGATGAAACATGGCCATAGACACTTCATATCTCCAATATGCAAGGCTGTGGTGTTTCTTCACCAGAAATGAAATTCATATACTACTTGGATACATGGTTGGCATTTCCTTGAACTCAGGATGGCATGCTAAGCCAACAATACTTGTTCCCTAGAGCTCTGTTTATGGAACTAGGTGGCATTAACATGGGATGGTCAGATTGACTTGGCTGAGAGAACCAAGTTTACTAGTTTACCGGCTCCCATGCCACTTACTTCAATGAATACCATTTCCAACTCCTCCAGAAATACATTAACTGATTCATTCCTTCTCTTCCCCCCCCCCCACAACCACTTAATCCGTCCACACATGGCACTATCCTGTTATAGATTTTTGTGCATGTGTGTGTGTGTGTGTGAGGGGAGAGGAGGCTGATGGTAAAAAAAACACCGAAAATTACTAGTTTGTGTTCAATTGTGCAGCTACTATTAAATAGTTGCAAAATTAAACACAGTACAAGTTAACGAAGCAGACAGAGATGGAAATCTTAGTAAAAATAAGTAGAAGCATTGCAGCACCATTATTTAGGATATCAGTGAGGATAATTTAATGCTTGAAATACACCAATTAAAAGAAACAACTAAAGAAACTCAGGCAAGAGACAAGAAAATGAGCAGAAGCAGAAAAGAAAAATGAATGACTGAAAAAAGAGAATAATTATACTAAAAATAAGGTAAGTAAATTAGAATATAAGAAAAATGAACCAATATGGTATGGTGATTCAATCATGAAATTTGCACTTGCAAAGTAGTCACTACTTTGAGCTTCCAGGAAACAAAATTAAAATTTAAAAAAATTAAAAATACATCAAATGTAAGAGAGAAAGAGAAAAGAAAAGGAGATGGTAGTGCTTGTATGAACTAATGATTTAAGTAATGATAAATATAATTTGTTGAAAGAATTAAGTCCCAGTGTGATGACAGGGGTTAAAGAATAGTCCCAATGTAGCCCATGCATGTCGTAAAAGGTGACTAAAATGGGTACTCAGTCCCTGGGTGGTATAGCCAGGTTCCTTCTTGTAAGGCTGGGCATAGGGCTAACAACCCTGCCCTGTAAAAACTCAACTTGTTAAGAAAATCAAAAGGAAAATTAACTGGACAGACTTCACGGAATGACCTGGACAACAGAAAAAGAATTATGAATATTGGTTTGGAAGCTGGAATGTCTTGAGCCTCAACAGGCCAGGAGCATTGAAGAGCGTGTGAGGAACTACAGAGATACAGAGTGAAAATAACAGCATTGTAGGAGGTGAGATGGAAAGGAAGTGGCATATTTGATACCAGAATACATACTATTTTTTATAGTGGAGGAGACCAAAAATCCTTTGGTACAGCATTCTTGATAAAAAATGGAAACACTTGGTTCTTGATTTTAGACCAGTTAATGAACGCCTTTGTGTACTGAGAATAAAGTTTAAGATGTTCAGTACTTCACTTATATGTGCACATGCACCAACCGAGAACTTGTGAAGAAGACAAGGTGAATTTCTATGAATCACTGGAGAGGATATATGATCATCGCCGAAACATGTTAAAATGGTTATAGGAGAAATGAATACCAAAATAGGAAAGGAAGAAACCTTCCGACCAACAATTGGAAGAGATAGTGCACATGAAGAAAGTAATGAAAATACACGAGACTAATTGATTTTGCAAGTGGCAAAAATATGATCATATATACAAACTGTTTTCCACATAAAAAAAGTGCATAAAGTTACCTGGAGATCGGCAGATGAAATAATGGAAAATCAGATAGATCATGTGATGATTGATAGACGACATGCGACTGATATCATTGATGTAAGAAGTTTTAGAGGGGTGGATTGTGATAAGGATCCAGAATTAAATATAAACAAAGGATAAAAATTAATATGGTAGGTAGAGGAAGGAGAACACCAAGATATGACATCCAAAAATTAAAAGATGGAAAAATCAGACAAAAATATGTTGAAAGATTGAAAGAAAAAATAAATGAAGAGAAAGAGGACGAATATACAAATGATATGACTATAGATAAAAAATGGGAAAGGATCAAGAATAAAATTACCAAAGTGGAAGAAGTCCTGGGATTCAGAAACAGTGATAAACGAAATGAATGGTATGATTTGGAATGTAGAAAATGTGTTGAAGACAGAAATACAGCTCATCTAAAGATGCTTGAACAGAAAACTTGAGCAAATGAGTATGAATATAGAAAAAAATGAAAATAAGTCAAAAAGATACGTAGAAGAAAGAAGTGTGAATGGGAAAAGGCAAAGCTAAATAAAATTGAGATTTTGAAGAATACAGGACAAATTAAGAAAATGCATAATAAGATAAAGGAAATTAAAGGTGGATTTCAACCTAGAACAACTTTCTGCAGAGACTGTGAGGGCAACTTGCTTGGTGGGAAGGAGGACATTTTGAGAAGGTGGGCTGAATATTTTGAAGATCTCCTTCAGGACAAAACAAGCTTGGAAACTAATGTTTCAGAAGAAGATGAGTTTAACGAACCCCTGGCAAGTATGGGAAAAGCTGAGACAGAGGAAGCACCAGAATTACACAAGGTGGAATTAGCCCTAAAGAGAATGAAAAATAATAAACCACCTGGTGAATATGGAATACCAGTCGAGATATTAAAATACAGTAGGCAATCACTATTGATCAAAATACATGAGTGCTTTTCAGAGATATGGGAAACTGAGTCTATGCCTACTGAATGGGACATTGTTATTATCTTCCCTATACATAAGGGAAGATAATAGTATAAGAACATAAGAAAAATGACAAGTCTCTATGCCAAAATTATAGAGGAATATCACTGTTAGCAGTAATTTACAAAATATTTGCAAGGATACTGGCAACTAGATTGCAACCCTTCATAGAAGAAATGCTGGGTGACTTATCAATGTGGCTTTATGATAACAAGCCTATGATAACATCAATAGAGATAAGCTATTCAAAGTCATGAAGGAATTCAAAAAATTCCATCCAAACTGATAAGATTAGTCAAAATGACAATCAGAAATACCATGTGTAGAGTGTAAATACAGGATGAACTCACATCAGAGTTCAGGATTACCAAAGGATTACGACAAGGAGATCAACTATTAACAATGCTTTTTAACCTATGCCTTGAAAGGGTAATATGAAATGTAATCATAAACAAAGGTGGAACTATTATGAATAGAAGTCTACAGCTTTTGGCTTTTGCAGATGATGTGGACTGTATTGGAAGGACTGAGAAAAGCCTTTGAGAGAGAGAGAGGGTTATAGACAAATGAGAGAGGAGGCAAAGAAACTGGGACTACAAACAAACGAAAACTAAAACTGTTGCCAGAGATAAACAAAAATCTGGAAATATCCAAAATTTCATGGTAGATGAAGAAACCTTTGAACAAGTCCAGTAGTTCACATATTTGGGTTCGGTAATAACAGAAAGTAATGATGTGTCAGTTGAAATTACCTATAGAATACCTGCGGCGAATAGAACTTATTATAGGTATTCAACCACTATTAAAATCTAGGTTTCGATTAAAAGTAAAATCCAGCTATATAAAGTAATCCTCAAACCTGTACTTTTGTAAGGTCGTGAAAATGATCCAGAGAGATCAAAACTGATTACAAATATGGGAATGAAAGGTAGTAAGAAAGATCTTTGGCCCAATTAATGAGAATGGACTTCGGAGAGTGAGGAATAACAAAGAAATAATGGAAAAATTCAATGAAATGGATATTATTACTGAAATAAAGGTGAGAAGACTGGGATGGCTAGGAAACGTTCAGCAAATGGGGGATGAGCCGTAAAAAAGGTCTTTGTGTCTGGACTGGGTGGATCAAGGCCCAGAGGACGACCAAAAGGAGATGGCTTGACGATGTGGAGGATGATTTAAAGAAAATGGGAGTACAGAACTGGAGGAACAAGGCACAGAATCGTGAAGAATGGAAGGCTATCCTGAGACAGGCCCAGGTCCTAAATGGACTTTAATTTCAAGGAGTAGTAGTGAAAGAAGTAAGAAAGAAAAGTGAGAGAGTAAAAACTGTCAGCTTATTACCTAGATATGACAGAAGTAAGTTAAGGAGGAAGGCTCTCTTCTTTATTCAATACTCTCCAAATTTCTATACATATGTACATTCTTTTTTTATTTCTATTTTTTTATATCTGATCAACATACAAAAAGCCACAAGACTTATAGTACATTAGTGCCATGTGTGGAAAAGAGGAATAGAAGAAAGGAGGAATCCATTCAGATTTTGCTTGAAAATCTGAAGATTGTAATATTTTGGGAAGACAGAGTGGGAAGACTTCCAAAAAACAGAAGCAGATGGAATGAAAAAAGGAGGCAGTGAAGTTGGTTTGGTCAGTTTCAAGCTGGACTGTAAATGGGTGTTGGTTAGCAGTGGCTCTTGCTTTAATGATTTTGGAGGAGAATGGAAGAATAATAGTGGCCAACTCAGCAAAGCACCATACATGAAAGCATGCATAGAAAAGAACAGAAGAGGTACAATGCAGAAATTGAATGTCTGTGAGAGAGGGATTGTATGTAATTAATGATCTCTCTCTCTCACACAAGTGGGATCATTAATTAGAGAGAGGGATCGTTAATTAGCCAGATCACGCTCTTCTGGATAGAAGTGAGCAATCTTAGAGAGGATTTAGGTGACCACCCCAAATATGGGAGCAATATTCAATGGCTGGGTGGATTTGGGCTTTGCATATGCCTGCTTGATCGGTGAAACTGGAGAAGGGGAGGCGATATAAGTTGTGGACATTGAAGTTCCCATGAAGGAGGACCTCACTACTGGGGTATTTCGACTACAGAAAGTCGAGCTTTAAAGAGAGAGAGAGAGAGAGAGAGAGTGAGTTGAAGAGATCAGAATGGTTGACAGAGTTTGGAGAATAATAGAGAGAGAGAGAGAGAGAGAGAGCATATGAGACAGGCAGGTTGATTTGATAGAGAAATTTTGAGTCCAAAGTATATCAAAGAGTGGGGATTCCAGGATTTGCAGTCTCTGGCATGGCATATCGGTTCTGATGAATGTACAAGAGTGCCACCCTTGTGGTGGTTATTGTAATGATTTTTAAGCTATATACAGAATATATACAGAATATATAATTCAAACTCGAATATCAAACAGGAAACGAGTATGAAATTCATGAACATCCTGTGATCCAAATATTTCACTAAGTATTTTCAAACTTCATCAGGAAACTATATTTGAACATAACTTTTCAACACACATACAACCTAAAATCCAAAATGCACATATCTAAGTCATGTGGACAAATTTATAAAAAAATAAAATAAATACATAAAAACTGAACATCTAAAGTATTTTTTCTTTGACTAAATTCATATGTAGAATATCTTTCTGTAGTTGCATTCAGTAGAAGAGCCCAGCAAAATTATATGATAATCAATTACATACCTTCTATTGGACAATATCTAGGTAATCTAACTGGATAAAGAGCTCCCTGTTGTATAAGGCACGTGACATTAACTATCTCCTGCTTACATGCTTGAGTCACAGCACGATGAATGGCTAAAATTGCCTCACGGTTCGTAATGTTACACCAAGGCTTAAAATCAAGTTCATCCAAGTTTAGAATGTTACTATCACTCTTATCAATCCTCCTTGTTCCATTCATAACATGACTAGTTATTTTATCACTTCCATCTCCACCAGGCACTTGCACAATTCTTAAGTATTTAAGATCCTTGGCTGCCGGAACAACTAAATCTGCAGTTCCTTTCAGTTTATCTGAATCTCTGGGTGATATGTTTCTACTGCTACTATCTTTCAGAATTTTATCCCAATTATTACTAGGAGAGTCTTCGTCATCTATGACATAATCTTCCAGGAACTTGTTAACCATGGGATCTACATGAGCTGTTCGTTGTCTAGCTTGCTGGTGGGTTAGCTATCAAAAAAAAAAAAAAAAAATTTAAAAACTGTATTAGAAGCAAATTCTTTAGCAGCCTTAAATCATTATCATTGGTATTGCTATTAAACATAACTGATGCCTATGTAGCTACGTGATTGCATGAATTTTTATCTTAATACTGAAAACTGATCATGTGTGTGTGTGTGTGTGTGTACACTTTACAAAATGTGAGAAAAATCTAGAAATATTACTAACTCTAAATAATACTATGTTATGACTCCATGAGGTCTTGTTTAATAATAATAATAAGTAAGTAATAATTATTTAATTCTAAAACATCATTACTTACACTTGTAGTTTGAATCAGTCTCTTTTTAAATCTCTGGGTTTTGAATTATTTCCCAGAGGAGCCTCTAAATATTTCAATATACGAATTTTAACAGCTGTGAATAGGATTCAGGTCAAATGGGAGCGGGGCAGGGGTAGAATTAGTGATGCAATATTTAGCCATTTAAGAAAGGCATATTATTATTATTATAGGCAACTCCAAGGAGTCCTTAGATTCATCGACAGAGGCTCTAAACACTGAACTCATTCACGGTCATGGCACCCACAACAAACTGTGGCAGCTTATTCCACTCATTCACCACTCTCCAATTAAAAACCCTAGTTCTGCCACTCTTGCTCAGTTTCCATGGATGGCCCCCTGGTTCTCCCACCACCAGACCTGTTCTGAAAAATTTCCTCTGAATTAATCTTGTAAAAACCCCTCAATAATTTGAATGTCTGAATCATATCACCCCCTTTCTGCCCATCAACCAATTTCTGTAACCCACAGATCGTTCTCGTTATATTCATTCCATAGACCACCTATCATCTTGGTCACTGGCCTCTGATCATCTCTACCTCCTCCCCAACAAGAAGAAACCATGGTGCCCAGATCTACGCACAGTAGTCAAGATGGGGTCTTATCAAGGCTCGATAAAGAGAAAAAATAACCTGCTTGTCTCTGCTTGTCAAAGTATTCTTAAGTAACCAAGTAAATTGTATTCTCTTCTTTTCTCTATTATTAATTTTAGGAAAAGGCCGGGTCTATACATGATCGTCCTTTCCTAAATCCATTCTGTACTACTTCTAAAATAAAGTTTCCGGAATATTTCATTAGTTTGCTATTTAAAATTCTGCTATATATTTTGTAACAGGAATTTAGTATACTTATACCTCTATAGTTTTTAGGGTCAGCTCTACTACCTTTTTAAAAGCTAGGAATCACAATTGCTTTTTTTCATTCCATTGGGGGGTTACCAGTTGAATAAATTTTATTTAAAAATAATAAGAGTCTTTCTTTGAATCTTGTTCCTGCATATTTATATAGTTCTGAACCTAGCTTATCTTCTCCAGGTGATTTTCTGTTTCTTTCAGGCTGATTTCTAATTCTTCTTTAGTTATTTCCTTTTCATTAAATGTTAGCCAGTTGTCTTTTTTAAAATATTTATCTGTCCACAATTCTGTGTATAAGTTTAGAAATTCTTCTAATTTCAATTCGGTGTTTAATTTTATGTTTTCTTTAGTATCTGCATTCAAGTGTTTCAAAATCTTATATGCATTGGATCTTATTTTATATAAATCATGTTGTTCTAAATTAGAAACAAATTTGTTCCATGAAGAATGGCTCTTATTCTTTTATATTCTATTTCATCTTCTAATCTTTTACTGCTTAACCATTTATGATAGGCTTCTTTTTTTCATTTTGATTATTTCTTTGATTGTATCATCTCATATCTTCAGTTTTTTCCTTTCACTGAATTTTTTGGTCTTTCCTAAGCCTTCATTTGCTGCTGCAATTAGTATCGTTTTTATATTAAGCCATTCTATTTCTTCATTTTGTTTTATTTTATCTAGATATTAATCAATATTGATTAATACTTTGTCCATATAGCCATTGTATATTTGTGTCATTTAATAATCTAGTTTTATAAACAAATATTTTAAATTTTCTTTCTGTTCTTGTTACTTATAGCCATTTAGGTGGTAATCTTAATTTTACTGAGATAAAGAGCCAATAGGCTTCACTTTGGTGAAGTAAGTTTATTCAAATTAAGTGGATATTGAATCCAACATTATTTCTTAGCTGAATAAGAAACTCACATTAGAAAATCTAAGAGTTTCATGCTGAATATAGAAAACTATAAAAGTTCGGCGAGTCCAAGCGTAAGCCAACACATGTTACATGTTGGGGCAACTTGTAGTAAAGGTGGAGTAAGCTCCAATCACTGTCCTTAGTATTTTCTCATAACGTACAACACAACTCCTAGGAGATGTATGCTGTTATACATTACGGGAGAAGGTCACTACCCAGACCGGTTTCGACCTTTTTTTTGAGGTCTCATCAGTGAGTAGGTAGACCCAGATGTAAATACTGAGGTTGCAGCAGTGCAGAGCTTATTTCTTTACCGTATGAGTCACCAAAGGGTGCACTAATAAATTACCGAGATAAAGAGCCAATAGGCTTCACTTCGGCAAAGTAAGTTTAATCAAATTAAGTGGATATTGAATCCAACATTATTTCTTAGCCAAATATAGCTCTTAGCAGAAATAAGCTCTGCACTACTGTAACCTCAGTATTTACATCTGGGTCTACCTACTCACTGATGAGACCTCAAAAAAGGTCGAAACTGGTCTGGGTAGTGACCTTCTCCCGTAATGTATAACAGCATACATCTCTTAGGATGTTGTGTTGTACATTATGGGAAAATACTAAGGACAGTGATCGGAGCTTACTCCACCTTTACTACGAGTTGCCCCAACATGTAACATGTGTTGGCTTACACTTGAACTCGAACTTTTATAGTTTTCTATATTCGGCATGAAACTCTTAGATTTTCTATCTTTGAGTTTTTTATTCGACTAAGAAATAATGTTGGATTCAATATCCACTTAATTTGAATAATCTTAATTTTATTTTAACGAGAAAGTGGCCACTGCTTATTTCATATCCTCTGTGAACTCTAACATCTAACGAAAACTTTGACGTCTTTTCATTTAAGATAAAATAGTCTAATATTTTATCTTAAATCTATCAAACTACAAAGTGAATCAATTTTTTACCATTCCTGTTTAGAGTATGCTCTCCGTATATTCCTATATTATTATCAATTTTCGTGTTTCCAATTCTTGCATTTAAATCTCCTGCTAAAATGACATAATTTTATTTATTTTATTATATATATCTTGTAGCTGATTATTATTATTATTATTATTCAGGCCTCCATGGAGTCAAAAGACTCATCGTGTGAGGTCTTTCCTAAGAACATAAAGTCTGTCAAGATTCATCGAGGGGAGGTCCCCCTTAAGAAACACAAAGTCTATCATACCACTTTTTAAACTCATTGAACATTCTCGCTCTCACCACTCCATCAGGCAATGCATTCCACGGTTCAACCACCCTCCACGCAAAGAAACCACTCCTCATCCTCTTGCTCACAGTTTCCTTTCGTAACTTCCAGGGATGGCCTCTTGTAATCATGCCTTCCCGCAGTTCAACCAAGCAAAAGAACTCCCCAGTGTCAACCCTGTAACAACCTCTCAACAGTTTAAAAGTCTCGATCATATCACCTCTCCTTCTTCTATCCACCAAACTCTGCAGTCCACATCCCTCAGCCGATCCTCATAACCAAAATTGTACAGTCCTGAAACCATCTTTGTCATCCGTCTTTGTATCCTTTCCACAGTTAATTTATCCCCTTCAAATCCTGGGGACCAAATATGAGAACAATAGTCTAAGTGTGGTTTGATCAGACTTATACAAAGGAATGATAACCCTTTTATCTCTGCAGGTCAGTGTCCTTCTCATAATTGCAGTAATCCTCTGTGTTACCTTCACCACCTTTGCAATATGTCCCCTAAATTTCAGGTTTCTATCACTCATCAACCCCAGATCTCTTGTCTCCCCTACTTCCTCCAGTATAACTCCTCCCATAGAGAATGCAGTATCCCATTGATGTTTCCCAAACCTCAAGACCTTACATTTTGCTGCATTAAACTGACACCCCCCATTCATTTGCCCATCTATCTAGCTTATTCAAATCCTCTTGCAGGGGCTACCACTAATTGCTATTACTAATAATCCTTCCCAGCTTCGCATCATCTGCAAACAACTGAACATCCCCTTGCAGTCCACTGACAATGTCATTGATATAAAGGTTAAACAATATAGGTCCTAGTACTGAGCCCTGTGGGACCCCACTTGTAACTCTCTGCCTCCTTGAAACTGCTCCACCATACACAATTCTCTGATACCTATCAGACAGCCAATCCTGAATCCAGTTGACCAATCTGACATCCAGACCCATGTGATGCAACTTAAATATCAGCTTATCATGTGGCACCCTGTCAAATGCCTTCGCTAAGTCTAAGAAAATTGCAGTATATGCCTTTCCCTCATCTAATGTTCTTGCAACTTTATTATAAAAGGCTAGCATATTGCTAAAACAAGAGCGTCCTTTCACAAATCCATGTTGACTCTCACAGATAACATTACCCTCATCTACCCAATGCTGTATACGATCCCTCACTACTTTCTCCAAGATCTTAACAACTACTGATGACACACAGACTGGCCTATAATTAGACACTTCCAGTCTGTTACCACCCTTATGCAATGGCACTATCTTACCTTCCTTCCATTCCTTGGGCACCTTTCCTGCAGCCAGACTTTCATTGAAAATTTTTTTCATTATAAATTTCATTATAAAATTCAACATTATCCTGTTCTCTTTATTCTTCAGAGGCATATAAACCAATTATTGTTAAATAACCTCTATTTTTATTCTAGCTTCTATTATTCTTTCATTTCATAATTTATAATGTTTTAACTATTTTGAAAGGGTGTTATGAATCCAAATCATGACTCCTGCTTGTACTTTTTGGTCTCTGTCATCTCCACTGTATATCACATTAAAGAACAGCATGTAAGAAAAGTTTAAAAAGAATTAAAGTTGAGCAGATTACAAGTAAATTGTAGACTCAACTATACAAACATTATTGAAGAAAAAAATAAACAAATTGAAAACAAGAACCAAACTTTGGAGTCTCAATAGCAAACTCTGACAAAACATTAATTCAGCTAGGGAGGTATGCAGTGGAGTTGTCTGCAAGGATAGAAAAATAAAAACACCATGGTGGACACAAGTTAAAGAAGCAGTCATGAAAAAGAAGAAAGCATATCAAAAGTTCCTAGCAAATAAGTCGACAGATGCCTTAAAAGAATGCAGAGAAAATTGTAAAAGAGCTAAGCTATGTGTAAAAGTAGCTAAACAAAAGTCATGGGAAGACTGGTAAGAATATAGAAAATAAATATCAGAAAGGTGACAAAATGTTCTGGAGGCTATTGAAGAAGTTTAAAAATGGAGGAAAGAGTACTGTAAAAGGAATCAAGGATGATAATAGTGACATGAAAACCAAAGATAAGGATATTCTAGATGTGTAGAATAATTACTTTGAAAGACTGGTAAAATGAACCAAGCAATGACAGAACCATACTAGAAAATTTTCAAGAGAAATGCAAATCAATACTTGAAGTAGAAAAAGCTGTCAAAAACTTGAAATATGGAAAGTTAGCTGTAGTAGATGATATTCGACCAGAAGTGCTTAAGTATGGAGGTATACGTTTTGCTGTGGCTATACTACATAATTCAGAAGGATTGGTCAGAAGGTCAAATTCCCAATGATTGGAGTAGCTCATAGTACCCATCTATAAAAAAAGGGAACAAATTTGAATGCAAGAATTAGAGGAATTTCTCTACTAAGTGTTCCAGGTAAGATTTATGCAAGCATACTTGAAAAGAGGTTGAGAAAGACTGTAAGTGAAACTTGAACAAGCTGGGGGTTCAGGCCAAATAAAGGTTGTCAAGATCAGATTTTTACTTTAAGACAAACATTTGAAAAATCATGGGAATGACAAAGATCTGTATTTAAGTTTTGTAGAACTGGAAAAGGCAAATGACAAGGTGCCCAGATAAAAGATTTACAAAACACTACAATTATGTGGGATGAATGGAACATAATACAGAACAATACATAGTTTATATTTAAGTAATCATTTAAAACATATGGTAAAATCTTATCTAGCTTAGTGGACCTTGTTGATATCTAGAACACTAAGATTTCAAATATGTTAATTTCAATCACTTCAATCCTTTGAATCCTTTGACTTTCCCCATTCCTCTGGGAATAAAATTTATTTCACCAGAATAAAATAATTTGATAAAGCAATCATTAAACAGTTCTATTATGTGTTCATTAACATTTGTCCACAATGATTTCTCATCCTACCAGCAACAAAATGAAAACTTGTAGTATTTTCATTGGCTGTAGGGGCTTTCCTCTGTTATTATAACTTTGATTTTTTACTACTATATTGATCACATTCCTCATAAAGTTGCTGCTACTCGCTGCTTTTGCATTTGCAATTCCAGTTAATTTCTCAAGTCATCCATTTCATCACAACGTATCTGCTAATTTAAAAGAAGTATGTATCATTAATTTATTTATTTCCAATTTTCAAATGAATTCATCATTCTCATTAACCAACCTGTCCCATTAGATGAAATACATATCAATCACTTATGTTACTTATCCATGTTATTTAAACAATACAGTACATTTTGCATGCATATTTTAATTGAAGGATACAGACATCACAACTGATCAGACCTGAAAAGGAGAACATAAGGAACATTTAAATACTTGTACATTGTTGGGATATGTATAGGGTTACCACACATCTGGGATTGGCCCAGACAGTCCTGGATTTGTAATTACATCCGGGGCTGTGTTCAGGATTGAAAAAAGTCTGGGATTTTTAAATTACCGGTGATTAGTGTTTAATGATTAGTAATTCTCCTTGCGTGTTTGATATTTATGTCTGAAAAGTCTGCTACCCTTTCTTTTTTTTTTTTTTTTTGCATTCCTTACTTTACTTACTATGGAAAAGAGAAAATGCAGTTTAAATGAAAAGTAGCAAGCTGAGTATAAGTTTTTAAAACCTTCTTATGACAGTGATTGTGTAAGTTGCACACTGCATAAAGGAGACTTCTCAGTTGCACACAAGGGAAAAGGTGATATAGATCATATAAAAAGCGCTAAACACAAGAGAACAATAAGTAGTGTTTCATCTTCTAATATTGCTGCTTATTTTAAATCAATAGACGCTACTGATGATGACCTTAAATGTGCTGCTAAAGAAGCAACATTTGCTTATCATTCTGCAATGCATGACATCAGACTGTACACCTAAGTTAACTGAAAAGTTATTCGAACTAAAATGTTCAGCCATTCACACAAAAACTGAAGCAATAATTATAAATGTGATATTGTCATTAATTTTCAATGAAATGTCTGATGATTAAAAAACTGCTAGTTATGCTGTAACAATTGATAATTCAAATCATAGACATAAAACTAGTCCATATAATGGTTCAGTACTTTACTTCAGATCACAGGATTTGGATAAAAAGCCTACATTTTGAAGATGAACCAAAAATATACTGGAGTGGAACAGAAAAGAGAAGTCCATCCACCCACATCAACTTCACAACAGACCTGCTGCAGAAGGTACGCAATCTACTTTTCAATATTTTGAGTATTTTGTTGATTGAGTTCCTTGCTCTATGATTTGCTTTTATTTCTTCATACCAACTTTTGTTTGTCATGGAAGGGGTGTACAACTTATAAGTTCCAGCTTTCTTATCATCGAAATTATTTTTTCGTGAAGTGTGGGAGATGATTAATTTCAATGAGTATTCAACATGAATACTCAGTGAATACTCATGGGAAAGTAGAGTAGTGTGCCCTCCCACAATGAGTCCTTGGACTCCCTAGAGGTGTCACGTAATAATAACAACATTACATTCCATTACGTTGCATCCATGCATGCAAACTACATACACACTCTACTCAATAGTCTTGAGTCTTTAACTGGCATTTTTGCAAGCAATAATTGCTTCTTCTCCTCCTCCATTTACCTCTTTATCAAATTCTTCTCTAATTTTCTGACCAATATCACCTTCTGAATTCAAAAATCATTATATCTGTCACCACAATGAATCAATAATATAGCAAATCCAACATAACTAATAAGCTGAATATCTGAACATCTACACCAGGAGTATCAACAATTGGACCGCGGGCCATTTGAGTTTGATAGAAGTGTATCTCAAGTGGGCCACAAAATATTTTCGACTAAAAAAACCTTCACTAATTAGAATCGAAGGGAAGTGAAAGAATAAGTATAAATAAATTGGAAAATGAATAACAAAAATTTTATTTATTCTAAGTTATTACAAGACATAAAATAATAGTATAATGATTATAACAACTAAAAAAAAATAAAGAATATTTTTATTATATTTATATTATGGTAATAAAAGGTGTTAGCTGAATTTTTTTTTTATTAATATTTACAATAGATGGCATTTAAACCAAATTAAACTAAATTAATTTTATTGTTGCTTTGCGTTTGAGTGTCCGCGCGGTTAGCCTAGTGGCTTTGTGCTTCGCAACCATATGCCTGGGGAAGGAGTGTCCTAGGTTCGATTCCCGTCGGAGACGTGAGGAGCTGAAGGATCTTCCTCAGCCATAGCCAAGTTAGCCGGTCTTGGGCGCGGGCAGTAGGGTTTTTTCCGCCAATTTATCTGGTGTTTTTCATCCCGCAAACAGGCAAACCGGCCCCGTGAACACACAGGGATACAGCCAAGAATACCTTGAGGCATAGGAGTGACCATTCTATCCTCGTATTTCGGTTACGAAATCCAAGCATGCTTGGAAGGTTGTGGGCCTTAAAGGCCTGTTAAAGCCATTGGGATAGATAGATTTGCGTTTGAGTTAGTGGGTGCACTCCCATGCATCTAACTAAATAGTTTTTAGTTAGATGCATCTAACTAAATAGTTTTTAGTTAGATACTGTGTTTGCCGGTGCAACATATAGTTTTGCTCTAGTCTAAAGAGCATGGTTAATGTGGGAGGAGACATGTAATTCATTAATTGGTGCCGTGTTTATCCCAGTTGTCTCTAATTGCACTAAAGAAATATATTACCCATGCTGAAAAATATATTACACAGACAGCAAATATCTCTGTACTTTATTCAATGGTACAATAAAACTATGTGTTTTCCTTACATCTGCAATATAGTGGCAGTTTGGGCGGGCATGCTTACCGAGGGGTGCGAGTTATCGCCCAACGTGAAAGTGGTTAAACTTTATTTTCGTATGCAATGTATATGCAAAACTTTAAAAAAAATTTTTTTTTTTCATAAAGTAAAATCAGGAGTGCAAGTGATATGCGAAAGTGATTTTTATTAGAGCAAATACGGTATTTCTGTTTTATTATAAAAAGCAACCATCCTTTTTTTTTTCATCTTTCCTTGAGGCTTCGTGGGCCGCAAGAAATTGCTTGGGGGCCGCTAGTTTGACACCCCTGATCTGTACTATGCATCGGCCATTACACATAGACTACTGGATGAAGGCACTCCTGCAAATTTGATGATTCTGGTTGGCACTGTGACCACTTTATCCCTCCACCATTCTGTCTAGTACCCATTCTTTTGTCCATTGCTGTTTGTGGTTATTTTGAATTTAGAATCAAAGCAACTGCAAACTGCAGCAAACTTTGTAAACTGCAAACGTTCTTCTAGCCAGTTTGCTTGTTTTGTGGGAATTTGAAAATGTTTTGTCACACAAAATAGCCAGAACACAGTACATGCATTTTGGGTGGCAAAACACTTCCTATCTACAAAAAGAAGGCACAGCCATGGGCTCAAAATTACCCCCTCCCCAATTGCTAACTTTCACATGGAATATTTTAAGCAACATGCTTTAGATTCCTCTCCTTTAAAACCCAAAGTCTTGCTTAGCAGCCAGACATTAGATACTTTCCTCAGCCGCCTAAACAAACAACACAAATGCATACAATTCACAATTGAGATTAAAAAGCAGAATACACTTCTTTTTCTATATACACTTGTCACACTAAAAATTAAAAAGCAGATTAAAAAGCAGAATACACTTCTTTTTTTATATACGCTTGTCACACATCTTCCTTCTGGCAATCTTTCATTCACTATTTACAGGAAACTGACACATACTGGCCAATATATACACACAAACTCCTACCACCACCCAACAAAAAAACTAGATATACTTAACACTCTAAAAAACAGGGCTTTGAAGATTTGCTCCAATGAACGAGCACTTAAAGATGAATTAAAAGTTATCAGCAATACCTTCCTAAAAAATGGCTACAGCCAAAATACTATCAACAAAATTCTTCACAAGACCTCAGTTAAAAACAAAAGTAAACTAGACTACAATAAAACTGTAACAATTCCATACATTAAAGGGATATCAGATAAAATAAACAGAATACTACAGAAATACAACCTTAAAGCCACCTTTAAACACCTCCTGCAAAATTAAAGAACTTACTCAAATCATCCAAGGATCCACTCCCTCTACTGGCCCACCCTGGAGTATACCGTATTCATTGAACCTGTAATTTGACCTATATGGGGGGAAACAGGATGCACAATTCCTATCAGAAAAAAAAAACAAACATAAATGGCACATTGAATATAATATAATAACTGTGGTAAAGCTGACCATTCTGATCATGCTCTGAACTTTACATAAAATTGACTGGAAAAGCAAGTGTTGTTTACATCACACCAAAACATGGTATGAATGTAAATTTAAGGAGGCTGTGAGATTCTTATCAACCACATACACATACAAATGTGTATATATATATATACACATTTGTTGTGTATATATATATATACACATTTGTTGTGTATATATATATATATATATATATATATATATGGTGGCAGGTACGAATGATTTGAAAGGAGACAAAATGGAAATGATACAAGACCTGAATGAATTGTTTGAGGTAGCAAAAGTAAAGAATGAGAGAGTTAGAATGATTAGTCTTTTGCCACGGTATGACAGTGAAATGTTTAAAAGGAGGGCCATAATTGCGAATGACTTTATGAGTGGGTTATGTATGACGAGTGGTGTGGAATTTGTGGACGTGTGGAGCGAGTTTGATGGGCGAAAGGATCTATATAAGATGGATGGCTTGCATTTGAATGGTTATGATGTAAGAAGACTTGAGAAATTGTTGCTGAATGTAGTGGATGTGCAAATTCAGGGAAACTAGATTTGTTAAGGGGGGGAGTAGACATACAGTCCTTAGGGAGGCAGTTGAATGTAAGAATGAATATAATATGCTAGAGCAAATAAGGACAACAAACCAGAGTGGGATAGTTAATATAAGGCATCAAGGTAGCATTGGGGCTAATGGGGGTCTTAAATTCATGTACACTAATACTAGGAGTATTAGGAACAAGAAGGAAGAGTTTTTGGCCATGGTTGGCACTTCCAGACCACAGGTTATTGGTATTAGTGAAACATGGCTGACTGTAGATGATATAGCTAGTGGGATTGAATGTGATGGGTATAGTGTGTTCAGGAATGACAGAGAGAATAAAATGGGGGGAGGAGTATTGTTGATGATAGCTGATGAGCTACAGCCAAGGAGAATAGAAGTTGAATTGCAGGATAGAGAAAAGAGCACATTTGAGGCCATTTGGTGTGAGATTGTGGCTAGCAGAACTAAATATACAATTGGGTGCTGCTATAGACCAGGTGATGGAAAAGATGGTGGTGACAGTATGCACAAGCAAATAGAAGAAATGAGTGGAAGGAGGGTGATTATTATGGGAGATTTCAACTATGGTCGCATTGATTGGAGTGAGGAGAGGACACACGGGAGGAAGGAATTGGATTTTATGCGGTTATTAAGGGATAACTATCTGCGACAGCATGTAATGGAAAATACTAGAGGTCAGAGAGTGCTTGACCTAGTAATTACATCTGAGGATTTGGCTGTAACAAATATGACCACATTGCCACCAATCGGTGAGAGTGATCATAGGGTCTTGACTTGGGAGGTGGCTAAAGGTGTAGAATTTTCAATTAAGACAGGGTACATGTGGAATTATCGGGCTGGAAAGTATGACAAGCTTAGGAGTTTGATTGGCTCAGTGCCATGGCATGTACAACTGCAAGGACTAGAAGTTGATAGTGCATGGGAGGTAGTTAAGAAGTGCTTGCATGAAGCAATGGCTGACTGTATACCTAGAGTCCGAATAATAAATCAAGTAGGGGTTAAATGGATGAATAACACCATTAAGCTTGAGATGCAAAAAAAGAAACAACTATGGAGGGAATTTAAGAAGAAAGGTGACCGGCAGGCACACGAACGGTATAAAGCGCAGGCCAGAAGGGTGACGAGTGTGGTAAGAAAAGCAAAAAAGGATTACGAAAGAACATTGGCTATGCAGGCTAAAGAGAATCCTAAACAGTTTTTTAGATATGTAGCAAGTAAAAGGAAAAATGTACATGGCAGAATGATTTTAAAGAATGCCGATGGTAGGGAGGTAACTGAATCAGTTGAGATAGCTGAGTTACTGAGTGAGCACTTTGCAAGAATATATCATCCAGGTGGTGACATTGCAGAAACGAATAAACCAGTACATTATACGGGAATTGTGGTGAATGAAGTGGAGGTGAGTAGTCTATTGCATAACCTCAATGTCAATACATCTGTGGGATTGGATGGTATACCAGCTCGTGTAGTATGAGAAGCAGCTAGAGAATTGTCAGTACCCTTGACCATTTTGTTTAATTTGAGTCTCGGGTCTGGTTCAGTCCCGAGCGGGTGGAAGGAGGGGAAAATAGTTCCACTGCATAAAGGTGGTTCCAAGACTGCTGTTGTAAATTACCGACCGATTAGCATATCAGGAATCATTGTCAAGGTCTTAGAGAAATTAGTCAAGAAAAGAATACAGGATAGGATAGATGAAAATGGGATATTGTATGGGGGACAACATGGTTTTGTGAAGGGTAGATCATGCCTCAGTAACTTGCTCACGTTTTATAACACAGTGACGGCTGAACTGGATAGGGGTAATGGGTTTACAGTGATACTACTGGACCTTGCCAAGGCCTTTGACAGGATACCACATGGAACCCTAATCAGTAAACTGGAGCAGATGGGGATAGATATAGGGTTGGTAAGATGGATAGGAGGGTGGTTGAAGGAGAGATACCAGAGAGTGGTTTATTCAGGAGTGGAGTCAAAAAGACGGCTTGTGACTAGTAAAGTGACGCAGGGCTCTGTTCTTGGACCACTGCTTTTCAATTTGTTCATCAATGATATTGGAAAGGATTTGAGAGGAAGTGCTCACTTGTTTGCTGATGATGCAAAGTTGGGTAGAGCAATTGTGAGTGCACAGGATGTCAAAATTTTACAGGATGATTTGGATAGTTTGGAGGACTGGGCTAGGAAAAATTGATGTCAGTTTAATGTGGCAAAGTGTAAGGTTATGCACTTTGGGGTGAAAAGAACAGCAGCAGTATATCGCATTGGTTCAACCGTACTCCAGGAGATTGATGAGGCCAGGGATTTGGGAGTGCTG